>NW_027040911.1:0-585000 GCF_037179485.1 Ochlerotatus camptorhynchus | reverse complement strand
TGTTTGCCTCGAATCCGGCTGGTACAAGACGAAGAGGAGCACAGCGAGCAAGGTGGTTAGACCAAGTGGTGCATGATCTTGGAAGTGTGGGACGGTCAAGAAATTGGAGACGAGCAGCCGCGGACCGAGTGAATTGGCGTAACATTGTGATGCAGGTGCAATCCTGAGGGATGTCGGACCAGGATAAGTATGTAAGTAAGTTCCCGCATGCCTTCAAAATGATTCAAAATTCTCGCAAAGATTGATTTCAATACTTTTGGCTACGCAGTCAACTGACTCATATTTGAGTTCAGTGTACTCTAATTCTGTAGGAACGGAGGTCACTTAAGATTAAGTAAAATTTTAATTCAAAGATGAGTAAATATCAGTCTTTACCCTCGTTTTTGCAGAATTTGAGTAAACTGAAGTCAAGCTTGACTGTTCTGAACTCTTCGGCAGACTTCGAAGCAATGCTCCGGGAAGATCGACCACAATAATCCTCTTGATGTTTGTTGTCAGCGTTTTTATTATGTGTACCATTTGTTTGATTTTAATAGTTCTAAAAATGTGTTTACATTAAGGATTCGCTATTAAGTTCAAAACGACTTTTTTTAAGAAGACTGCAAACATAAGTAGTTTCAATTGATAATTCGAATTTGGATGCACTCTTCGGGTAGTAAATGCCACACTCCTTATTTTTTGTACATTCCATGGCAAATTTATAAGCCCACCTCGAATGAACTCTTTCGGATACTCTCTTGGCAGTGAGATAGAGAGCAAATCGACACTGCCTGCATTCAATCATGAGCTTCTTCACCTTTTATAAAATTCCAAGTAGCTTCCTACCAATCACTCAAAAGCGGAGTACCCAAGCCGCAGTCAGATCAGAGCCAGCATAGGCGCGAAGAGCTTAAAACCACTACTACTGATTGACCAACACGCTTCTCCCGTTCGATGTACGGTTAAATTTCCAAAACTGAATTATACGCGAACCAAAAAATAGAAAAAGATTTCACTGTTTGCCGCAGCCTTTTACTGTTAAGGAAAATCTATTTGGTTCCACCGAAAGCGCCGCTGATCGGGGCAAATGTGATAGGTGCCTGCTGCTGCTGCGTCTAGTTAAGTGTGAACTTGTTTCTTTTCATGCGTGATTTTGTTGGCCGAATTTGCGGGATGAATGATGATGACGATGGATCCCGTGGGGTGAGAGGGGTTGGTTGGATGCATGATTGTTTATGCGTGTTTGTTTCTGTTCCGATTTACCTACCTGCATGTAGCATTTTTGGGCGATCTCAACAGGTGAAACCGCATCAGAACTGGAAACGAGAATTAAATATCGAATCGGAGCACAATCGCTTCCCATCTTTTTTTGGTTGTTTGTGAGGGCTTTAATGAGTCAGATCAGTTATTCTGAAATTGAAGGAAATAACGTAGAATAATTAGGCCAACAAAGGGAAACACAGTTCCGTTGAATGAGAAGTTTGAATGTTTTGAATATTGATCTGGGGCACCTTTTCACACTCGGTAACTTATGTTGATGATGTGAAAAGCTTTACTGTAAAAGGTTGCAAAATTCAACAGAGCTTGAGATTAGAAAAATTCAAAGATTTATATTTATAAACAGAAAGGTAGATAAATGTTTTTTTTTATTTAATTTATTAGTGAAGGCTCAATTGCTTTAGCTTTGCGGAACCGTAATTTAATGTACACTATTTTTTATGACTAAAGTTAGTAGAACGGGGACCGAATACTCGCGACTTATTCGAGGTTAAGGACAAACGTTTTTAATCAGGTTGGGCGTGGACTTGGGATAAGCTATATGGGGATGAATTGTCGTTTTAATCTCCGTCGCCGTTGCATTTGTGAATGAACGTGCAAAAGGCACTGCAGTGCATCATCATTATTTGAAAAAACATCATTTGAAAAAACTACTAAAGACTTCTAAATGCTCATATCGTCCGTTTTAGAAAATTGTAAACCAAATTCGTATATTCAAGATCGTGGAGGTTGTTTTCCTCGAGCTCTAAGGGACTCACACAACTCAGATCTGGCAACACAGTATAAAGTACAAGACCAAACAACATGCTCGATATCATGGTAACCGATTGATGTATGAGAGCCCACTCCGAAAGTGCTGTGAGTCTAACGAAAAGTGATTGGACATAACGCAGATAAATCCAAATTTAGCACTTTTATACCATAGTACACTGAACAGTGATGCCGGATGGGAATTTAGCAAGACAAAAGAACTAGTGCTTTTGTCTTAAGTTTTGAGCTTTAGTGTCTTCTGTGAACTTTTCAGCTTAAAAATCTCCTTCTTTTGGGCGTTGTTAAAATTAGGGGTTGTAGCTGAGATGATTGAAAGCCACTTTGCTGAAGAAACATTTTTTTTAAATCTCTTAACGTCACAATTTTTCAAATTGTGCAAACATTTTTAAAACACCCAAAGTCAATTCAGAGAAATTGCTCTAAAATGAGAACGTCAAAAGATATTAAAAATGTTTTCTTCAGCAAAGTAGCTTGCAATCACATCAGCTATGGCTTTGCTCAAGAACATGTGTCTTTATTTAAAATAAAATTAAATGTGTGCTTTATATCTACCATTTGAGGACCCCCATAGTTATAAAAATGACCAAAAGAAGATTCACACAAGACACAAATCCTCTAAAACTTAAGACGAAAAGACTAGAACTTTGTCTTGCTAAATTCCCAGCTTGTGCTGTAGTTGTACGGCTGGTATCTCGTAAATTATAAGAGATATCAATTTATTTTTCTCGACAAAAATGGGTATTTCAACAAGCCCTAAAAATCATCTCAAAATGACTTCATATAAAAATAAAAAAAGTTAGAGCTAAAAACTGATTTCACTCACACTGATTTCAGAGCTAAAAACTGATTTTGAAAAGTTAGAGCTAAAAACTGATTGATCACCCTAAGACAGTTCAGAAAAATTGCTCTGGAAAGAGAACGGTAAGACATAGAAAAAAGCAAAGTAGCTTCAAATTTTATTAGCAACAACTTGCTAAAGTAATTTCAAAAATTTCGAAAAGGTTTTTTTTATACAACAATAATTTGAGGACCAACATAATTGAAAAAAAAAACTGGTCATCAAAAGAAGGAGAATTTCAAGCTGAAAAAGTTTACAGAAAACACTACACATCTAAAACTTAAGGCAAATGCACTAGGAGTTTTGTCTTGTTAAATTCCCATACTGGACCACTGTGCACTGTAACGGCAATAATTAAACTTTCATACACGCAAGACGTTCGCTGGAGGTGAAAAGCTTTCGAGTGTGGATGCTATAAACGATTTCGTTTGGGATGGGCGTTACGTTTTCAGTGTGCAAAGCTTTGTTGCTTTGGCAGTCTAGAAAAGCTCATTAGGTGAGTGTATAACTATTACTGGTCTAGATGAATCTAAGAACAGCTGTTTATACATATATGTTTGTCCGACTTAACCAAATTGAACGCGAAGAAGTGAAGTCGGCACATCCAATCAACTGCTGTTTAATCACATGGAGATGAAAAACTACCCAAAATGAAGTACTTTGGGGAAGATGATCACAGCAAAACGATATAGAGTCAAAATTCCTGAAGTGGACCACTGATTTTTCACAAATCATTGGATTCCGTTCAAAATACGTCTATACCGTGCCGATTCTAATTTCGGACACTTAAACTCGAATTTCGGACACTTTTAAAAGTTGATTATCTCGGTCGAATATGATCCACATGTCTTGTAAATTTTAAATTTTTTTGACTAGTGCCCTCCACGATCATCTAACATTATTACTTTGTTTCTAACTGGATGTAATATTTAATTAAAAATGAAAGTGTCCGAAATTTGAATCGTCCGAAATTTGAATCGGAACGGTATATTGCTCTTACCACGACAAACAATAACCCATAATATTTCGGCAAAATGCGCATTTAAACAAAAGTTATAAACAATTAAGTTTTTTGGACCCTTTTTCGAACAAAAATCCTATCTCTAGATCGGGCCAATGAATTTTTCTTCAGTTTTGATATAATCACAAGAAGACATCTTCCAAAATCACTAAAATTTATTCATCAAAAATGTAATTTGTTTATAATAATTACAATTTTTTATAAACAAATGCAATTTTTTTGGTGTTCTCCGCATGATACAAGATTTCTTTTTTTTTAGAATTGTTCCTTGACTTTTTTCCCATACAGAACCGTTTCAACATTTTTGTCACCAGTATTGGGAGCCGAGTTATAGCAATTTTTGTAACGCGCTGCACTAAGTGGTCCACTTCAGGAATTTTGACTCATAGTGGTTCTCAGAATTTCGTAAAAACTGGTAGTAAACATAACAAAAACTTTGTTCTGAAAACTGAGTCTATTGTCTAGCTCATGAAACTCCAAATCGTTAAGATCCTCATCATCAGTTGAGAATGATTTAAGCGCGGATTCATCATAATCATCATATAAAATAGTCGGTGTGGATTGCTCCAGTTTACTTTCCAAACATGAAGGAGCTGAAAATGTATATACAATTTATGATTAGCTAGCATTGGTAAAATCAGATAATTGAAAAAAAAAATAGATCAAATTTGAATAGATACAATGAAATGTTGGCCGGTACATGGGATCAGGAATATTTTTTTCTTTACAGGTATACCTCTATACAACGTAACTGTTACTTTTGGCTTCCATCGCTGATTTCTAGCTAAGAAGCGATCATCAGTAAGGATGGCATGCACCAGTTGCAAAAAAGTTGTATCGGATTCGGAGAATTTTTTTTGCCGCGGGTACTGCGGTAATTTGTTTCACTTGATCTGTGCAAAGGTGGATTATTCGCTACACGAGACGTTGGGAACACATTGTCGGAATTTTTTCTGGATGTGCGATGGTTGCGCGGATGTGTTTTCCAGCGACCACTTTAGGAAAATTACGTCACGGTGCACTGCTGAAAATTTACCTGATGAAGCTTCAGTGAATTCGCTAAAGGATGACACAGCTGGGCTGAAGGACATGGTAAATGTTCTTTCTGCAAAGGTGGATGCCAAACCTCCAGCTCCTGTTTTGAATCCTTCATGGCCGAAAATCTTTGGGTCGAATCCTGTTCCCAAGACTCCGAAACGGAAGCGTGATGAGAACCTGTCGTCGGAGAAAGCTCCGGTTACTCGTGGGACTAAATCGGCCTTTAATACATTGAAAACAGTGCCACAGCGTGACGATCTGCTATGGATTTATCTGTCAGCTTTTGATCCCAACACTCCAGATGATGACATCGCATCACTAGCAATTACCAGCATGAATCCTAAGGTTATCAGGTTGGTGCCTAAGGACAACGACCCTGCCACACTTAGCTTTGTGACTTTCAAAGTGGGCGTTATTAAGGATCTAAAGGACATTGCATTGTCAGAAGAAACATGGCCTGAGAACGTATATTTCCGTGAATTTGAAAATCGCTCAAAAAACCGTCAAGTCATCAGTATTGGTGCGAAACCACCAGCGGATACCGGTGGCCAATAGTATCCTCTACATTGGAATCAATCAATTCACCGCTGCTTGCTGAAATCAACCCAGAACGCACTGCCTGTAGCATTGTGGAAGCCCCTAGTCCTCCCGACCCAGTCGCGCTTGCTGTTTGTTCCTGTCTTCACAGTCGTTCTGGAGGTGGTCTGTGGTCGAGGTTGGTGTCGGGGTCTTCCAGAGCCCTCTTACAGGCAAGTAATCCTAACGTATCAGTAATTCGTTGGTTGATAGTTCTTTGGCTTCCAGGATATCTGACCTACCGAAAACAAACTTCTCAATTTCGAACCGAACACCAGGATGGTTTACCTAGCGCAGCAACGAGTACCTCAACGTTATCTTCCTTCATCATCGTTCACTTCTTCACCGGGCCGCACTGCACTCAGAACATTGGAAGCCCCTAATCCCTCCGACTCAGTCGAGCTTGCTGGATCCCGCCGTCATAGTCGTCCCGGTCCTGAGTTCGGAAACGGAGACGGGGTCTTCCAACCTGTGACCACAGGCAAGTGCAGTTGCTTAGATGAATATTTGTCAAGTTCTGATACCTCTTCGAGTTGCAGTTTACCTTCTTGCGGGACACACGCTGTATCTCAACGCGGTTTACGTGTGTACTATCAAAACACCAGAGGACTCAAGACTAAATTGGACGACGTTTAACTTGCTGCGCTTGACGAGGAGTTTGACGTTTATGTCTTCATGGAGACATGGCTTGATGGGAGGATCAATTCTGTGCAACTGTTCGGCGACTCCTTTAGTGTCTACCGATTGGACCGTAATCTTGCCAACAGTGTTCGTACTCGCGGAGGTGGTGTTCTCGTAGCTGTTTCCAATGCCTTTGCCTCTTGCCAGATCGCCTATGAACAATTTACTTCGATTGAGACTGTTTGGGTTAAAAATAGCCTCGCTTCACGGAGCATTTTTATTGGAGCGGTGTACATTCCCCCTGAACGACGTCTCGACTGTAGCATAATGCAACTTCATATGGATGCTGTAGAATTTGCTTCGTCTATGGCTAATTATTCGGACATGATTCTTATGCTTGGTGATTTCAATCAGCCTGGGTTTATCTGGTCGCACTCAGGCCAGGGATTTGCATATCCAGATCCAATAGCATCTGTTACTACTCCGGCCAGCCGCTTGCTTGTGAACGGTACTGGTTTTCATGGATTGAGGCAGATAAATCTAGTTCCCAACTTTCAGTCTCATTTCCTAGACTTGGTGTTCGTTAGTGAAAATTCACTTCTTGATTGTACCGTTACTGAGGCGCCTGATGTCATCGTTCCTCTTGACAACTTCCATCCTGCTTTGGATATTTCTATCGCAAATAGATCTCAACTTCACTTTGATGAAACTTCGATTGTCTATCATCTCAACTTCCGGAAGACTGATTTACGATTGCTGCGACGTTCCTTGTCCGAGATAGACTGGAACGTGTTGAATGACCTCATTGCTTGAGTTTGCGTGTGTTGTCTGGAGTCCCTACCAGGCAGTATGGATTGCACGATTCGAAGCTGCCCAACGTAGATTCGTCAGATACGCATTGCGCTATCTTCATTGGAGCGACCCGCTTAATCTACCACCGTATGCTGATCGCTGTCGTTTGCTGGGCTTCGATACTCTTGTTGAGCGGAGAAACGCATCGCAGCCTGTCTTCGTTGCCAAAGTTTTGCTAGCTGAATATGATGTGCCGGAGTTACTGGCTAAGATTAATGTATATGCACCTGTCCGTACACTCCGTCCGAGAGCTCTGCTACACGAAGAAGCGCACAATACCAATTATGCAGCTAACAGCTCTCTTGTCGCCATGGTTCGTCAATTCAACGTGGTATCCGACCAATTCGATTTTGGCATCACTTCATGCTGATTTCGTAATCGCTTAATGTCGGGCAATTTTAATGTATGACTACTTTTAGCTTTAAGTGTTTCATTAAGACTAATAATAAAAAAAATAATTTAAAAAAAATAATTTAAATCATTAGATCAAGCAAAGTAATAACACCATCGGAGATGTGAGACAATCCCCCATCTATTAGCGAGGCCAATTTGTATGATTGAATTGTTATTTGTGAGAAATCGAGGATTGAAGTCAAAAGTGACAGTTACGTTATATCGAGGTATAGGTAAAACTTCTCAGTAGGACCAAAATTGTCAACATAATGGCTTAATTAAAGTATCTGGCAATTTGTAAAGACACTTAAGCAACCCTTCAACAGCCATTTAAAAGTATTGCTTACTTGACTGATTAGAAGTGTATTGTTAAGTTGAACATTCTTTTATTAAGCTTGTTTATAAGCTTTAGGCAAAGACATTGATTTAAGTAACTTAAAGTAGCTTATATGCAATTTAATCAAACATCAAATTAGCTGAATAAAGAATCAGCCTTTAACACTTTTAACCAACCAATATTTTAGCTTTCATTGTTACTTTAGTAGCCCCGCCTAATATAAGAACGCCTAATTATGAAATTAATACCAGTTGTTCACATAAAATCATTTGTATACTTGTGCATTTTAACGAAATTTAATTTCAGATTCGGATTGAGTGACCCAAAGTTAAGTAAAAGGTGTCATTTTGCCGATCACAGCACGAAAATAAATGCTGATTTGGTTGGATTATGAGGAACAGTTGCATATTTTAGCACTTCCACAAAATTAAACATTCAGTGCGGTATAATGCATTGTTTGTTAGGAAAAACGTTTAAAAAGTACCGTAATCCGCAAGCAAATTGAACACGTAATAATGTAAATATATAAATAAATTTATATTTAGTGTTTTGTTTATTTTTAGGACATTTCTGAAACCTCAAATTTGAAAATATCAATAGCATGAGCATGATTGGCCACCCACGATTGCTACTCTGTGATTGCCAGACCAGCTGTAACTACACAGAGAACCAATAGACGATGCTTGGGACTAGCAATCATCCTCAATGTGTACAAACTGGTGATCTCAAACTAGGCAATACCAGCATAGAGGTAACTCTAAGACTAGTAGGTCCCGAAGAAACGTGCTCAACTCTTTGGCTCAGCTCTGATACTATCTTCGGTCCCAAGCTAATAGATGCACCCCTCGAAACATAGGAAAATCCACAAACCCCTTATTTTGTCTGTCAAACTTTCATAGCGAATCAAATCAAAACAAATCTGGAATGTGGATGGGCTTGAGATTAGACTCATGATGTTCTGCTCAGTAAGCAAAAACGGTTGCTCTAAGGCCACCGAGCCCCTCATATCACATTATACCGTTACTCAAGTTGTTAAAACTATTCAAATCCGGCACCGACGACAACGAAAAGTTTCACAAAATACACGATAAACAAGCGAGATCCATACCATACCATACATTTTTAGACCGCGTTTTCTGCTCAGTAAGCAAGCCACTGCAACCGACGATCTTTCAAATCCGAAAACTAAAAGCTACGAAAGAGTACTTAGGCCTTCATTAAGTTCCACTTTCACGTGACGTTCAATGTTTTTTATTTGCTCTTTAAGCATTGTTCAGGCAATCATAACAAGCTATGACCGACGTGACGGTTGATTAACAACATGATGAACAACAGAAACACGCGATAGTTCATATAGTTTTAGCGGCTGATGGTTAATTTAAATATACTAACGGTACTGCCTACGGTGACTACGACGGCGATTACGACAGCGACTACGACGGCGAATACAATGGCGCCTACGACGACGACAACAGCAAATTTCTAACTCACCATTTGTCTAGTGCTTTCCCCAGGAACCGTTCACGGTCACCAGCTACCGCCCGTCCAGTCTTGGGCGTATCCAGCGACTCATCCTTCAGCTTGCTCATAATCTCCGATACTGGCGAGATACCAGCAGACGAGCACTTTTGCAAGCCGTAAACTCGCTGTTTCACGGCAACTTCGGCCACCGAATCACCACCAAAACTCCCGGCGGACACATGATCAGCACTTTCCCCGGCTAATTTACCAACGGGACCGTGATCAAACTCGCACGAGGTGACGAGACTCTCGATAGAACTACACGGCGAAAGCATGACATCTGAACACGGTGGACCGGCCTCCCGGTAGGCAATGAAAATCACAAGCACACTTACACACCACTGGTTACAAAAAACACACTCGTGCAAAGAAACGGATCCAATAAACGTCACTTTTGAGAAAGCTTTGAACGGCAAAAAAAAACTTGGTGAGCCATTTTGTGATATGGTACTTCCACTGAAAATCAACCGGGAATTAACGAATTTCACCACACCCAACTGCGGAACACGTTCAGAAGCACTTTTGGTGCACTTTCGGTATCAATTTCGTCCGAAAACACTTAATTTTTTTGCAAAACCAACATCAGCACCGACCGTGTCGAGCTCTTTCACGTACCTTACATCACGTAAATAAACTGACATTAAAAATTATCCCTCGCGATGCCACACATTTCTGGTCCGGGAGAAAAAAAAATCAAACAACGCAGATGCTTGCAAACATGATGAATCACGTTTTCTTTCTCGATTCTAAAACTTCCCGGAAAGCAAGAAAACCACCAATCACACACGTATAACCGTTCGGGAGGTGCCAGCGCTAATCCAGCAAATGCAGCCGAAAACTATGAAAGCGAACGCACGTACAAAACAGAGAGCAAACTTTAGACACAACCGTATCCGAAGGGGTTCGAAACTGCACTCTCTCAAATTTGAAAATATCAATATGTGGTAAAGTTGATCAACCCCTCAAATGAGTAAGTAAAGTAAGCCAAGTAAATTTATAGTTTGGGTTCCCTGAATCCGAATCAGATGTTAAAATCCTTGTGCGAAGTGTATTTTCAATAGAAATTACAAAAACAAATTCTTTAAATGCATAGATGCGCTGTAGGAAATAGAATTTTAAATAACTGCAAATTTCACAGAAAATCAATGATTTATCAATATTGAAAATATTTTACATTAAATTTTAGTTAATTCAAATGCATTGACAATTACTTTAAAAAAATACCACTTTCAAGTTGATGAAAACAATCGTTGCAATCCTATGAAAGATTGTTTGAATGGTGATTTTGAATACTATATGACGTCAGTCAAATAAAATTGAAATTTGTGCAGTAAAATCTACTTTTTTGTTGTGAGAAAATTGTCTCATGATGAAATGCTATCAAGCTTTCTCTAAAAACGCAACGAATAACGATAAATTTCACCACAAAATCGATTTTTTGGACCACCTTAACATGGAAATGGTCACCCAAATGACAAAATAAATATAATCCCTAATGATAAAATAAATATAGCGTTAGCGTTAGCGTTAGCGTTGTTATGATATATTTCGTAGTATAAATCCCTAATGATAAAAAATAAATATAAACAATAAATACGGGTCTAATATTTTGCAATAAGAAACAAAACTACCAATTTTTGCGCAATTCTGTACAGCACTACACCGTTTTGCTATGGAATGACTGTATATTAGGGTGGGTCACTAGACTGATGCAAAATTTGAAATTTTCACTCCACAGTGCTCAATCGGTTACAAATCGGGTCCTGATTAACGTCCTAAAGTTTAAGCTCATTTGGTAAGAAACTGACTTGGCACAAACCATTTGAATTTAATATTGAAATTACTATGGGAAAACCAAACTTTTTGTTCATTGTCTTCTAGTCTTTTTCCATATTGCACTGTTAAAAAGTCTTATTAGTAATTTTCTTAGCAACGAATTTGCGAAACCTCATTTTTCAGTCAAACATCATATTAAATAGCTTTTAATTGTCTAAGAGATTGATTATCTTATGGCATGACCAAACAGCTAAAAAAAGTTATAACTGTTCAAATATTAACCATACATCCTTCGGCAAAATTATTAGGAACTTTTTGGACTATACTTTCACATGACTAGAAGCATGGTTCACGCAAAATTGTGGTCCCTAGGAATGAAAATGCAGAAAAGTAGGTTTTTCCATATTAAATTCCATAAAAATTTCAAACGGAATGCAGAAAGCCGGGTTGCGACCAATCGTCTCCAAATTTTGATCGTTTGTTTGGGATCCCAAATGGAACCAAAAAAAGTTGTTCTGAAAAAATTATTATGTTGACCCACCCTAAAGAGTATACTCATTTATGGTGGTAAGCTCCAACCGGTATTATCATCGGATTAAATCCCGATCAAGCATATTCAGCTGCTTTGACGTCGACATCAGAGTTAATCCACACGACTGTAAGCAAACGCGCACGGACGATTTTGTGGAAAATCGAGCAAAATTTTACTCAGTGACTAACCCTACTTTCAACGATTTTGAGTGAAATGTAGCGGTCTTCATCAAAGTTGTTCAGACAGATGGATAAGGCCTATTAGATAAAGTTCAACCCAGTTCAGAATTTGCCCTCCAGGTGACACCAATGTGACATTTGTTTTAAAATTACTTGCTTAACTTGATATCTTGAATAGATGGAAGGTTCTTGTCTTTGGCAAATTTGTTCAAGTGAATAAGACCTATCGGATGGGGGTTCTTTTTTCCCTTGATTTGTTTTCAGTCGATATTGTTTTCCGTGCTGAGCACCAATGCTACCGACGTCAGGGAGGCAGTTCCCACACTTGGACCCTAACTGTCGACTCATCAACTCATGAACCGGGGACCAACGGCTTTACTTCCCTTCCGAACGAAGGCGTGATCAGAGATGTTATGCCTCAGAACATCCCGGCGGCGCCGACTGGGATTGAACCCAGGCCTGCTGGGGTGAGAGGTAATCACGCTTACCACTACACCACCGGCGCCGCCTGGAATCGTATCCTGTTTGTTATACAGGTATATATAATATGCTGCAGCAGGTCACATGCATTATCATAAATATAATTTTTAATTTGTTGATATTTGATATCTTATTGTATTCCTTCCAGGATTTCCTGTCACCATTATCAATTCGGTACCTCTGCAGCAGCCGTCCGTCGCTGACTCTTTTATTCATCGAGCAGTAAACCATTCGCAAAATATCGTTACTGTAGTTCCAGCTTTAGAAACATCTTTACTGAGTGCAGGAACAGTATCAAGCATGGCTAATGAAGATCAAACCTACCAGTCAGAAGATGTTCCGACTTCCCATCTTGTCGAAAGTATGTCCTACGCTGAGGACCCGATTGATGAAATCGAAATCAACGTTCACGAAAGTAGAAACAAAAATCACGCTTAAGGGTTTATGAAGTCACGATATCATGATTATATTTCATGCTTTTGAATGCGTTACGAAATGGTTTGGGGTGCTGAACAGTCTTGAATTGTGTTCATGAATTTGTGATTCTTTTCATGAAAGCTGGATTTTTTATATCACGTTTATATGAACTAAGTCATGAATTTGAAGCAGTTGTTAGTTCACGTTATCGTGATTTTTTGTTCTCGAAAATAGGAACGTTTTTTTTTTGCGTGTACTCTACTGAAGCGCAGCAAGAGAACACAAAAGAAAATCTACCCTGCGAGCAACAGCACAACGGATCTGAAGAACAACAGGTGAACACTTCCCCAAACATTGGATCGAAAAGGAAAACATGCGTCTACTGAAATGAAATTTCGATCTTTCAAAGTGAACTGGGCAAAAATTAGTGATGGTTTACTTAAACGTTTATCCGACCTTCAAAGTATTCGTGGCAATAATCCGGCTCTGGTTGTTCGGCGCTCGATTCAACTGTCAAAGTCTGATATGAGTAACCTTTGCAAGGCAGTTGTCGATCAGCTTAGGTTGTTCGATACTCGTTATGCGTTACTCGTTATGCGTTATAGAATATGTAGCCAAACAAATCATAGGGAAGTTCCCATGTTTGAATTTTGTCGATGATCAGAGTTTGGTGAAAATAAATCGGAACGTGAGAACCGGAACATTGAAAGAGTATTGGGAGCATTCATCGAAGGATTGTGCGAAGGAGCCGACGACACTTGATGGAGTTCCCGTTCTCAGACGGCGACAATTGCTAAGTTTTAATTTAAAAAAAAAGCTACCTGAGTTGCAGCAGAGTCTTTGGGAACGTACTTTGCAGCAAAACGGAACAAGTTGATTGACTATTCAAGAAGTGCACGTCACAATCTTCACTTGAAAGATTCAACCTCAGACTACGAGATCCTGAAATGCCTGTGTTCACTGTTGGTTGAAAACCTTTCGGATTTGATCGGACAGAAAGAGGTAATTTTGTAAAAATGTGTAGAAAACAGTATATTAAAACAATGATTATGCCATAGATAGGCACTCCGCTACTCCAAGTCACCACCAAAAGTCCAGGACCAACAATCGTAGCCATAGGTAAGGAATTGAAAAGATTTAGTTTTGAAGCTAACATGCGTTGAGGTAAATTTTTATAATAGATCACATCAGATAAAGATTAGGGTAAGGTGGAGCAAGATGGGTCGGTTATTATGTTTATTCATTTTTTTTGTTTGTCAATTTCAAAAGATTCAATGCAACATGAATGATGGTTTGCTTTTCAAAACCAACATTGGGGTTGCAAAAACTCTGTTGATGTTGACAAACAAAATAATCGCATCAAGTTTATGAAAAAAACATAATGTATCTAAAAACATACTGCAATTTTTCGTCATTTGTTAGCTTCATAGGTAAATTATTTGACTTATTATGAAAATGCTCCTTTTATGTATACTAGGGTGCGTCAATTTTGTATGGCGGATCACCACTCTCTGCTCTCTACTGCTCTTTCGAGCTGTATTGAGGTCCCCAACAACTGTGTCAAATTTAAATGAATTCAGTTACGATCTGGATATGCGGCAGAACTTCAAAAATTTTGTTCGGTAAAATGTATGCGAAACGGAACAAAAATTGTTTGAAAAAAAAAATGAATAAATTGCTCGAATTTAAAGAAACCTGGGACTTCGATTGGGAATACAATGTAGAACAAGTTTGTCGAAGACCGAAAATCGATTCGACTTTTGTGCAAACAGTTATATTTATTTGCCCTAGTGCTCCGCGCATACCTTCAAGCTTATATATACGCCAGCACATGGCCTGAAGTAAAAAAATAATCTTTTTGCACAGAATGGAGTTGCCGTCTTCAACAAAGTTGTTCTGTATAGTTTTTTTTTTTCCAATGTAAGTCCCAAGTTTGGTGAAAATTGAGCAACTTTTGAATTATTGTTAAGCAAGTAAACAGTAGACTGATGCAAAATTTGACTTTTTCGCTCCACAGTGCTTAAATGGTTTCAAATCGGGTCCTGAGTAGCCCCCCAAAGTTACAACTCATTTGGTTAGAAACAGACTTCGCACAACCCATTGGAAGTTTACACGTAAATTACTATGGAAAATCTCATTTTTTTGTTCATTGCCTTCTAGTCTTTTTCCATACTAAGCTGCGAAACAGTTCTCCTACTAAGCTGCGAAACAGTTCCTTATTATAGAAAATTTTCTCAGCTACAACTTTGCTGAAGATCATTTCTATGTAAAACGAGGCAGGAAAAAGTTATTAATTATTTAAGAGATTGATAAACTTATGACATGATCCAGCAGCTGCTCTGTAGGCAACACTGTATTTTGCAGTGTGACATAGTAGCCATGATTTTTGTGTCCTCTTCAACGCCCCAGAAACACCAATGTTGCCTGCTGAGCAGTTGATTGAGCATGATCATAAGACATCAGCGCATTGAAGTATTGATTACTTTCGATCCTTGCATTTAATCAAAAAGTGGTCTTCAGCAAAGTTGTAGCTGGAAAAATTTCCTACAAGTACACTTCAAAGCTTTTGAAGCAGACCGATATGGTGAATTATTAGAAAGACATGAACAAAAATCTTGGTTTTACCATAGTAATTCCCATACAAACTTCAAATGGTTTGTGCCATCTCAGTTTCTCACCAAATGGGTCCAAATTTTGAGAGGTTAGTCAGGATCCGATTTGGAATCGTTTAAGTATTGTGGAGCGAAAATTTCAAATTTTGCATCACTCTACCCCTCTACCCCATCTATTAGTGAGGCCAATTTGTATGATTGACTTTTTATGTGTGAGAAATCGAGAATTGAAATCAAAAGTGACAGTTACGTTATATAGTATAGTTTTTTTTCAATCTAAGTCCCAGGTTTGGTGAATATTGAGCAACTTTTGAATTATTGTTAAGCAAGTAAACAGGTTCTTTCCATTTCCTATACATTTTCGCATACATACATTAAAATTCTCCTGCAAATCCTGATCGTAACCAAATTCGTTCATATTTGGAATGGTTGTTGGGGACCTCAATACAGATTGAAAGAGCAGTTGGGAGTAGGGGGTTGTTTAGTTGACCCACCCTAATGGAAACTTGCCTTTGTCAATTTAATTGAACGATTTTTGTTTCTTTATTAATGGTTTGCATATATAGGTAATGGCAATTCCCAAGTAGCATTTCTTGTTTTATTGCACTCTATTAGTGGTTTTTGAGATCAATTTTATAAAACCGTCAATAAAATTAATAGCTCCAGCACAACCTTTTGATAACCGCTATAAGATCGTCTTCCAGCCTAGTAGACCACTCTTTATAAGGTTTATAAAGCATGTTTGAGAATCACAATAAAGCTGTCTTAAAACCTTTTGCAAGAAAGCCCCATACTCTACAAAAGGTTCTCATAGCCTCTTTAAGAGTAATATTGTATTCAAGCAGTTTTATAACGCTTTGGTGAAAATCAGTTATGAATCCAATTTGATTTTTATTGCTTGAAAGCAACCGCCATAAATTAGCTTGTTGTTGTTCTGTTCTGCTGAAACTATTTTTTTCCATTAGGAAAATAGGTTTGAGTGTTGGTGTCAAGGTCGCAATGCAATCAATTATGTTTTATGGCCACATTAGTGAACATTTTTAAGAAAATATATGACTTTTTAGAAGTTCAGAAACATATACGCTTGAAATGTTATCGTGTTTATTGGGGTAATATGAGCGTTAAATAAATGTGCCTCCAAAATAATTCAAGTTAACAAAAAGATTGTTTCAGAAATCAAATGAATTTGATGGAATCATCTTAATTTTACAGAACATAGATCTCAATAAATAAATTCATACAAATGCACACTGGAAATCCATTCGGATCTCTAATTTAGCCAATATTTTATTGAAATCTGTTGGATTTTATTCCAAGGCTAATGGCATTTTCATAATGAAAATATGGCGACATAGGACAGCAGGCAATTTCTTAAAATGTCTAATGCTTACATTGGATGAAAGCAGAACAGAAAAGCATAATGCATGATTTTATTTCGAGCACTATTTTCCTTTTACAAGAGCAATTTATGTTTTTATTTGAGGGAAAATGTTATCTATCATCTGACATCGTGGTCTTATTGAAATATTCTTAATCCTAATTTAATTTATTATATGCAGAGATCGTAAACGTTGTTTAAAAGTGGTTGTAGACATATTAAAACCAAAAACATGATACCCTTCTTGAAACCGTCTGCTTATAGAGTTCAAAGGGTCATTGGAGCCATATAAAGTGTTCCTCGGAGTTAGTTGGATTAGTTGTAGTGACCGCAACACTCGCTATGGGGCATAAATCCTCATACGATTCAGTAAAGCTGAACTATCAATCTTTGCACGAAGTATCTTAGCTCCAAATACAGCTTGATCCATCTTACGACGATTTCCCAGCGGTTCGATATTCAGTAAGGCACAACGATGCTCATAAGGCGGTAGGTTTACTGGGTCACGCCAATGTAGACTTTGTAGTGCATCCCGGACAAATTTA
Source organism: Ochlerotatus camptorhynchus (assembly GCF_037179485.1). Lineage (NCBI taxonomy): Eukaryota > Metazoa > Arthropoda > Insecta > Diptera > Culicidae > Ochlerotatus > Ochlerotatus camptorhynchus. Next base: position 567,856 of record NW_027040911.1, on the reverse strand, counting down.
CGTTGCACAGATTCGATCCTGGAGATCCACACAGCTTCATACGTTGACCAAACAACCGATGCAAATTCTAGTATTGATCTAACTAGAGAGCATTAAAGAGCACTCAAGCAAAGTGGATCATTGAAGTCTTGCGCGATTTTAGAATGAATCCTAATTGACGGTTGGCTTTTTTCGACAACAGGTGAATAATGCATTTTGAATGTGAGTTGGTGATCCAGCAACACTCCAAGATCCTTCACTTTACCAACGCGCTCAAGTTCCTGTCCATCGATCGTGTAGTTGTACAGAATAGGCTTTTTGCACCGCCGATACGAGATGATGCAACACTCAGATACACTCACTTTGAGGAAGCTGGAGTTGCACCAATGAGCGAATCGATCCAGTAACTCTTGAAGTTGCCTGCAATCGGCTTCATTTCGTGCTACGAGATAAATTTTCAAATCGTCGGCATAAATCAGCAGTCCCCCATTTGCTAAAAGGATCGTCACATCATTGAAAAATAATACGAATAACAATGGACCAAGGTTGCTACCTTGAGGCACACCAGAGCACGGAGTAAACGGAGTAGACACTGTTGATCCTATTTTAACAACGAGTTGCCTGTTGCTTAAGTACGAACGAAGCCAATTACATACTCTGCTGGAAACGCCTAGTCGAAGTAGCTTGGCAAGAAGAATATCGTGGTTCACGGTGTCAAAAGCAGCCTTTATGTCGGTGTATACAGCATCAAACTGAGCTCCATCGTCCATTGTGCCGATGCAAAAAGAGGTAAATTCACACAGATTGCTGTCCACTGATCGTTTGGGGTAGAATCCGTGTTGAGAGGCACTGATGTAGTTCCTGCTAGAGCTGAACAGTACTTCATTGACGATGATTTCGAGGCACTTAGATCCAGCTGACAACGAAGCTATCCCACGGTAGTTAGAAATATCTGACTTATCACCTTTCTTATGCACTGGAAGCATATGGGAGGTCTTCCAAGCAGAAGGAAACCACTGTTGCTGCAATGGTTGGTTGAAAATTACTTGAAGAGGAGCAACCAAAAGTGCACTACACTTTTTGAATACACACGAAGGAATGCCATCCGGGCTAGGTTGATAAGACTGCTTGAGTTTCTGTAGAGCTGATTCAACCGTCGCTGTGTTGATGTTGAATACATCAAGATCCACCGCGTCTCTTGGTACCAGCTCAACAGCTACAACTATCTCCTCCACAGTTGGCATACGATTCTCAAACACGCTAGCAATTTTTTAATGTCGTTTTCGTTTTTGCGGTGTAGCACTGGTGTAGTGTAAGCAGGAATAAGCGCGAGTCTTTGACAGCTCAACATCATTTATTTGTAAACAAAGGTGCATACTATATCTACACCCTAAAATATTTCGGTGTACGGCAGTGTAGCACCGGTGTAGCTACACCGCAAAAACGAAAACGACATAAGAGAACGAGGCACACTCTTTACAGCTTCCTTTGTGACATCTGCAGAAAATGCAGCAGCATTTTTTTTCTTGGTTGGAGTTATTCACGAAGGTTTGCGGCTGACTGTAGCAAATAAACGGGCTCATGCTAAAAATTTTGTTGATTTTATTTGCGCTCCGCTTGGAAATACCGGAAAGTTTTGATTCTTTTCTATGTTGTAAAAATAAACCGCCCATTTACACTTCTGACAAGTTGCAACTGAATGCTTACAACTTAGTTTTAAATAACTGTTTTATGGCCAACTATTTTTATTGCGCTTACTTATATAGCAATATAAGGATTTATTTTTGGGTTTTATAAGGGCAATTTATATTGTTTTTTTTTATACTTCAAGGCAATCATAAAACCTTTCATAAGTGAAAATAGCATGAGCATCAGTTGTTTTTTTTATAAGCTTTATAGGGGTTTTGTAGATAGCTATAAGAATGTTCCATGACTTGCATTGTATACGACCGTCATAAAGTTGTAGGTAATGTTAACTATTTTTTTTTATGTTTTCAGTTGAAGAATACCGCCAAACTAAGACGTGGATTCACCACCACTTAAACGAGTGGAACTTGGTTCAAGAAAAGTGGGCTGCAACTAGCAGATTGCGATTGTGGGAAGTTTCAAAAATTGAGAATTTGACTTGCGAGAAAATCATTGAGCTGTTTCCTGCCCTCTACAATTCCGAAGGATATCAGTTGATACAGTGGGATTTCAGTACTAAATTTAGAGCAAAACAGGATCTTCTTTTTGAATGTTGGAACAACTTCCGCGATCGAGTCCGTTCAATATTTGAAGCTTATATTACCGACAGTGCTGGAAAGAGCATACACGAATTACTACGCGATGATGAAATAAATGACGGTGTGTATTCCATTTATATGTGATTAACAACTTGTTGAACAACTTTTCCTTATTTTGCTGCAGATTCTCGAGACTGGATTACGGCGACCCTCCTGCTATATGTGTTACCGCCCCCAATACTGAGGCTTCCGAATAAGAAAAAAATGGAAACCCACGTAGGGTTTTTGATCTAATTTCCGTCCTACTAAGGACATCGCGCACTTTAACACGCTTTTTGGAAAGGGTTTGAACAAAACATGGAATGTTTTCATCAAAGATAACTTCTAAATTTATCCACCTTTCCATACGTACCGTTGGATTTGATAAAGAGTCAAACAATGTTGAGATATTATTAAAAATCTAACACTGCTTCTTGCTTCTAAATTCGTCCTACGCGTTTCAATTCCGTCCAAACGCATTGAAACGCCATTAGATTTCCTTCGTCCTATGGATAAACGGAGAAAAAGGGGATTCGCTAGGAGCGCTTCTTTTGTTTTGAGAACAATGAGCGTGAATATACATACAATACGCTCTAATAGGATTTATGTTGTAGCTAATGAACTAACGCATCGGAACAAACGTATTATTGTTTTGTGCATTGTGAAATCATTGAAATTATTGATGATTTCTGCCCGATAGAACGGAAATGGGCGATTACGACGAAGTAGCGCTCTTCCCTACTTAGAAGCCCGTGACAGAATTGTGATGTGGATGAAATCCTTCAGTGAGCTTCAGACGCAAATCGAAGAGTTAAATTCACGCTACCGGACTAAGGGAATAGCGCCTTCACCTTTAGTGATAGTCGTGGCTGAGAATTTTAACGAGACGAGTGTATTTCTGGTGCATAACGGTGGTGTATTCTATCAACTTCCATCGTTTTTGAAGGCCTTGGATGTTTGCTTTAAAATTTACAAGGCATATGGTATACCGTATTCGCGAGAATTGGCTGGCGCTTGGAATTTGATTGGTCATTGTTTGTATGAATTCTCGTTTGAAGCCGATAATCAGTCTAAGGTTATGTCCATAGGAGCCACCATTTCTGAAAATATTTGAAATTATTGTTTGTCCAATTTCAAATTGTCTGTGGCAGGCACTGTCACAGGAACAATACTTCCGTCATTTAAGAAGATATCATGATAGCATAAGCGGTTATACCTGCGTGTTTACCGGATGCGCCACTAAAAACCTATCGAGAGCATATCAATAGTATTCATATGGGTTCAACAGACATATGTAGAGAAAATCATTCCAATTACGATCTTGGTCCATCAACGTCTGATGCAGTACAGAAACAAGATATATTACAAACAGAACAAAAAGAATCAACTCAGAATGAAGAGGAAAAAGTGGGAACAAGTATTAATAAACACAGAATTAATCGATAACATGAGCAAATCTTGTATGAATTTAATGTTAAAATGGTTAAGCAAAGATGCTCTCCCGAGAAAAACAGTATTTGAGATACAAAGCGACATTATTAGTTCAGTAATTGATCCGCTTACAAACGTCATAATGATATGTTTGGAGCAGCATTGATGACAATTGAATGCAAGAACACAATTATCCAGCTTTTGAAAACTTTCGATGTTAGCACTGAGTATCGTTTTCTAAAGAAACTAGATACTATTTACAATCAGCGAAGAACTAAGACCGGCAGTCCTGGAATCTCAACAACAAATGGTAAGTTTGTCACAAAATAATGGGTTACCAAATATGAAACCTTTTTCAAATCAATTGGATTGACATAAATAGTTTTACTCGTTTTCCAGGTTGTTGATCAGATTCGAGGTGTTCTAATGCCAATCAATTTCATGCTTTCCAAATATTTGGAGTCGACTGAGGTTTTAAGAACTGATGGAGTGTACAGGAGCTATGTGGATGGATCGATATGGCAGCGGAGAACAGAACAAATGGATGATGGAATCATCATACCACTCACCATTTGACACTACCTCGCACCATGCTAGATCGACATCAATTTGCGGAATTTACAAGACCATTCCATGTTTACCCAGCTATCTTTTAGGAAGCTTTAGCAACATTTTAACAGCTGGTTTTGTCAAAACAGAAGATAGAAAAAATTACCCTGCCGACCGTATTTTATATAAACTTATAGACACATTATCTGAGTTGGAAACAACCGGAATAAATGTAGTTTATAAAGGATCAGAAAGGAATGTTCGTTTTGTACTGGTCTCTGTGTTAGGAGACAATTTAGGGGTCAACGGTATTTTGAATTTTGTTGAATGTTTTAGGGCTAATTAATTTTGCAGAATTTGCAAACGCAATCGAAGCAAAACTGAAACTGCCTACACAGAATATCCTGAGTTTTACCGAACAAAAATCAATTACGATGAAGATGTTCAACTGGCAGATGTATCTAAGACAGGAATAAAAGGCCCAAGTATTTCTAACGAAGTTCCCTCGTTTCATGTGACGGACAATTTCTGTTTTGAATCATGTGTTCGTGTTCGTGTATTTTTGCTCGTGTAAGGAAAATTCAATTCAGCAAATATTTTAAATGATATCCAAGAAACCAACTTGAAAAAAAAACACTTAAAAATGACAGCAAGTGAAACGAAAACGTTTATAACTTTTCTACCGCTGATTATTGGTCCATTGATTCCCAAGGAAGATGAAGTATGGACTTTCATTTGTACACGGATTAAAATTTTACACATAGGGTAGAGCGCTACTTCGTCGTAATCGCCCATTTCCGTTCTATCGATCAGAAAAGATCAATAATATCAATGATTTCACCGTGCACAAATCAATAATAGGTTTGTTCCGATGCGCTAGTTCATTAGCTAAAACGTAAACCCTGTTAGAGCGCATTTTATGAATATTTACGCTCATTGTTCTCAAAACAAAAGAAGCGCTCCTAGCGAATCCTCTTTTTCTACGTTTATCCGTAGGACGAAGAAAATCTAATGGCGTTTCAATGCGTTAGGACGGAATTGAAACTCGTAGAACGAATTTAGAATCAAGAAGCAGTGTTAGATTTAAGACAATATCTCATCAATTTGTGACTCTTTATCAAATCCAACGGTACGTATGGAAAGGTGAATAAATTTGCAAGTCATCTTTGACAGAAATATTCCATTTTTTGTTTAAATTCGTTCAGAAAAGAGAGGTAAAGCGCGGGTTGTGCTTAGTAGGACGGAAATTAGATCAAAAACCCTAGTTCTTCTGAGAGAAATTCAGTACGGAATGATCAGCAATTTGAGAGTTTTAGTTAAGAAGCATCATAAGCAATACGTAGAATTATTTCAAGACACGATAAAACCCAAACACCACAATCTTACACACTACCCCACAGCGATTTTAAGAAGTGGTGCATTGTGTCTACAATGGTCTATGCAATACGAAGCCAAACATAAGGAACCTAAGCAATATTCCAAAGTTAATTGTAACAGACGAAACTCATGTTATTCATTGGCCTTTAAGTCTTGCCTAAAATTTGCGTACAATTCGATGAACAATAAGTTCGTACACCCCAAAATCTTCTTTGATACTTCAAACACAGCATCTCTCACAAAGTTTGTTTGCCAGGGCGCATCGTACGAAATAGATACAATATTTGTTGTGCAGAAAGCGAAATTGTTTAATATTTTCAAAATTTGTAAGATCTATAGGGTAGAGCGCTACTTCATCGTAATCGCCCATTTCTGTTCTATCGATCAGAAAAGATCAATAATATCAATGATTTCACGATGCACAAATTAATAATAGGTTTGTTCTGATGCGTTAGTTCATTAGCTACAACATAAATCCTATTAGAGCTCATTGTATGAATATTTACGCTCATTGTTCTCAAAACAAAAGAAGCGCTCCTAGCGAATCCCCTTTTTCTACGTTTGTCCGTAGGACGAAGAAAATCTAATGGCGTTTCAATGCGTTAGGACGGAATTGAAACTCGTAGAACGAATTTAGAATCAAGAGGCAGTATTAGATTTTAAATAATATCTCAACAATTTGTGACTCTTTATCAAATCCAACGGTACGTATGGAGAGGTGAATAAATTTAGAGGTCATCTTTGACAGAAATAACCCATTTTTTGTTTAAACTCGTTCAGGAAAGAGAGGTAAAGCGCGGGTTGTGCTTAGTAGGACGGAAATTAGATCAAAAGCCCTAACATATCTAAAAACATACTGCAATGTTTCGTCATTTGTTAGCTTCATAGGTAAATTATTTGACTTATTATGAAAATGCTCCTTTTATGTATACTAGGGTGCGTCAATTTTGTATGGCGGATCACCACTCTCTGCTCTCTACTGCTCTTTCGAGCTGTATTGAGGTCCCCAACAACTGTGTCAAATTTAAATGAATTCAGTTACGATCTGGATTTGCGGCAGAACTTCAAATGTATGCGAAACGGAACAAAAATTGTTTGAAAAAAATGAATAAATTGCTCGAATTTAAAGAAACCTGGGACTTCGATTGGGAATACAATGTAGAACAAGTTTGTCGAAGACCGAAAATCTATTCGACTTTTGTGCAAACAATTATATTTATTTGCCCTAGTGCTCCGCGCTTACCTTCAAGCTTATATATACGCCAGCACATGACCTGAAGTAAAAAAAAATAATCTTTTTGCACAGAATGGAGTTGCCGTCTTCAATAAAGTTGTTCTGTATAGTTTTTTTTTTTTTCAATGTAAGTCCCAAGTTTGGTGAAAATTGAGCAACTCTTGAATTATTGTTTTAGCAAGTAAACAGTTTCATTCCATTTCCTATACATTTTCCCATACATACTTTAAAATTCTCCTGCAAATCCAGATCGTAACCAAATTCGTTCATATTTGGAACGGTTGTTGGGGACCTCAATATAGATTGAAAGAGCAGTTGGGAGTAGGGGGTTGTTTAGTTGACCCACCCTAATGTACACTTTCCTTTGTCAATTTAATTGAACGATTTTTGTTTCTTTATAATGGTTTGCAAATATAGGTAATGGCAAGCTAATGTACTACGTTTTTGCCGAGCATGTACGATTGACTAAAGGTACCAAGCGCATAATTGTTGCCTTCACCGATCTTATGTGTGTTCATTACGTGCATTATTTCATGTACATGAAATGTGTATCCAAATTTCTGGAATTCATGCAGGAGTACTTTTTCAAAATTCTACCCATAACAGGGTCGAAGTCCAAGGCAACACGAAAGAACCATCAGCATCGAGTTGTCACCAGAGTCATCACAGCAATCGCCAACCATACTGTTAAGAAATACAATCAATGATTTGTATTTGTAGCAAATCGATGTGTAGATAGCTTCTTGGGCTGTGTTCCATTTTGTGAATGTTCACTTAAAAATTTCAATTAAACCTGCAATTTAATAAGACTTATTTCTGACAGAGTTGGAATCAACAACAGAGCGATTTAGAACATTATAATTTATTTCTGATGTGTCAAATTTAAGTGAGATTCACCAAATGGAACACAGTCATAGAAGAGAAATCCGATGTGCTATTAAATACTATTTTACCTTACGTCTAATTGATTATACATGAATAGATTTCATTTCATATGTTATAAAGTAATCGCTATACCTACTCTACATGATTTAAGTAAAGAAAAGGCTGCGAGAAAAAAACTTCTTCTCCATTTGCAGCAACCTTCGGATCGCGGGAGTGTACGAATCCCCAAGCATCGGTAGCCTGTCTTCCCTCAGTGGAAGTCGTACGAAGTAGCGACCTATGTAATCTCGAGCGACGGTAGTCTGGAAATGTTCTTCGCAGTACTGTTTATCTGGGGTGAGAGCTTTACCATCATCGAAATTGTCGATCTCCCATAAGCGATCGAGCTGGGAGTCGAGTGTATCTTCTACGTAGATATGGCTGGCACTTCTGGAGATGATTGACGTAGTTTGATGTTCTAGCAGGTCGAAGAACAATTCAGCGCCAATAATAATGTCCACACTGATGTTGTTGTTGATGATGTTGAATTGTGGATCAGCAAGAGGAAGATGGTGTGGAATTCTCCAACGTGATACATCCATATGGTGACTAAGTAACGAAATGGTGAGCTTTGGTAGAACTACGCAGTCGAGAATAGCAGTGCAGTTTTCGAAACGAGAGGCCAGACATAATGTTACTCCATAGTGTACGTTCACAGTTGACTGTCCGATCACACTTACTGGTGAATTCAGCTTCGTACGCTTCAAGCGAAGCTTTTGACAAAGTGCTTCGGCTACGAAACTTAGCTGGGAACCACTATCCAGTAGAGCTCGGGCAAACGAGAAGTTGTTGTCTGCATCTTTCACTTTTATCACTGCTACCGAGAGTGGTACTGTCGTCTGCTGTATTTTAGGTTTCACTTCTGCACTTGAGTAGAAGGTGGGTGGAGGAATGGCTGTAGCGAGACCGGAGGAGGTACCCGACGTTGAGGGGATGCAAGTGTTGAGGCAACCAAATGTTCTTCCGACGGTGAGCTTCGCGAAGGTACGAAATGCGAAAGTTGACAAGATTGCGACCAATTTGTTGCAGCGGGTTTACAGCTCGATGCAGATGTTTGGTTTGCTGCCGATGACTGAAGGTCAGATGATGTCGAAAGTGGTGGCAACTGCAGCAACGAGTGATGTTTCTTGGTGCAACTTTTGCATGGCCCACTGGAACAAATCCTCGCTTGGTGCGTTCTCTTTAAGCAATTGATACACAGTCCTTGCTTCTTAACAAATTCAAATCGTTGGTGTGGCGACAAAGCTTTAAACTGCTCGCAGTGGAACAACAAAATTTAATGTGCTTGATCTCGGATTGGGATGGAATGGCCGGATGGAAGAGCTTAAGGGTTTGTATATTTCGTGATCTCCTGTGGATAAACTCGAGCAGCTCATGATATGTAGCACGGTCACCTTCAGAAACATGAGTTTCCCACTCACTTCTTGTCGTAACAACGTCGAGGCATTGGCTCAACTGTTCAATCAGGAATGAATTCCAGTGGTACTCAGCGTTTTCGAGTTTATCCAGCAGTTGCACATGACAATCAAACTCGTCGGCGAGTTCTGCAAGCCCCGATGCAGACTCTTTCTTCCGGGACGGAATCGAAAATAAGGCGGACATACGATGTTTGATAAGTAATGCTGGGTTTTCAAAACGTTCCTTTAGTAGATTCCATGCTACGGCATAATTGTTAGCAGAAATCTCAAGCGCAGAAATTATGCAAGCTGCTTCTCCAGACAGCGTTGCACGCAGGTAATGCAATTTTTGATCCACCGTGAGATGCTGATTGGAGTGAAACGTAGAGATCACGAAATGACACCCAATAATTGAGATTCCTAGAGAACTCTTTCAATTTAATTCCAGGAAGGCGAATGTTGGAAGAGACTGGTGTCGGTGAGGCAACGATTTCTCTTTCTGGAAGGGCAGGTGGTGTGGGTAGTCGTGGGGGAAGTTAAGTTTGCAATGAGGCCTTCAGTTCATAGTAAAGAGTTTGAAATTCTTGTCGCTCTTCACTAAATACTTCTTCCGCGTCTTCCAGGAATTCAATTTCATCCTGAAGCTCTTCAAATTCACGCCACCAAATATCAAGGCTTTGAATACGAATGGAAATTTGATCCTGCTTAGTGGGATCGTAAAAATCATTGAAAACCTTGATCAAATTGGCAGAACCCAGAACATTGGTTCGCCGACGGTGACAAATTTTCAATTTTGTTAACTTAGGTATTTGTCTTTTTCGGTGGCGTCATATTTTTTGGCCAAAACCTTCACCAAAAAAAGCTGTTAAGTACCTGGTATTACCATAGAGGTAACTCTAAGACCACTGGGTCCCGAAGAAAATCATTATTATTTTTGGCTCACTCAGTACCAGAACAACGGTCCCAAGCAGTCCCAAGCTATTTCACTCACCCCTGCATGTTCTGCATGAATCCACACACCCCTGATGTTATCTGTCAAACTTTCATAGCGAATCAAAACAAACATAGTGTAGTAATAGAATTTCGACTAGAATGGGGTACGTTAATCGTTTGCTTGGGACCAATAGGCTACTAAAGTGGTGAGCCAATTTAAAATCGTTAGTTTCGTATTGATTGTTGGTATTACTGCTTCTTATTACCACCTTGCACACTAATCGAGTCAGTACGGTTTTACCAACAATCAATACGAAACTAACGATTTTAAATTGGCTCACTACTTGACTAGCCTATTGGTCCCAAGCAAACGATTAACGTACCCCATTCTAGTCGAAATTCTAGTACTACGCAATGTTTGTTTTGATTCGCTATGAAAGTTTGATAGATGAAATGAGGGGTTATTCGTTTTTCCTATGTTTCGAGGGGTGAATCGATTAGCTTGGGACCGAAGAGAGTACCAGAGCTGAGCCAAAAAGTTGAGCACGTTATTTCGGGACCTTCTAGTCTTAGAAGATATGGTTTTACTGAGTTTTTGAATTGCGGAACTGTTCGGTAAAAGTTTAAAAATCTGTGGAAAATTTATTAATGAGAATTTTTTCTGAACTTGTACATATTTAGTTCTGTTAACCCCATTTAATAAAATAAAATATAATTTGGTATAATTTTTACCGACTTTTTCAGCAATTCAAAAACCCAGTAAAAAAAAATCCTAGCCTGTGTGTCCTCACTGTACTCGGAGTGACCACCGAGCGGGAACGACGAATCGGCTACTGCTGTACGTGCGAGGTAACGAAGACAGCTGGAACTCGTCTGGAGTGAAAACGCAGCCTTCCTTTCTGCTTGTAGCACACGAACTTTCCGGCCCGAAAATCGGTGATAAAAAAACGAAATCGCGAAACTTTTCGGACTTGCGATGGAAACAAACGTGTTACCTTTTCGAGAACTTTCTTGGAATGCATTTTATTTTTGACGTTTCTCGCGCATTCGTTTAGCGCGCAGGGTTGAAGGTATAGGTAAAATAATGCGCACGGTATTTATGTAAGTGGTTCGAATTCAAGGTGAATGTAATGCAAAGTAAGTACAATTAAATAAATTTTGTTTTCAGGTTTCACATATTGCAGATTACTATATCCTAATTAACTTGATGCATATTTTTCGAGACAGTGTGCGATCCGAAATGGAATATTATATTTGGTATGGTTCACAATGGGTATTACATGGAAAAAAAATTACGTCAAGCTGGAAATTACGGTAGGTTTTAAATTTACATCTTTTAGTTTACGTTCGTTTTAAATTTACAGAATACATTTTTAAAGCCATGTAACTGAACATTAAATATATAAAGCCGCTCCATTTGTGTGCATCAGATTAATCGTAAATTTACATGATTTTTTGTAAGTGTGTGCATCAGAAAAACCCGACTGGGATCGACCTTTGGGGTGAGAGGCATTTACGCTACACCACCGACATCGCTGTTGATTTTACTAGTAAGCAATGATTTTTGATTTTTTTTTAATCGAGAATCAAGAATACTGAATGTCGCTTTTTTTTAATTGAATGCTTATCACAATTAGAATTGCAATTTATAAATCACTAATTTTGTAATTATTATTGAATTGAGCAACAGAAACAATCTCGTAGTCCTGCATCAATAATGCGGTCGTGCTTAGGACACAACCCTTAACTTATCCAGACCCTTAATCCCGAAATTTGGAATTCTTAATTTAGTAAAGCATGTCACTTCCATTATGTAATTGCAGTACTGTGATCGATTGTACGAAGGTTGAACTTTAATGATATTGAAGATTGTTTAAATAAAATCTTAGATAACAAAATTATGCACATTAGATCCCTTATTCAATGAAGCATATCTGCAGTTTTTTTTATTGGAAATGCTATGAAGACTTTAATATACATTTTAAATCATGTAGGGGAAAAGTTGGCTTCGGCAATACCTTAACCTTTTATCGAGTGGGGTAACAACGTCCTTGAGAGCTCAAATTTGGCATGTGGATACATTGTGTTTTAGAGCAACTATTGGCCAAATTTGAGTGCTCTAGGACTTTGTTTACCCCCTGACGATAATAGGTTAAGGTATTGCCGAAGCCGACACTTCCCTTACCATTTTCCAGTAGCTTTGGAGCCACTAGTTTTATACGGAATAATCAGTGCAGACATCCAGTTCTATGTCCCGTTTTTGGTTAAGCATTGATGTTTTGATACGCTAGCGCCAATGTCAACTGGAATGGAAAAACCAACTGCCGGTTGAAGCTCAGCTCGCAAACAATCTTACCACTTCAAAGGAAATCCGTCCTCTCATTGACACAATTCGCAGGCGGAAAAACACTCGTGGGTATCTCAATCCGTCGCTTCGCGTCCCACCAAACTCTGCAACAATAACAATAACAACCACTAATAGATCACGCTGACTAGCAGCTTTGTGTCTGCCTAATATTTCCGTATCTATTATCGCTTTCTTCTATCCAGCGGAGAAAAACGGTTGTATAGCTAGTTGTTGTGGTTCGACCGAGTATCGTCAAACTTTGTATCTGCTTAGCGTGACTGTTGTTGTTGTTGCTGTTGTCTAGAGCTGCGCCACCACCACCGTATACCGGCTCACCTAATGAGTGCACTAAAATGGTAAAGAGCTGATTGTAACCCGTTCGTCAGTTTCCTTCCTAACCCTGTTATTGGCACCATAATTTGCGCGCGCTGCATTCCGAGACAGGAACCGAATGTCCAAAGCTCTGCCAACCGAGGCGCTGAGGTGAGAAAAGTTTCGAAGCGTTGAAAAATCTCTCACCGCCACGGGTCTTGATTTGGCGCGTTTGGCCGTACCTTCCATCGACACTTTTCTCGAAAACAGCAGACGCAGGAAGTGAATCGAATCGAAGTGGATCATATTGCAGGGGTCCAAATTGAGTTCAACCCAAAGCACCACCGGTTATGATATGTTATTTCCGATTTCGTTTCTTCGACATATGAATTGCTTTTTGCATTTAATTGTGTGCGGTGAAATTTACTCAGTTCCAATAAGTTTGAAGCCCTTTTGTGCGGAGATTCGATACCGATACCGTGTATGATCGTTGGAAAAGGTTGTGCTGAGGATCGTTGAACTCAACCTTTCCGCGGAGATCGGGGTAACTTTATCACACGATTGAACGTATAAATTTCGATATTTACATTTCAGCTTCCTATTCCTCGAGTACCGTCGGAGCTTGTTTAGCCATCGCTTATTAAACAGCTACTTTCTTTCCGCATTTTGTATCGGTTACCATCTGAGTGATGTGTTCAAGTTCACTGGTTTCTGCCGATGACAGAGAGACCCCCACACTACACCACCGTCAGTCACGGTTGAAACTTGACGTGACGGAGGGAAAATGTCGTCTGGTGGAAGTTGGTATGCATCCCTCATGGAAGCACTGATGCGATGAGATAATTATGGAAACCTCTAGCATGCAAGTTATGTATTAAATTATTGACTTACTATTTGTTTTGCGTAAGATACCGGTTATGTAATAACCTTTTCATCAGAAAATACCAGCAGAAACTTACTTCCAATGAATTGAGGAATCCTTTTTCTACCGACGACGTTCGGAGCCACGGCGGTAAATCTTTCTCCCCAAGGGGATGCGCTTGACACAAAAACCCTGAACTCTAGACACGATTTCCATTCATGCGCCGCCCAGCTGCTCGGAAGCCAGAGCTGGGAAGCCAACGTTTCCCATTTCTCTCATTCATCTCGTCGAACAGATTTCAAGCATGCGACTACGTATGTACTTTACTAACGATCACGTCATAAATCGCCAATCTGAAACTTTTCCCCGCTTCGCTACTCGGTTTGTTGCAATGTCACACCCATTCCTATTTTTAGCCAATCCTTTCGAGGGAGGGAAGGAAGCCGGAAGACGGTGAATATGCTGAATCGTGCGCTTTATGCAGGCATCGGTTTTTCACACAGCGTCCCTGAAATTACTGCCAATTTGGAGCTTGTCAATGCCGGCTAGTTTATGGTGCTAATAGGATTTGTTGATCTCAGGAGACTGCCAAACTCGTTCGTTCCACGATTCCTGAATGAATTTTCGGCTTTTTTTTTGTATAATGAGCAGCCGGAAGAATCGAATGACCGCAGGAAAAATGTGCAGAAAGCGGGCTCTGACGCAATCAAGGGAGGAAGTTTTTTTTTTCAATATTGCTGCGTGAATAAATGCGACCGTGCTTCATGTGAAAGTACTTGAAACTGTAGAATTTAAACCACTTTCACCATGTATCTCGTTAAGTCAGGATTGCAATCTCCAATACACGTATTTTTGTTTGTACGAAAGATTAAATATTTGGATCACTCAAACACTCAATCGCGCTAAGGCTGGTATATTTCGACAGTTTGATCATAGAGGTAACTCTAAAGGGCCACCCGAATTAGATCCGTTAACGTTGCGTTGACGTAAATTTGACAGTTAGACAATAGATTTAGCTGTCACTTTGCCGCAACGCACGCAACGATCCGATCCGGATCTAATCTGCGTGGGCCTTAAGACTAGAAGGTCCCGAAGAAACGTGCTCAACTTTTTGACTCAGCTCTGGTACTTTCTTCGGTCCCAAGCTAATCGATGCACCCCTCGAAACATAGGAAAATCCATGAACCCCTCATTTTACCTGTCAAACTTTCATAGCGAATCAAAACAATTTGATTGTGACACCGTAGAGCCAACCAGTGGAAACTAACGATTTTAAATTGGCTCACTACTCGACTAGTTTATTGGTCCCAAGTACATCTATAAGCGTACCTTGTTCTAGTACTACACTATGTTTGTTTTGATTCGCTATGAAAGTTTGACCGATAAAATGAGGCGTTCGTGGATTTTGCTATGTTTCGAGGGGTGCATGGATTAGGTTGGGACCGCTGAGCCACGGGACCTTCTTGTATTAGAGTTACCTCTATGGTAGAGCCAAATTGAATTTGAGAAATCGGCTCTGTGTACCTAATTTGGCAAAGACTGTATGTTTGTATCTGAGTGCTGCGAACTCAGCCGATTTTATTTTTCAAGCGAGCTAGAAAACATCTTGAAAACCTTCCAAAGTTTCAAATTGTATATACATGCTGTCAAATGAACTCTTGGCTACTCCTCCTCTGCTCCAGAAATAACGTATACATGGTGATGGGATTGCACCAGCCCACAAAGCTCACATGACTCTTATAAAGTTTGATTACATTCTTGTTTTAGCAACCCAGTTTTTGCATTATTAATATCAAAGAAAACCAATTTTTCGAGCATCACGCTCAATGATTTTCATTTTCCGCCTACTAAGGTTGATGTTTCGACAGTTTCATAATTATAATTCTTAATTTGTTTTCAGTAGGTGGCAACACCTTTACTTGTGGTTCAAACAGTAACTACCACAAACGAAGTGACAGACGGAGCGGCTCGAAAACTTTGGTGACTAACCTGTTATTGCAATTTTTCAGTGTACTACATGGCAACACCACTACTACTGGATTGTACCAATTGTACCACATGGCAACACTACTACCAACAATCAATACGAAACTAACGATTTTAAATTGGCTCACTACTTGACTAGCCTATTGGTCCCAAGCAAACGATTAACGTATCCCATTCTAGACAAAATTCTAGTACTATGCAATGTTTGTTTTGATTCGGTGTGAAAATTTGACAGATGAAATGAGGGGTTATTGGTTTTTCCTATGTTTCGAGGGGTGAATCGATTAGCTTGGGACCGAAGAGGGCACCAGAGCTGGCCAAAAAGTTGAGCACGTTATTTCGGGACCTTCTAGTCTTAGAGTTACCTCTATGCTACTACTGGATTGAACTAGCATTTTCACCAAATGTACTAGAATGTTTTGGTTCTATCTCTTTCACTCTACTCAAAACTGAAATGCATAAAAAAAATGACAAAATGATACACTCTTTGCACACTGTCAAAGAATCATTGTACACAAAATCAACTTTGTGCAAAACCAAAACAAAAATACTATCCCATCTGGTGGATGATGGCACAAGCTTCTAAGAAAATGCTATTACAGCGAACCACATTATTTTAATTGATTTCTTCGCCAGTTAGTCGTCTGTCACTTCGTTTGTGGTAACTACCTACGTGACTTCTGAGCTCTTTTGAATGTTTGGATCCCGTTTGACAGTTTGACTCGGCTCCCAGATGACAAGCATTTTGAGCTAGTTCGCAGTACTCAGGCTTGTATGTGGACGGGTACAAAGTAAAGACTGACTAAAAGTAAATTGGTACGCCCCTCGCACGCTGCTAGCACGCCCCTAGTGTTGGGAATCGAACATCTTTGACAGTGGTTTGTTTACACTTCTATAGAGAACAACTGATGAACATTTGATCAAAGTAGTCGATTGCGTTCAGAAATAACGTCAAATGGAACTTGAAAGAAGAAAAAATATTGTGCATAAACACCTGGAAAATTCGGAGTGGTCCGGTTCCAAGCTGACTCAAGTGCTGAAGATGCCGAAAACAACAATTTGTCGAGTGCTCAAAACCTACAAGGAAACCCTGAGAAAGAAATCAGCAGACCTACGAAAA
Organism: Ochlerotatus camptorhynchus; assembly: GCF_037179485.1. Taxonomy (NCBI): domain Eukaryota; kingdom Metazoa; phylum Arthropoda; class Insecta; order Diptera; family Culicidae; genus Ochlerotatus; species Ochlerotatus camptorhynchus. The sequence continues at coordinate 551,141 of NW_027040911.1, read as the reverse complement.
ACCTGGAACCAGGCTCGTTAGCTGGGCAGCAAGGTGTTGAGGTGCGTTAAAGCCAACCCCGGTATTTCGATTCGAGATGTGGCCAGAAGATACAACGCCAACTTTCAAAAGGTGTGGAACATCCTTGCCAGAGAAGGATACAATTCGTACAAAGCCAGTACACATCCGAACTGGCACATTAAGCAGAATTCCGTGGCCAAAAAGCGCGCAAGGCTCTTGTACGACCGTGTTTTGACGAAACACAAGGACTGCAATTTGATCAATGACGAAACATACGTCAAACTCGATTTTTAGCAGCTTCCCGGTCAAAAGTTTTAGAAAACGAAGTGAAGTGACCAGTTGTCACTCACGGTGAAGTGATTGCCATGAAAATCAAATGGGAATCACTTCACCGTGAGTGATAAGTTGTCAATACACCGTGAAGTGACATCGGTAATAAGGGCCAGCGTCATACAAATCAGGCACCTTCCTTCCGGATTAGCGATCTGCGGCACCACTAGTCACTCACCTTGTTTAAACAATCAGGATTATTTCAATTAATATTATGACACCCAATTGTACATTCTTAGACAATTTATTAGATAGGCTTTCTGTAAAACAAATTAAGTACATTTTAAAAACCTGAACCCGATCCTTGAGCCCTATCCAATCCAGAACCACATTCGGCACCACAAAGTGGTTCACCTGAAGTAAATCGAACATTTTTTTTTGCGAAATCCCCACTAATCTTGAATTAGCCGCCCTCCGCTTGCAGCTGATTGAACAGTTCCACCAACAATCAATACGAAACTAACGATTTTAAATTGGCTCACTACTTGACTAGCCTATTGGTCCCAAGCAAACGATTAACGTACCCCATTCCAGTCGAAATTCTAGTACTACATAATGTTTGTTTTGATTCGATTTTGACGGATAAAATAAGGGGTTATTGGTTTTTCCTATGTTTCGAGGGGTGAATCGATTAGCTTGGGACCGAAGAGAGGACCAGCGCTGAGCCAAAAAGTTGAGCACGTTATTTCGGAACCTTCTAGTCTCTAGTTACCTCTATGTTTCCACCGCCGCCTCGCAGTTGCTATCGTTGTCATACTGCTTCATAATCAACGCCACGGACGAAGAACCGCGTCCAGCTTGCCACAATCCACCAGAATCTCGGACTATCTCCTGATGTACTCGTGGTTGATGGGCGTTTCCGGATTAATGAGGATCCGCCGGAGTTGGGCTTCGGGATCTGCTTCCGCTACAATCAGTGTTTTGTTGGTGATGAACGGTTTGGTTTACTTTTCCCAGTTTTCTTATTCCGATAGAATTCCCATACTTCAGCAGTGAATATATCAATTCAAGAGCAAATTTTCATTACGTCGAATGTAACAAAGGTAAACAAAGTCGAGCTATCAGTGTCAATCGATGCTCCTGTTATTACACTATATACTGTACGAATATAGGATCACATCCCATTTTAAAATTTATTTACCAGTCGAATTGCTTTTTGACGTAATCACGTTCCGATCAAAATAGTTTTCGATGTTACTTAAGTCACCCGATTTCTATGGAGATGCCGTTTGCCTTAAGTAACAGCACTGATAAACCCGTGAAAAGTGTTCGTTCGTCGTTTCGCTTTCTCATTATTAAAGTGAATAAATCGAACTGTTTGTTGCTAAGATGATTTCGGTGGTCCTAAAATGATGAATGGGCTGCACGTAAGGAGACGTAATTGATAATTCTCCCGAATATCCTGGTAAATACACTTTGACTTAAGTAACAATAGGGGCCACCAAACGACGTATAATAACTTTTGACTCATAAACCAGTATTTCTTAGCATGAAAGCTAGCGATTTGCCTTTGTATGATTAAAACCCGGCTAAATATGTTAAACATTGCTATCACTATGAGATTATATGTGTTTCATTGGAAATAGGAATAACTTTTCGGTCATCAAAACAAAACGAATGTTACTTACGACATAATGAAAATTTGCTCTTGAATTACTCGCGGTTCTTTTTCTCGCACAATCACAAACAAACAATCACAAAAGTCATTAAAACTTCAGTGTTGCCAAACTCATGGGATACTTGATTGGCGGACTTTGGCACAGCTAAAACATGCGGCACAGATTGAGGTGTGCAGAGTTGATTACCCCTTGGGTAGAATAAATTTAAAGGGCTGCACCGCTGCACTCTCTAAAAAAAATTAGCTGCCGTTTCTAACATTTTAGCTTTTTATTTTAATCTAGGGTGACGTCACATGCATTGGCACTGGGTACTTGCGGTTTCCTGGGTAGGTCAACATTGGTGGCAGGAGTTATGATGATTAGGCGGCAGCGACCAGTATGACATCGCCGATGTTTTGGCGTCGTATATGCGGACTCGATCGCCGGTGGATCGACGTCGGAGCTGATGATGCGGTCGCCGTTTAATCTGCAACTATGTTGGAATCACCTATATACCGATAGCTGTTCGAGTGACTGGAGTTATTCTGAAGCGACCGACGGTAGATTGCTGCTTGTGGTGGTGGCGACGTGGACCAATCAACGGTGAACGGCGACCAACTCTTTAGAGCGCCGTTGGTGAAGCTGTCAGATCAGCTACACTGATGATAACGCCTACGATTCGACCAGAGCGATGTTGATGAGATCACTTATGGAATTGGGAGATTGCCGTAAAAGCTCAACGCAGATGTCACCACTGCATGATGATGATAATGTTGACAGATTACATATAAAATTCGTGAAAATTAGCATTAAATCATAATTGTCATCAAGCCTGCGTAAAATCCTTCCAATATAACATTCGAATTGAAGAAGAAAACGTCTTCACAATCAGGCTGATGTGCATTTTTGACTTTTCCAGATGAACTTTCATAAGATATATTCATTTCATTTCATGGCTCCATTAATGCTGCATCGTTAATATGATGTAAACAGAAGTAAATTGCTCAATTACTCAAAATAAAGATGATTTGTCATCTTGTTATCACTTTGAAAACCATCTAGCACCATTTTATAGTATGATGCGTGTTGAGTACATCAAGTTCCGTTACGTTTTCCGTCGAAAATTGTGAGAATCAATATGTTTGCCTTTAAAAGGCCAAAATGAACATTTATTGAACATTGGCGTCCTATAAAACCAATTCTCCATTACCACCAGCATGATACAACCTTTCCTAAGTAAATTCTGTTAATTTCCACTTTCATCTTAGTGGAAATCGCACATATTCACCATTTTCCGAAAAATGCAGCTGCGCAGGAGGTAACCTCTCCCTGTGGGTGCAAACTTGTTATGCATAATTTTCCATGAAAACGTCTCCGATCCATACCGAAATAATAACAGTTAGTTTTCAAACACGTTTTCTTACACGATTCAAGCAAAAGTTTCCACGAGAAATTATTAGTTTTTCTTTATGGACCGATTTGCCCCAAAAATCGTCTGTTTTACTTGGAAAATTTGGAAACTATCCTCCTTCTAGTAGTTCTCACTTCGAAATGTAGGAGGCGAAAGCTTGGAAAAGTTTCCCTGCAAGACGCCAATAAGCGAGATCATGCTTAATGCCGACAAGATGACGATCATTGGCGTAACTAGTGGGGGTGCCAGGGTGCCAGGGGGCCAGGCCCTCTCCAGAATTATCTAGGCCCCCTCCAGAATTTTTGGTGTTTGTTTTTGACTCACCGGTATTTTTCAAGCTTGTTAAGTTCAATGCTGCTATATAACAGTGATTAATAAAATTGAACCACCAACAAAGATTTTTTGAACTCCTTTATGTTGATTACTTTTGTTATGTTCTGGACTAGAAGAAACAATTTTGAGAAATTATATTATATCAAATTGATGGCTCTACAAATTGGCCATGAGCCCAGGAATTTTTCTTTAACTTGTGGAAACTTCGTAAAACTTCAAATAGAAGTTAAGGGAAGATCGTAGAAATTAAGTAAACTTGGTAGATACTCAGGAAAATTCATAGACCTTCAGAAAAATTCGTAGAAAAAAGGAATTTCGAAAAGTTTTGAAAACTGCGTATAAGTAGAGAATTCATTTAAATTTGAGGAGCTTCGTAGAAGTTAAACGAACATGAGATTTTTGACATGATCGAAGTGCATCCTCTTGGATGTAATATTAAAATTATTTTTTGCTGTGTACGTAATTAGTGGATTTGTAAGTTATTTCGACTCTTTTTAACAATTCTTGACTTTTCCCACTTTTTTAAATAATTTCTTGTAAAAATCAACAGTAATATTTCTGATCGATTGGTAAACAAATCATTGAAATTGGTCAAGGGGCAGCTGAGTTATTAACGTTCAAAATCTTTCATAATTTCGTTACATGTTCCATTTTCAGTTTTCACAAAGTGTACCCCCATATAGAAATCACCGACGTAGTCCTACGTCAAAAAATTTTGCATCTTGAACATTTTCCTACGTAATAAATGTATTAATTTTATTCTGTGTGCACTTTACCTTGAATCAGCCAGAATTTTATAAAATTATAAATTTCAAACTCGTAGAGTTTAATTTTAATTCCTATGTCTGAGATTTGATTGCCCAATAAAAAATTCTAGTTACAAAATTCATGAAATTACCTAACCCTGAGAATTTTCTTAAGTTTGAGATGCTTACATTTACAAGATCCGGACTGTGATTTTATTACAAAAAACATGAACAAACGATCATTGCTTGTTCAAAGGTCCCAATCGTTGTTATGGAATAAATATAATCAAATTTATTGTTCCACCATTAAAATAATAGTAACCCTCAATGTCATATTATTGGTCACAGAAAAAAAAATTACCTAAAAATAATTTGCCTTGGACGCAATTTGAGTGAGTTTTTAATAACCCGTAGTTTTGCAAAATTAAAAAAAGTGCAGCAGGCCCCCTTTCGGCCCCCTCCAGATAAATTTTCTAGCTACGCCAATGATGACGATCCTTCGTCCATTCTCGAGGAGTGGCCTTTTGATCGTGGAGAGCAATGGCGGATCTTCTGTTCTACGCTGATACTTCGAAGGGTGTTCGATGAGGATAGTGGGCCTGGACTTGGATGGGGTGTTCTATCCATGTGGAGAATTGGATTGATACCACTGGTATCGGCAATTAGAGTAGCGACTAGCCTGGAAGCTCACCGAATGGTCAGGTGCCACTATACTCGGATCTTCTTGGCTCTTTCCGATGAAGCAAATCGTGGAGCTTTTCCCTCAATTGATGATACGTTTGATTGGTAACACAATTAAATTATCGAATATTGAGCAGTAGGGGAAATGGCTCTAATGTTGGCCTATGGATCTAAGATTGGGCCCAATGCTAAAAATATGCTATTTATCAATTTTATCTAGATGAACGCATTGTCATTGGGACGGTACTATTGGTAGCTATTGAAAATTTAGTCGATTGCTGAATTTATGTATGGGCCCAAATTTAGGGGCATTTAGGCCGAGATTACATCCATTTCCCCTACATATTTAGTTTAATTTTGATTTTTAATTTGTAAAGAATAATTGGACAGCTCTAACCATATTCTGCTCTTCCGCCGCCGCTAATTGCTTTTTTTGAAATCCCTTGGACTTTTTCTCTTAACACTTCGTATTTCATTCCGTGCTTCGCCGGCATTTTTTTCCCTTTCCGGGTTCTTCTTGTTTTCAGAGGAAGATAAATCCGCACTAATTTCCGTTCCTGGTTCGATATTGACTCCTTCCTCGCTAGTTGAGCTCAAAATTGAGCGTACAGATGTCCTTAAATTTTAGAAAAAAAAAACAGCTGTAAAAGCCCAATTTAGAGACAATTTTTGGTTGCTGAATCATCATACATTTATAAATTATTGGTACAGTATTGAGCTTATTGGTTGAGTTTATTAAAAGTAAGAGATATTTGATAAAAACGCTGTTTTCTTGAAATACCTTAATATCTTAAAATACAATGAACTAAACTTCTTGAAATTTTGCTCATTTTTAGTCATAATAAAGATCATTAATGTTCCACTATTTTTTTTCTAAAATTTGACCAATAGGTAAAAAGTTGAAAATCGAGCGTTTTACTGAAATAAAGTTAACCTCATACAGGTTCTTCCAATAAAGTCCAAAACTATAGAAAAAAATCAATAAATATCTGTATAACCACCAGCCAAGATTTAAAAAATATATCTATTTTCAATGTTAAAAGAAAAATCCACTAATTTTGCGATACACTGTATATTTGCTACAAACCGCAATCGTGCGAATTATGCCAAATTTGAAGCCTTGAACCAAATAATGGACACATACAATAAGCACAGCGATAACATTGACTTTACAATGTCATATGAACCAAATTAAAGCAATATTTCAATTCCTCGCGTTACGTCAGCTAGTAGTAGTTTTTTTTTTAATTTGTTTTCAAGACATATTGTAATTTATATAACAAAGACACAATTGTAAAAATAGCACTTAAGGCAACTATTGAAAAACGGTCTACACTGATTGACGACAAATAAAATATTAAATATTATAACACATGACAAAAGGTCGAATGATGAGAAGGTGGACAAAAGGTCGAACGATTCATAGATGGACAAAATAAAAACGTCAAATGACAAAAGGTCTAAGGCAGAAAGGACGAATGGACAAGAGGTCAAATGATTCAAATAGGGATAAAAGATTGGTGGTACATTTTGTTGCGAAGCCCACTCGAGATGGCCAATTTAGTGAAAAAAAAATACTAGACAGACTAAAAACACCGTTATGTTCAATATTAAATTACTAATCTTGATATTTTTTTGGTTATATGAAAGAACGAGCAGTGCTGAAAAGAAGTAAAAATATTGGTAATGTAATCCTAGTTTTCGGTGACAGTTAAATACGGGGCCATATTTAAATATATTTTTTATGTTACGTTTTATGTTATGTTATATTATATTTTATTTTTATAAATATTTTTGTTATATGTTATATTTTTTAAGTTACGCTTTATGTTATGTTATTTATATTGAAAAACTATGCCCCCTTCCCCGTTTTCTGGTCACGTTTTTGCGTATCTCAAACTCTTACAACCCTCCCCCTTATAGCGTGACATAATAAATGCATCACCCCTATTTTCTAAAGATTTCTGTGTGTACTATTATATTGTTTTTCCTCTTTAGCCCATTCGATCATTTATCCTCTCTTCCTCTCCTCCTCTCCTTTTTAATAATTCGACCATTTGTGACCATTCGACGTTTAGTCTATTCGACTTTTTGTTCCTCTTCTGGCCAAATTGAATTTTTGAATCGAACATCTCCGATTTGTGTGAAACAATGCGTAATTGTTTGTTATGGGCAATGATTCATGTTTTTGAAAAAAAATCGGCCATTTTGTAAAATTTAAAGTTTTAAAAAGGACGCCATTGAAATTAAAAAAAAACTGTAGCACGGAAACGGCATTTCTGATTGAAATGATGTCTGAGACAATGTTTTAGAGAAAAATAATGTCTTTCAGGGGAAAATAAACATAAAATGTTTTTAATTTATTTTAAGAAAAAAAAACACAAATATCTCAAAACGTCTTTGTCGGATTTTAGAAATTATTTTCCTAAAAAAACCTTATGACAAATACAAACTTTTGAAATGTTCAAAACCATGAATACTTGAAAGCTGTAAAAAATTGTAGACCATATTGTAGTTATGGTTACATTCTATTCTCCCACAGGTGTCGAACAAACCATGGTTCAAAGGGTTGGACACGAGCCGCGACTTTATACACGTTATGTCAAGGCTTATACCCAATCACTGATCATTAGACTCGCATTTCTATCGAATTGGGCTCTCAGGCAGCAATTAATGTGCGTGTGGCAGTGGTCATGATATCGAGCATGTTGTTTGGTCATGTACCCTACACCGTGTTGCCAGATCTGAGTTATCCACATCCCTCAGGGCCCGAGGAAAACAACTCGCGCTACCCGTTAAAGATGTCTTGGCTAGATCGAGATCGAAATCTCGACTAGTGCAATTTAATTTATGTGTTTTCAAAACGGATAGATCTGATGATTTAGTAGTTAGTGTCATCTTGTGTTCCTCGAAGTTGTTAGCTGCCCATCGGTGTACCCTCATGTTTGTCTTTTTCATCAGTATGTCGCTTAGTTCGAGATCAAGAGCACATTGCCACCAAACCTTGTGTTCTCAATCCCTACCCTGCCATCCATTTGTTACAATTTGTTACTCCTAACCTCGAGATAGCCGCGAGTAATCGGCCCCCGCTTTACTAACGTTAGTTTTAAGAAATTTTGTGATCTAAACAATGATTATCAGCTCCGCAAAGCTACAGCAAATGAGTCTGAAAAAACAAAATCATTATAAAAAAAACATTGTAGGTAACTTCACAGTGTTTTTATGTTACTTCATACGTGAAGTTAGCAATTTTTAGAGTTGGTTGGAAATGCTAACATGAAGCTTTAGTGTGATAATTTATTAGCTAGAGAATGATCTTTAGAAGAGGGTAGGTGGATAGTTCCGTTAGAGTATGGCAGTATGAAAATTGAATAGAAGTTCGCTCATTTTCAACTTCTATTCAATTTTCATACTACCGTAATCTAACGGAACTATCCACCTACCCTCTTCTAAAGATCATTCTCTAGCTAATAAATTATCACACGAAAGCTTCATGTTTGCATTTCCAATCAACTCTGATTGTAGTTAAATTTTTGTACTGTTTGTTAGTAAACTTTTTTGTGTATTTTTCACAGAAAATAATTTAAAATGTCTCAAACATTGTTTTCTGAGTATAAATTAGGGTAAACGCTCCTATAGTTGCGGTACGTTAGAAGTGTTAGGTTCCTATAGTTGTGTAAGGAGACTCCATACACAAATATAGGAACCTAACGCTTCTAACGTACCGCAACTATAGAAGCGTTTCCCTTACGCGAAAAAACGTTTTAAGAAAAAGTTCAAAAAATTTACCAAAAGTTCATGAACTTAAATTTTTGTAAATTTTTAAGAGTCTAAATATATAAAGTGTCCATATTACACATTCCAAAAGTTTGCAGTTTTTATGAGTTTTGTTTTAAATTCAAGAATTGTTCGAGGACATTTTGAGTTACGTAGGTTTATATCATTGTTTTTTATTGTTTCTACATTTTTTCTATGTTTGTATACATTCCAAAAAAAAATTCCTCACAACTTTGTGTTAAACGTTATTTCGATCAGAAGTTCCGTTTCTGTGCTATATTTTTTTGAAAAAAATCAAAGACACCATTTTGAATGTTCCATGACATTAGGCCGATCTTTGGCCAAAAGAATCAGTAGGCCAAATTTTTAATAATTGTCCACTTTTCGTCATACGACATCTGCGTTGTTCCAATTTAAGGACATACTTGATGAAGTCCGAATATGGCCGACTTGCACTATCACTTCAAATTTGTGTGTGCTGCACTGCATTCAAGATGTTAAAAATCATTACGACAATCAGCTCCAAAAGAACTGCTTTATGTTTCAAAGAAGGAAAACATCTTTTATAAATAATCTTATGCTAGAAATGTCATCAGATGAATAACTTTAAACTTCAAAGAACTGCTCATGTTTTAAAGACGGAAAAATCCGTTATAAAAAATCAAAGCACAGACAAACAGACATAACCCTCGCAAGTTGTTCATCGAACAAGCATTTAACGGTCAATTTAAAAGTATCGTAGTTGGTAGTACCACCACCTGTGGCGCGCATAGTCAATTCTCTTGCGTTTGACGTTTACACACTACCGCCATCTGTTCAGCGTACTACCCACCACAGTATACTCAACAGATGGCGGTAATGTTTTTGCGTCGATGTTTTACAGTGAGAAATATTCAATGTGTTATGTCTGTTTGTCTGTGATCAAAGGCTAACATTTTTCATCTGAAAATGTTTTTATTTGCGTGATCTCTAGAATATTTTGAAATCGTAGTACACATTTTCTACGCCATCACATTTTTCTAATGTTCTATTAGATCCCAAATTGGACATCTTCAAATTAGGAAAAAGTTGGCTTATCTTAGAATAAGATTGTTAAACTTATTCAAATACACAGAATTTTGAAAAATATTCCCAAAGATTTAATTTTTTTTATAAATGTGTGATTTTGATACTTTTTCAAAGATTGTAAATCTTTGAATTTTGTTCAAGTTTTTTATTTCGAAATGCATTCTATGAACTCATGTATGTATTTCCTTCTCACACAGCGATATGGAAATTCAGCCTACACACATGAATTTTTTCACCGAGATTCCAGCAGCCGAGTAGTTCTGCAATTTATTTTGCTGAGATTCAGTAAAACAATTGCTGATACTCAGCTAACAAATAACTATTTGCTAAGATATCAGCTAACAAACAGATATTTTGCAGATATATCAACAAAAGTAAATGCCAAGGTAATCGGCTGTAAGATCAACCCCTCATACAAGGAAGTAGTTTGTGGTGTGAAGCTGGGCATCCTTCCGAAAGGCTCTCCCAATGTGGAACTTACTACAGAACAATTGATGGCCACACAAAAAGCAATCATTACCAAAGTTGATGGAAAAAGGAAAGAAGAACTTAAACCAAAATTTGGACATTGTGCCTTCAAGTCGGGCTACTTAGTGATTATTTGTAAAAACCAGGAAACAGCAGACTGGTTGTGTAGCATAATTCCTACTTTAAAACCCTGGACTGGGGCGGAACTTTCTGTGGTGGAGGAAAAAGACATCCCTCGTCCAGAAATACTAATTGGGTTCTTTCCATGGAGTGCTGAAGATAGCAACGAAGGGATTCTAGCACTCTTAGAGAGCCAAAACGATGGGTTAATAGTGGATGCATGGAGAATACTCCAGCGCAACATTATAAACCAACAACACGTTGAATTAATATTCACCGTGGATGGAGTTTCTATGAACTCTATCAAAGATTGCGAGTTTGTGCTGGATTTTTAATTTGGCAACGCCCAAATTAGGAAGAAATTCCAGAAGAGAAATCTGGCTCAAAGAAATGAATCAAATGATCGTGGGAGACCAGAACACAGGAGTGACCATGACTCCGATAAGACCCACGAGGAAACTGGTGATAACAGAATGGTCGTAGATCATTCAGATAAAATCCCAGGATCCAGTGGTGTCAAGGACATGGAAGAAAAACTAGATTCTGGTCATACTATAAATACAGTTAACGAGAACACAAACGATGATCGAGTGACAAATACAGGATCAGTGCTGGGATACAGAGAAATAAATCTCCAGGCGAATATAAATCCCCCTATCGGTAACCGCAGGACCAATGTTGGGAAGAAAGTTCGACCCAATAAGCGCAGCAAATCCAATCAACAACATGAAAAGTAAGCAAATAAAATGTATTCAAGTGAATCTGCACCATGCAAAGGGAGCAACCGCTGTACTTTACAAACGATTCACAGAAAGTTAATTGAACGTAGCGCTAATCCAGGAGCCATGGGTAAACAAAAGTAGGATTCTAGGAATTCCTACAAAATCATGTAAGTTAATTTATTATGAAGCGCAGCTATCTGCAAGAGCTGTCATTATAGCAAATGAAAAAGTTAAAAAATTTCCGATTACAGAATTTATTAAAAGATACATCGTAGCAATCATGATGGAGGTGCCAACAACCCACGGCAAAACGGAAATTTACGTTGCTTCATCATACTTTCCTGGAGACGTGGGAGATGTACCACCACCAGAGGTTGTGTAAATCGGTGAAATAGTTTATTTAAAAAATCAAATTAAATTTCTTTTTCAAGTTCAATTAGTATAAAATTCAGGAAAAATATTCAGTTAGGCTTCCGCTTTTCCAAATCCGAATTGCCGGGCCTTACGCTTGACCCCTGCCATCAGATTTTGTACAGCCACCTTGTCCACCTTCTTCGCCGCAGAAAGCCAGTTTGCCTTGAACTGCTGCTCGCCCTTAGCAGTTTTTTTGGTCTTCTTTAGGTTCCGCTTGACAATAGCCCAGTATTTCTCAATTGGGCGGAGCTCTGGCGTGTTGGGAGGGTTCTTGTCCTTGGGAACCACCTGCACGTTGTTGGCGGCGTACCACTCCATGGCCTTTTTACCGTAATGGCAAGATGCCAAATCCGGCCAAAACAGTACGGAACAACCGTGTTTCTTCAGGAAAGGCAGCAGACGTTTATTCAAACACTCTTTCACGTAAATTTCTTGGTTGACAGTCCCGGAAGCTATGAAAATGCTGCTTTTCAAGCCACAGGTACAGATGGCTTGCCAAACCAGATATTTCTTTGCGAACTTTGACAGTTTCATGTGCTTGAAAACATCTGCTACCTTTCCCCTTCCTTTTGCCGTATAAAACTCCTGTCCCGGAAGCTGCTTGTAGTCGGCTTTGACGTAGGTTTCGTCGTCCATTACCACGCAGTCAAACTTCGTCAGCATCGTCATGTACAGCCTCCGGGATCGCGCTTTGGCCGTCGTATTTTGTTTATCATCGCGATTTGGAGTCACTACCTTCTTGTAAGTCGATAGTCCGGCTCGTTTTTTGGCTCGATGCACGGTTGTAGACGATACACCCAGCTTATTTGCGGCATCTCGGAGAGAGAGGTTAGGGTTTCGCTTGAAACTACCGGCAACTCTCTTTGTCGTCTCAGCGGCTTCCAGTTTTCGATTTCCCCCCGATCCAGACTTCCTGGCTGTCGAAAAACGTTCCCCAAACACTTTAATTACATTTGTAACGGTTGATTTGGCAACTTTTAGCGATTTTGCCAGCTTTGCGTGCGAGTAGCTCGGATTTTCGCGATGCGCGAGCAAAATTTTGATACGCTGCTCTTCTTGCTTGGACGGCATTTTGACAACTGAAGAGTGAATTCCAAAATCAAAATAGGAGCAACATTCTACACACACACACCTTCAAAATGAGGGGTGTTCAGGTTTTTTAAATGCAAAATTGAAAGAAATACGTCAAGTTGATATTGACCAAATTTTGACCGTATCACCCTTTACTGCAAGAAACAAAATAAAGCATTCATAGTTGGATGTGACGCAAATGCCCATCATACAGTGTGGTCCAGTTCAGACATCAACAGCAGAGGTGAGTGCTTTTTAGACTTTATCTCAAAACATGAAATAGATATATGTAATAAGGGGGATGAAGTTAATCAAGAAATCATTGAAACTATAAGAGATCCCAGGAAAATTAACTGGGAGCAATACAACTCAAAGCTTATAGCTGGAGTCAATAACTTGAGAGGATGTTCAAAAACATGCAATGAACTTGAGAAAAATTCTCATCAGCTTTCAAGCTTAATCCAACAAGTTTATTACGACAGCTGTCCTGCAAAGGAACGCTCTACGAATCGGGATGTACCTTGGTGGAATAAAACCTTAGAGAAACTTCGGAAGAAACCCCGGAAGCTATTTAACCGGGCGAAAATAACAAGACAATGGGATTAATACAGGGAAGCCCTCACATGTTATAATAAGGAAATCCGAGGAAGGACTGGAGGCATACATGTGAAAACATTGAAAATACTCCAGTTGCTGCCAGATTGCAAAAAGTCCTTTCAAAAGATCATTCAAATGGCTTAGGAACTCTTAAAAATGAAGACGGCACTTTTACTAAGTCTGTGGAAGAAACATTAGAAACAATGATGAAAACACACTTTCCATGTTCAATTACCAACATAAATGAAGACCAAAATACACGTGCAGCGCAAACTGGCTCTGGAAAAATCAGGACAGAAGTTCAGACACCAATGAATGAATCGACTGGGTTAGAGATCGCCAGGAAAGACGCTCGTAATCTGGCCAATAGAAATTTTACAGAAAAACGAGTCGAATGGGCGATTGATTCTTTTGCTCCTTTCAAATCACCAGGTAGGGACGAAATTTTTCCAGTACTATTTCAAAGGAAACGAAACTTTGACACCCATTCTAACAGGCTTGTTTAGAGCAAGCTTAAGATTAAGTTATATTCCGATAACTTGGCGTCAAGTAAAGGTTATATTTATTCCGAAGGCTAATAAAAAGGATAAAACTTCTTCTAAATCCTTCAGACCGATCAGTTTATCATCCATTATGCCAAAAATAATGAAGAAAATAATAGATAAGCATATAAAATCAACGTACTTGATTACAATTCCTTTGAGTAAATATCAGTTTGCATATCAAGCTGGTAAATCAACAGTAACAGCTCTTCACACGCTTGTTAGAAAACTAGAAAAATCTTTTGAATCAAAAGAAATGTCACTAGCAGCATTCATTGATATTGAAGGAGTATTTGATAATGAATCTTATAACTCCATGAAAAACAATATGTTGAAGCGTGGATTCGACAAAAGCATCGTTAAGTGGATTAATGAGATGCTTAAGAGAAATCTCAGCAAATTTTCGAAGCTCATCCATAACAGTTAGAGCTGTAAAAGGGTGTCCTCAAGGAGGTGTGCTTTCACCTCTTTTATGGTCCTTAATTGTTGACGAACTTCTCAAAAACTTAGAAGCAAAGGGCTTCGAGATAATTGGCTTTGCTGATGATATAGTCATAATAGTACGAGGAAAATTTGATAATATCATTTCAAATAGAATGCAAACTGCGTTAAATTATGTTTCGTCGTGGTGCGCTAAAGAAGGGTTGAATATAAACGCTTCTAAGACCACTATTGTACCGTTCACACGGAAAAGGAAATTTTCTATAAATAACTTAAAATTGAAAGAATCCTCTTTAGAACTTTCACGAACTTTTAAGTATCTGGGAGTCATTCTTGACAGTAAACTTAACTGGAATTCACATATAGAACAGGTTGTTAATAAGGCAATAAATACTCTTTGGATAAGTAAAAAAACATGTGGTAGGAAATGATCCACTGGATTTATTTGACGATTGTAAGACCCAGAATATCCTACGCATCATTAGTTTGGTGGCCGAAAACTAATGAAAAAACGGCTCAGAAGAAGCTGGGGAGACTGCAAAGACTAGCTACTCTCTCAATAATTGGTGCAATGAACAGCACACCGAGTATTTCACTAGATGCTCTACTTTATCTGATTTCGTTGCATCAATTTATCCAATTAGAAGCTGAAAGGAGCGCTTTAAGGATTCAACGAACAAAGTACTTCCTTGAAGGTGATCTTACAGGACACCTTAGCATTGATATTGATTCTCTTGTATTAAAAAATGAAGACTGGATGGAGAAAAAATATAATTTCGATCGTTTATACAATGCAGCAGAATTTGATCGTAATGTTTGGGAAAGTGGGGGACCAAACATCCGTCCAGGTTCAATTGTTTTTTATACAGACGGTTCAAGATTGAACAACCGTGTGGGAGCAGGGGTAACTGGTCCAGGGATTGATATCTCAATATCCATGGGTTACTGGCCAACCGTGTTCCAAGCAGAAATTCAAGCAATTCTTGAATGCTCTGTAATATGCTTGCGCAGGAATTATAAACATTCGAATATCCGCATTATGTCTGAAAGTCAAGCAGCATTAAATGCTTTAAAATCAGCAACATGCAATTCCAAACTCGTATGGGAATGTGCAATGTCACTTCAGAAATTGGCCTGTCAAAACCAAGTAAACTTATATTGGGTTCCTGGCCACTTTGGAATTGAAGGGAATGAAAAAGCCGATACGTTAGACTGGCTAGGATCATCTCAGCAATTCATAGGACCAGAACCATTCTGTGGAGTTTCTACTTGTTCTCTTAAAATGGAGATCAAGAAATGGAAAAAAAAATGAAAGTGGAGACCAATTGGAACAACACTTCCATTGCTAGGCAGTCGAAACGGTTCATAATTCCGAACATTTCAATGACTAGCAAAATTCTTGAATTATCAAAGAAAGATCTCAGTGTCTATACTGGTTTGATAACAGGACATTGTCCATGTAAATATCATTTGAAGCTAATAGGAAAACTTCAAGAGGATATGTGTCGATTCTGTGGTATAGAAAAGGAAGACTCTGAACACCTGCTATGCTCTTGTGCAGCAATCTTCAATAAAAGGCGTATTTTTCTGGATAAGGGACTGGCAGAACCCTTTGATATTTGGGATGCAGGTCCCAGTAAAGTAGTACATTTCATCAGAAATGTAATACCTGGATGGGAAAATGCTTTTGGTCAGTCTTTTGGAGATTTTACCGAGCTAGATTAGGATGATACTCTAAGGAAGCCTTAGCGTGAAACTTTAAAGGCACAAATGTCAGCTTCCACAAAACATACAAATTTGAAATTGCTACTCCTTGTTTGCTGTGCTACTAAAAACATAGAGTAGCAATTTCAAATTTGTATGTTTTGTGGAAGCTGACATTTGTGCTTTGAAGTTTCACGCTAAGGCTTCCTTAGAGTATCACCTTAAGTGTGTAATTACCCATTCGGCCTAACGGCCCTACACCTCTCAAACTATATTCTTTTTTCAAACTCTGTCGTATATGTACGAACTACGGACTCTGAAATTTTACATAATTTTCACTAACACCTTCAGCATACTGTGAAAAATTCGCTTACCCTAATCGTCCAGCATCCGGAGTACCCCAGCACGAATCTGATGTCTGTTTCCATCCCGAATCTCGCCGAAGGCAGCGTCTCTGTTGTTGTCTCCACTAATCCATACACACACAAACACACACCTGCACCACCACCGCCGCCACCACGTGCTCCACCGCGATGCCATTCAGGGGGGACTGGAATTGGAGAAGAGCTTTTGCGTGCATCGTCGTCGGTGCCAGAATGCATGTGATGCTATATAAAAATTTAACATCAAAAGGGAGCTTCGCTCAGTTGGTAACGATCGGTCGGATCGTTCGGACGCGATTTCTCTTCTGCAGTCAGCTCAGTCAGTATAGTGCTTGTGTTTGGTTTTGGAGCTGAAGTGGGCAGGTGAAGGTGTGCGAATAAATTGTAACCGTTTGGTGAATGTAACCACGGCACGCGTGACAAGTGTGACGATTCCGGGTCCGATAAGGTAGAGGACGAAGAAGAAGAAAAATTTCCCAGTCACAAGACTACGAATGATCCCCGGTAGAAGTGTTGTTATAATTTGGCAGATTGGTTATTCCCAAGGATCACGACATCGGTGATAAGTGTCCACACGGTGAACGGCGAATGTGAATTGTTATTGAACCAGCTTGATAAGAGGATGCGAAGAGGCTGCTAATCAACAAAGTGAAAGCAGACCGACGAAATCCCCATACATTGTTCAAATTGATAGTACCCAAAGTGAGTGATTTGTTTGTAGATGCTAATATTTTCCCAGTAGCTGATTTTGCAAACCCACTTTTCTGGTTTCTTGTGCGTGGCTTTGGGTGTTTTCTTGGGTGGACGGACGGACGGACGACATTCACAGGAAGCTCGGTCGTATAAAAATATGACACGCGACCGATTATGAACAACAGTTACTTCACTTACTTTCTTCGGAGCTGAACGGTTGTTTTTAGTGGAGCACGGCACGGCAGAGGCCGGTCGGGGGAGCGACTCGTCGAATAGTCCCAGACTGCTCAGGTCGCTTTATAGGAAAAGAAAGGTGTCTTGTAAGTAGCGTGGTAAAGGCATTCGATGTCAGTGGGGTAATCAGATTCGAGTGTTTGATAAGGAAAAAAAAAGGGAGGAACGTAGATGTGTGCCATTTGGGGCAAGGTATGATTTGGGACCTTTGTCTGATTTTCCAAATTGTTTGGAATATTTTGCAAAGTCTTGGAAAATAAAAAGGTTTATTCAGTATTATTCTGAAAATCTGAAACACTTCTTCACATAATTTCAAATGTTTTCAAAATTAAGACATATCTGCTCGTTGGGGGCATTGGGACTATTTATTGTCGTGCGTGCAAGTCGATGCATCTTTGAAGCAAACTACGCTGAGAAGATATGAACGAATACCGGTTGAAGCAGATACAGGAATTACTTGTTGATTTGCATGCTGTAAGTTTGTTTTCACTCATTTGAAGAAGTGCAGACTGAAAACAGGTCACATACCTTGGTCTTCACATCTTTGTCATAACAAGGCAGCGGCATAGACTGTTCGAAGTAGGGGTATGCGTTTCATTGTAAGGTTTAGGCGGAATGATTTTGTAACATCGCTGTAATTTTTTTGATTCCACGGAATTTTGCTAAATTGAAATGCATATGAATTTGCCAGACGCCAGATTTGTCACAAAATTTGGATCCAGGAATGAGCCTCTGGTGCACCAATGTCACATAGTAATCAATGTAATATACATAAAGTAGCTGTAAACTGTTGCATAAGGTATGTTTTCAATGTTAGAATACTCGGAAGTGTTTCTCAAATGCAAAGTAAATTGTTAGCGTGTCTATTTGCTCGATTTGCTTGGCATGGTTTCAAATATAAACAACTAAGAAGCAAAATTACTTATTTTATAAATTAATACCTTTTTGCGTGTAAACGAATTCTTAATTAGGCGATCACGCAAGTACACATATATTTCAATTCTTAAAAATGTGAATTTACATCATCGTGTAAATTTATATCTGCACTCATTGAAACTAGTCATAATGGCGCTTGACTCTCGTGCAGCGTTGCCAGATATACCGATTTCCAAACTATATACCGATATACAGATAAGGTTCCTCAGAATACCGATTTTTAAGATTTTATACCGATTTATACCGTTTTTTTTTAAATAATCAAAATTATTATTGCCTACCCGCGCTCGAATTTCGGAGAAATTTTTTGTTAGAGACTTGTATCTTTTTGAATACCTCATATTTTTTTGGCCTTCAAAGCTCTAAACAATCATCTCTTAAGATGCCTTTATGTTTGATACTCTTTCCACTAATGTTTGCATTTTCTCACCGATTTTGGCTACCAATCAATCGAGAAATAGTCGATTACTCTTTCCGGTAATTCCTAGGGAATCGAGAAATATTTTTTAAACATTATTTAACTTCCGGAAGATTTTGTTCATTTTTAAATTTCCTGAAGTTTCATCCAACTTTCCCTGCAATTTTCTTCCACATTACCTTGCAAGCTTCTTCAGCCTTAGCTCGAATGATTCTTTCACCTTCTCGTGGTAAATTTAATGGTTTTCAGGAACTTTTTTTTTAAATATTTCGTTTATTTACTAAGCTCAGTCGTGTGTGACACTTTGCGGAGCCAAACTCAGTAATGTTTGAATTTACTTCTTAAATAGCAGTAGTTCTAGGTTAGTATTCGGTACCAATTACTCGTGGCGGGCTCGAGGTTAATGGGTAACAATTTCGATTGGAAGGAGCTAGGTAGGAAACTGGTTTCTGAAGCCTCCTTCAGATACTACTCTCGGACGGTTGACTAAATCCTGGCTGGGCAGGGGCAAGTAGCACAGTAACAGGGGGATAATAAGACTGGGACACAATGGCTGGAAATTGTTTGGAATTGAGGGGATGGTCACATCAAACTCTAACATAAGACAAACAAAGGAATTCGTAGATCGCTTGCATGTAGGGAAGATCATGTGTTCCCAATATATCTCTTACTTCATGGAAGGGTTGTCTACCTTGGGCCACTAGGGTATCCAATAGTCGTGCTCTGGAGTCGTCATTACCCGGACAATACCAAACTGCGTGATCGATGTCATCATAACCGGTTCTGCACCTACATATATTGCTGTCAACGAGGTTTATTCTATAGAGATGTGCGTCTAGCGAGTAGTGGTTGGACATAAGTTTTGACATCACTCGAATGAATCACCGACTTACATCCAGACCTTTGAACCACGCTCTCGAAGAAACATTTGGAATAATGGAATGTAACCACCGCCCAAGAGAATAACATGTCCAATCGTTTTGCCAACTTAAAAAAGAACTCTGACGTACTAATGGGAAAAATTCATCATGTGAGATTCTTCTATCATAAATCTCGCCTTGTTGTGCGCCCACCTTTGCGAGAGTCTGCCTTCTCATTGCCTGGGATTGAGCAATGTGAGGGGACCCATACAAAGGTAATCATATATGATCTTTCGATCAGCAAACTCATCTGCTCCCTTACCTTTGAAAGGAAATAAGATGAGTGCCTACCTTGTTTCATCAACCGAATAGCCTCAATCGAACTGAGACTATCCGAGAAGATGAAGTAATGGTCTATGGGCATATCGGAAATCATCCCCAATGCGAAGTTGATTGCTGCTAGCTCAGCAACATAAACGGAACAAGGTTCCTGAAGTTTCCGAAAGGCGGTTGAGTATTCATTGAAGACGCCGAAGCCAGTGGATTCATCAATGCGTGATCCATCAGTGAAAAATCTTCTATTGTAATTGACTTGTTGGAATTTTCAGGATCTTTAGTGAAGCTCAGAGAACATCAGGACAAATCAATAAATTTCAATGAAATTGCTGAAATTATAAAGGAGTTCCGAGAAACTCAGGCAATTTCCGAAAACTTCAGCAATGTCCTGAGGGGCTCATGCACATTTAGGAAACGTAAGGGAAGTTACATGAACATTAGAACATTGTGTGGACATTTTATGGGAAGTTCTATGCTTTTTAATGGCAGTGTCAATATTTTAGAAATTAATAAAATCGGGATGATAAGAGAACTTCAATGCTGATTTTACAATAAAATTAAGAAAATTGTGAGAGCACTTAAGAGATTTCATAATCTTCAAGAAAGTCCAGAGAACTTCAAAGATAAATAGAAATATTCCGTTAGTCTTATTATAATCAGGAAAGTTCCGAGCACTTCGAGGATGACCAGAGAATTCCTAAACAGCCCCTAATTTCAGGAAAATTATAAGAACTTTTAAGGAATTTCGAGGAATTATGGAATATTCCTTAGTGCATTTCAGAAATATTCAAAAAACTTGAGGGAAATTGTGGAGTCTTTAGGGATGTTTTATGAATATTAGGAAAATTTTCTGGATCATTAGAACATCCTCAGGAATCTCTTTCTTCCGGAACTATGTCCTTGTTTCGTAAGTGCTCTGGTTTCCTACTTTCTTCAGATGTTTCTTCCAATCTACCTTAGGAAGTTTCTTTCGTCTTCTCCAGGAAGTTCAATTGATTCTCCCAGAAATTAATTCGTCTTCTTCTGGAAGTTTGACCATAAGCCAAAGGTTTTTTGTTCGACTTCTATTGGAAGGTTTTTCCGAGCTTCTTCTGGGTTTCCCTGGAAATGGCTGCTTCTGAAAATTGACTTCCGGTTTCCGAAACTTTTCTGGCTTCGTTTAGATGTGACATACGTTTTTTTTTTTCGATAGGTTATTTAAATTTTCGCCACAAGTTTCTCAATTCTTATCTTGGAAGTTTCCAACTTTTCTTAGAACTCTTCTCTAACTTCATCCAGGAGAGCTATTGTCGTCTTTCTCTGGATATTTTTTCAGCTTCGTTCAGAAGCTAATTCAAACATTCTCGGAGTTTTCTTCCAGAATTTTCCGATCTTTGTACAAAACCTAAAATTTTGCTATGATTAACGGCTTTCTCAGTTTTAAAAAACTGCAACGACTACGATGTAATCTGCTCGACATTTCTGCCATGGATTGTGGCCTTTTGCAAGTGAAAATATTGTTTGTCATTATTGTCAATAGTGTAGTCGTTGATATGGCTGATGTGGCTGATTTTCCATATATATCCATATGCTTTAATTGAAAAAACTACTTTCTCACAATTTTGATCACCATTTGAGGACAATGATAATTAAAAAAAAATTAAATTTAAAAAAATAAAGACTGTTTTAAGACTGAGAAAGCCGTTTAACAAAGTAATTCCCCTCAAGTCCCAGTCGTCACCATCGTCAAAATTTTCGTCATCATCGTCAAGAACGGCAAAAATATAAAATTAATTAAATAGTAAATACCGATAAATACCGATTTTTCAATACCTTTGATACCGATAAGCTTTAAAACAATCTGGCAACGCTGCTCTCGTGTCGCTTCTCTTTATCAGTTTTCATCCGTCATCAGCAAACAGAAAACAAAGCAGAAGCATTTGTTTATTTTTGTGATTATTAGCATTGATGTTGCGAAGCGTGACAATACGGTCCACCAAGATCTTCCTGCGCGGAATCCTGCCTGCTGCCACCGGAGAGTCACGTCGATCTTCTCCTGCATCCGATTCAGGATAACTTTACACAGAACTTTGCGAACAATACACAGTAACATGATACCTCCCCAGTTGTCACACACAGTAAGATCCCCCTTCTTAAGAACCTTCACTAAGACGCCCTGCTTCAAGTCGACCAGAATAGTCGCGGTGTCCCAGATATTACAGAATAGTTGACTCCGGTAGCCTTATTGGATTTCATACTTCGGATAGCTGCTTTGATCTCCTGCAATGCGGCCTCGGAATTGACGTGTGTGATGCGCCATACCCTTGGCAGATCATGTCACGATGTTGATGGCTGGATGGACGTCGAAACTTGAAGAGGTTGTTCGAAGTGCCCAAACCAACGTTTCAACTCGTCAGTGGGATGTTAAGTAACTGTCCAGTCGCGTCTTTCACTGACATCTTCGAATTCATCCTTGCTCCACTCCGACGTCGCGAGATATCGTAGAGGAGGCGGACATCGCCAGTTGTTGCGGCTTTATCCCCTTTGTCTACCAATCTACCAGTCTACCGTCTACCCACGCTCCCTTGTCCCGCCAGCAAGAGCGTTTGACTACCTTCTATAGAGCCGAATATAGTTGACGGGCTTCATCAGGCCTGAACACACTTATTACAGCTAAAATACTACTTTTCGAAATTATGAAACTATGAGATATTATAATAATTTTTTTTATATTAGATGCAAGAAGAGGAGGTACAGTTTGTGTATGACATATATAACCAGTCAATTTTGCTTTCCGAGGGTCATAATTAGCTATTTTAGCTGTAATGAGTAATCGTCATGAATGAGTACTATTCGTTATAGCTAATCGCTTATTGTGACAATCTGAAAGCAAAATTGACTGGTTTTATGTGTCACAGATTTCATGTGTCATACACAAACTTTAGCTCCTCTACTTGCATCTTACATATACAAATTATTATTATATTATCTCATAGTTTCATAATTTAGCAAAGTAGGGGGGAAATGCTATCTAACATGAAGCGTTGGTCATGACGAGAGGAGTAACACAATAGTTGGGTAAAGAAGAATTTCATAACACACCATCGACTGAAAATTCTCTCTGCAACGAGGGGCTTTAGGTGGTGATGAAACGTCGCTAGCACTATTCCACAGCCGCAGACAGTAATGAGCAAAGGCGGGTGCACACTTTTTGCCTGTAGAGTGGAAGACATACTTCAATTCTCCGCGTACTTCGTACGGGTTAGGCAAAAGGTGTGCGTTTGACTTTGTACTGTCGCATTAATGGCCCTTCGCTCAATCTCAATCTATTCAATTTTCATACTGCCGTACTCTAACGGAACTATTCACCAATAAATTATCACACTTAAGCTTCATGTTAAATAGCATTTCCAACCAACTCTGAAAATTGCAAACTTCGCGCATGAAGTAACATAAAAATACTTTGAATGTTAGAAAAGAAGTATTTTAGCTGTAATGAGTATGTCCAGGTCTGGGCTTCATTCTTATCTCCTCTGGTTCTCCCCGCTCTATCGTGGCTTTTGCTTCTCTACGCTCATCAATCTTCCATCAGGTGTCATCAGTGATACATTATTTTCGCTGAGCGCGCAGCTCACCCAGATTATTCTCGCTGCCACCTTCCGGATCATCCACTGTTCGGATCTCAAGTTCTTCAACGAACGATCTTTCCACAGCTTGATCTTCTAGTCGGTGTGTGTTGAATTGCCATTCGAGCCTCTCCTCCCTCCACTGGATCCGTGCAAGCCGTAGGTGGATCTTGCCGACTAGAAGGTGATGTCGGCGCTGCGTTTATTCCGGACGTCAAGAAGGGTCCGTCTTCATTTCTGGCTGATGCAGATGTGGTCGATTTGATTGTTGGTATGTCCATCATGTGAAACCCACGTGATTTTGTGCACTGGTCGACGGGGAAAAAGCGAGCGATGACGCTCTCATAATGCGTGTTGTCGTAGCCGATCTTCGCATTGAAGTCGCCAGTGCAGATCTTGATGTCACCTTTTGGAACTTCACCCACGACGGCATTCAGTTGACTGTTAAAAATTTCCTTATCCTGTAGCTCGGCAGCATCGGTTGGCCTATAACATTGGATTATTGTCAGGTTTCGGGTCCGTGTTCTCGGTAACGATTATCCTCTCATTAATAGGCTCCCACTTGAAGAGCGCAGCCAGTGCCCGAGCGATAAGTAGGAAACCAACTCCACGGTGGTCCCGACGGTGGTTTGTGATCTCCAAAGTTCGGCCAACGGACTTCACTCAGTCCTAGGATTTCGAGCTTCATCCCGAGTAGCACACTTTCATCACAATATGTTACAGCAACTTGTTTATGACTGAAATAAGTCGGGTATAAGTTTCTACAATTGATTTGCAAAAAGCGTGCTACTAGGGATACGTTGCGCCTGACGAGTTGTGCCAGGTTACTCTGCTGAGCTAACGTTAGTAGGGTATGTAGAGTCGTTGGTAGTCAGAAAATAGCTAACTCTTTATTCCTCTTGCGTCTCAAAGCCATATTCCAAAAACAGATAACTCAGATTAAGGTTTTGTTAATGCAGGTATGCTGTATGTCAAGATCATTTACACTCAAGGTTAATAATGAATTATTGAACCGATACTACATTCCTCTCGTTCTTAAAACTACTTAACATCATTTATCTTAAAATCCTTAAAATACAATGGTCGCTTGGATTCTCTTCTTGGACGAGAAGGCACCTCTTCTGGTTGGACATGTACAGGTTCAGTGATACCAGTTGTGCTACCTGGTTCATCCGGTACCAAAGGTAAATCAACATCATCAGCTGACTTTAACTTAGTATTGGGAAGCAGAAACTCGTTGTTACCGTTCTCTTCACCAGAGTGAGTGACTTCCATTCGATCCGTGTTGACATTTGTATCTGAAAATATCTTTTTAACGTGAGACACATTCCGGTGAATAATTCTCTCCGACTCCGGAAGGAAAATCATGGAAAATCATTTGCATTAATTTCATACATTCATTTACATTCATTTGCCTTTAACTTTTTTCATCAACAGCATTCCGCAAAATGGTGCATAGAACTTTTGTAGGTTTTGTTATTAGCTACAACTTTTGCTCATAACTCAAATCTGTATCTCTTATGCAACACGAACTAGAGCGGGCAGAACATGTTACTGTTTTTCAGTGAATGTAAAATACATTCACTGAAAATCAGTAGCGGCTCCTGTTCGCTCTGGTTCGTCATGCATAAGAGATACGAATTTGACTTGTTAACAAAAGTTGTAGTTAATAACAAAACCTACAAACGTTCTATACAACATTTTGCGAAATGCTGCTCACAAAAAAAAGTTAGAGGCAAATGAATGTAAATGAATGCACGAAATGAATGCAAATGATTTTCCATGCCTGATAGCATTCATTACTCCTGACTATTTTTTTTAACTCTTTATTTGTTCCAAATTCAAAATAAATTGCATTTCATTTTAACCTAGGTGCTCCAGTTACTACAGTAACTTACCAGCCTTAATTGTTATGATATATATCTAATCCAAGCATTCTATAAGATTTTTCAGTACCTCATCCTTTTGCGTTTCCTCTGCAACTTCTTGAACTGTGATTGCCTGTGGAATTCCAGCCAATGCTAATTGATAGATACAACTCTCATCCGTGACGCTGAATTCTGTCGGCTTTGACTCTAATAACCGTGAAAAAACATCAGCCAAGCTTTTTATCCCGGTTCGAATACCACCTCATAACTATACGACTGTAGTCGCAATACCCATCTCTCTATTCTTGCACAAGGTTTTGTACGTGCTTTAAAAAGAAAGTGCAGTGGCTTACAGTCAGTCACTAGCTTGAACCGTTTTCCGAGCAAAAATAATTTAAATTTATCAACTGCCCAAACTAGACCTAAAGCTTCTTTCTCAGTTTGAAAGTACTTCCTTTCAGTTTCCGTCAAAGCTTTACTCGCAAATGAAATGATCCTTGTTTCACCAGTTTGGTTCTGTTGAAGGAGTACAGCTCTTAGTCCCGTTGGACTTGCATCTGCTATCACAATGCAAAGATCTTTTGGATTATAAAAGCCAAGACATTTTGAGTCGTATACAAACAAACTTACATACAAACTTCAAATGGTTTGTGCCATCTCAGTTTCTCACCAAATGGGTTCAAATTTTGAGAGGTTAGTCAGGATCCGATTTGGAATCGTTTAAGTATTGTGGAGCGAAAAAGTCAAATTTTGCATCAGTCTAATGCTCAGTTTTCCAGTCGAACTTTTCTCCAATACGCAACAAACTGCGCAGCAACTCAGTTTTATCTGCCAACATTGGAATAAACCGTCCGACATATGTAATTAACCCCAAGAAACTGCGTAGTTCAGACACATTTACCGGTTCTCTGAACGAAGCTATGGCGGCAATCCTGCTCTCCGTTGGACGAATACCTTCACCGGATAATTCGTACCCTAAGAATTCTGTGTTAAAAACACATTTTTCTTCATTCAAGAGAATACCATATTCTCGCAAGCGGTTTTGTAGATGATTTAGTCTGGTATCATGTTCTTTCTGAGACCGTCCTGTAACCATTATGTCATCTAGATAAACAACAACTCCTTCCAGTCCTGCAATGATTGATTCCATCACCTTTTGGAATAACTCTGGAGCACAACTTATTCCGAACATCAGACGTTTGAACCTGTATGTAAAGCAATCATTTCACATAGGTTTCTTTAAAAATAGTACAGAATACAAATTACACAGTTCATGAGGCAGGTACAGTTTATTGATTATTCGAAATAATAAGAAAAAAAAAATTAAAACCTGATGAATTTACCTGAACAGGAATTGTTTCGTAATGAAAGTAGTGATTTACCTCGAACACTCAGAAATTTCAATCTGATGGTATGCCTCCCTGATGTCCAGTTTCGAAAAACGAGTAGCGCCGTTTATTCCACCGAAAAGTTCTTCTACGATTGGTCGTGGGTGAGTTTCTCTGACAACTGCTTGGTTCGCTCTGCGTATATCAACACAGAGGCGAATCTCGATATCCTGACAATTGTGTTGGAATTTTCCTTGGCTGAAAATTCTGCGAGTTGACCTTATTCACTGTTTCCAATACTGATTTATCCTTTTCCTTATGCCCTAGTTCTTGACACTGTAATTCCACATCTTTGATGGTCTTTCCGATTGCCACGACTTCTTCCAAAGAACGATCCCTTTCCAAAATTTTCTTGCTAAGAGCGGATGAAAGGCATTTTTCCGCTATTTGATCGACTTTCATGCTCTCCTTCCACATTTCTAAATAAATACGATGTCGATAATCATTTCGATATTCACAGCTAATCGTTTTCTTTTATTTTTAAAACAAGGTTAATGCAGTATTCTACCCATTTCACCTCGGATCGGATCTTGTCTCAAATTATCAACCTCTACATTTTACAAGTGAATCCAGTACTCGACTCATTTCACCCCAGATAGCTTTTTTCAACCTTTACTTCTTCTTTTTTTTTACAAAAGGTGAATCCAGTTCTCGACTCATTTCATCTTTCTTACTATAAACTTTTGTTTATGTCTTTTCAAACCTTGATCCATTGTTTAATTCATATCAAGGTTTTGTTAATGCAGGTATGCTCTATGTCAAGATCATTTACACTCAAGGTTAATAATGCATTATTGGACCGATACTACAGGGTAGAGCGCTACTTCGTCGTAAAGGGTGATACGGTCAAAATTTGGTCAAGGGAAAACGCGTGTAAATCGGTGAAATCGTTTATTTAAAAAATCAAATTAAATTTCTTTTTCAAGTTCAATTAGTATAAAATTCAGGAAAAATATTCAGTTGGGCTTCCGCTTTTCCAAATCCGAATTGCCGGGCCTTACGCTTGACCCCTGCCATCAGATTTTGTACAGCCACCTTGTCCACCTTCTTCGCCGCAGAAAGCCAGTTTGCCTTGAACTGCTGCTCGCCCTTAGCAGTTTTTTTGGTCTTCTTTAGGTTCCGCTTGACAATAGCCCAGTATTTCTTAATTGGGCGGAGCTCTGGCGTGTTGGGAGGGTTCTTGTCCTTGGGAACCACCTGCACGTTGTTGGCGGCGTACCACTCCATGGCCTTTTTACCGTAATGGCAAGATGCCAAATCCGGCCAAAACAGTACGGAACAACCGTGTTTCTTCAGGAAAGGCAGCAGACGTTTATTCAAACACTCTTTCACGTAAATTTCTTGGTTGACAGTCCCGGAAGCTATGAAAATGCTGCTTTTCAAGCCACAGGTACAGATGGCTTGCCAAACCAGATATTTCTTTGCGAACTTTGACAGTTTCATGTGCTTGAAAACATCTGCTACCTTTCCCCTTCCTTTTGCCGTATAAAACTCCTGTCCCGGAAGCTGCTTGTAGTCGGCTTTGACGTAGGTTTCGTCGTCCATTACCACGCAGTCAAACTTCGTCAGCATCGTCGTGTACAGCCTCCGGGATCGCGCTTTGGCCGTCGTATTTTGTTTATCATCGCGATTTGGAGTCACTACCTTCTTGTAAGTCGATAGTCCGGCTCGTTTTTTGGCTTGATGCACGGTTGTAGACGATACACCCAGCTTATTTGCGGCATCTCGGAGAGAGAGGTTAGGGTTTCGCTTGAAACTACCGGCAACTCTCTTTGTCGTCTCAGCGGCTTCCGGTTTTCGATTTCCCCCCGATCCAGACTTCCTGGCTGTCGACAAACGTTCCCCAAACACTTTAATTACATTTGTAACGGTTGATTTGGCAACTTTTAGCGATTTTGCCAACTTTGAGTGCGAGTAGCTCGGATTTACGCGATGCGCGAGCAAAATTTTGATACGCTGCTCTTCTTGCTTGGACGGCATTTTGACAACTGAAGAGTGAATTCCAAAATCAAAATAGGAGCAACATTCTACACACACACACCTTCAAAATGAGGGGTGTTCAGGTTTTTTAAATGCAAAATTGAAAGAAATACGTCAAGTTGATATTGACCAAATTTTGACCGTATCACCCTTTAATTACCTATTCCCGTTCTATCGATCAGAAAGGATCAATAATATCAATGATTTCACCGTGCAGAGCTCAATAAAAGATGTGTTCCAATGCGTTAGTTCATTAGCTGCAACATAAATCCTGTTAGAGCGCATTATATGAATATGTACGCTCATTGTTCTCAAAACAAAAGAAGCGCTCCTAGCGAATCCCCCTTTTTCCGTTTATCCATAGGACGAAGAAAATCTAATGGCATTTCAATGCGTTAGGACGGATTTGAAACTCGTAGCACGAATTTAGAATCAAGAAGCAGTATTAGATTTTAAACAATATCTCAACAATTTGTGACTCTTTATCAAATCCAACGGTTCCATACGTACCGGTAGGTGAATAAATTTAGAAGTCATCTATTCCAGAACTACAGTGGTGACCCGATTTTGCCAGCCCCCAATTTTGTCTCCCCCGATTTTGTCTACCCCCGATTTTGTCAGCTCTTTGACCCGATTTTGTCAGCCTATATGATTCAATTAATTTTGGTTGAGGTGGACTGTTTTGTACAGTCGTATTCGGAACTCCCCTAGAGTATTTCGTCGGGGGGGGGGGGGGGGGGGCTGTGCTCTTCTCTTTAGCTCAGCTAGCCGGCGTTGCTAACTCGCTGACCATCTCTCCATTTTCGCTGCAGCTCCGACAAAATTTGCATCACTGCCCTGCTGATGACGCTCCACGTCCTCTCATCCCAGCACATTTCACTGACGACATTTCTCGCGCTAAGGGATGGCATTTCCACTCGCACTGCCTCAAATCTTGGGCAGTCGAAAACCACGTGCTCCGGCGTTTCGTCCACGTTTCCACACTCTGGACAGAGGGGTGAGGTTGTGTATCCAAAGCGATGCAGGTACTTCCTGAAGCAGCCATGACCAGACAGGAACTGCGTCAAGTGGAAGTTGACTTCTCCATGCTTCCTGTTCACCCAGGTCGAAAGAATCGGTATTAGCCTGTGTGTCCATCTACCGTTCTCCGCTGCGTCCCACTCCTGTTGCAACTTAACCATCGACTCCGTTCTCACCATTTTTCGAACTCCTCTGGTATCTCTTCGCATATAGTATTCGGCGTCCTCCGCCAAGGTGATGCCCATGGGTATCATACCGGCGATAACGCATACTGCTTCCGTCGAAATTGTTCTGTACTCACTCACGACTCGCATGGCCATGAGGTGGAACGTACTGTTCAATTTTCTTTGGTTCTTCTTCGATTTCAGCGCTGCATCCCAGGCTGGACCTCCATACCTCAGTATCGACGACGATACACTAGCCAGAAGACGCCTCTTGCTGTTGCTTGGTCCAGAGTTGTTTGGCATGATTCTAGCTATCGCATTGATGGCCTTCGCCGCCTTCTCACATGCGTAGTCGACGTGGCTATTGAAGCTTAGCCGGTCATCGAGTATCTTTCCAAGATACTTCAGCACGCGCTTTGATGCTATGGCGTTCTCAAAGACGGTAATTTCTGCTCGCTGAACAGCTTTACAGTTACTGACCAATAGCACTTCCGTTTTGTGGTGGGCTATCTGCAGCTTCGCTCCTTGCATCCAGTTGGAAACCGTGTCGATCGCCTCGGTTGCCAGCATTTCCACCTCATCCAACGTCTCGCCTACTACCGCCAATACGACGTCGTCCGCAAATCCTACGATCTCAACTCCTTTGGGCAGCTTCAGCGTTAGCACGCCGTTGTACATCGCGTTCCAGAGCGTTGGGCCAAGGATGGAGCCTTGTGGCACACCCGCCGTGATCCGGATTGATTTCTCTCCCATGTCCGTCTCGTAGACTAGAACCCGGTTCTGGAAGTAACTCCTTATAATGCTACACAGGTAATCAGGAACCCTCATTCCATGCAGTGCTTCGGCGATTGCCTCCCAGCTGGCGCTGTTGAATGCGTTCTTCACGTCGATCGTTATCACGGCGCAATATCGATCTCCTCTCCGCTTCTGTTTAGACGCTTTCTCGGCACTCACGACCACTGTCCGAATTGCATCCACCGTTGATCTCCCTTTCCGAAATCCGAACTGCCTCACCGACAATCCATGCTCACTCTCCGTGCATTTCGTTAGCCTGTTTAGGATGATCTTTTCCAATAGCTTTCCGACTGTATCCAGCAAGCATATAGGCCTATAGGATGCTGGATCCCCATGGCCATTCAATTCTTACCTAAGTCCATTTAACCACCACCCCCCCCCCCCTCCACACCATCAATGTAAGAATATCTTTCCTTATATGACACTTACGAAAAGTTTGAAATTCCAGCTCCCCCGCCCCCCTAAATGGGCTCGTATATTTTGAATGATTCCTAAAACATAAATCTTGCATTATCATGCTGTTTGATATTATGTATTATGATATTATGTTAAAAAAATTAAGCGAAAAAAATGTCCCGATTTTGTCAGTGTCCCGTTTTTGTCAGTCCTAAATTCATCAGGGGGCTGACAAAATCGGGACATTACTGTATTCCATTTTTTTTTTCAAATTATTTCAGATAAGAGAGGTAAAGCGCGGGTTGTGCTTAGTAGGACGGAAATAAGATCAAAAAACCTTTGTTTAGCGCTAAAAGTTGTTGCCGTTAAATCAGTTTGTAATCTTTCCCTTTTGGTTTCTGTAACAATTTGTAAATTTCGAGCACAGTAGGTGGTTGGCCTAAGGTTTCCTATCCCCGTGATGGGGCTGCCATCTTAGGTGTAACTTCTGGGGAAGAGCATTTCTTATTCAGCCACTGGATGCCAGTCAGACGCTGTTTGGACCACACCTCCGTGGTGGACAGACGCTCCGGTTGACGAAGCATTTCCTCTACCGCCGTGCTATGTGTACCGCACCGGTGTTCGCGTAGCACCTCCTCACTTTGCTAAGTCAACTATTGACAGCTGTGTCCATGTTTCAGCCGGTAGTCGTTTGTAATCATATGACTAGTGGAGGTGTGAGGACCGGAACTAGGACTGTGTTCCATTCGGGCTTGCTTCCACTCACTTGCTATAAATAAATGAATTTCAGAATTTTGAAATCATTAGACATTATAAAGATATAGGGTAAATGGATGTAATGTCGGCCTAAATGCCCCTAATTTGGGCCCATACATAAATTCAGCAATCGACTAAATTTTCAATAGCAACCAAAATATCCATTAGTACCGTCACAATGACGCGTTCATCTAGTTAAAATTGATGAAAAGTAGATTTTTAGCGATGGGCCCAATCTTAGATCCATAGGCCAACATTAGAGCCATTTCCCCTATTGTACTTGTTAGATACAAGTAGAGGTTAAAAGGCAATTTTTTGACATATAAAATCTGTCAAATTCGCTTTCAGATAATCACAATCAGCGATTTTACGACCCACGAGTGCTCACACTGAGTGAACGCTCACGAATCATAATCGCTGATTGTAACACTCTGAAAGCAAAATTGGTAAATTTCATGTTTCAAAAACATAATTTACAACCTCTTCTTTTAACTTACAAGTACAACATATCATAATAACAGCTAATAATTTCCTAATTCAGAAAAACATTTTTTTATAGAAAGTGAGTGAAACACGGAAACAAATCCGATTCCATTTTCATGAATAAGAAATCATGAAATGGAAAAACTTGCCATCCCATGAAATCATAACAATGATTCATGATTTCGTCATGGAAATTCATGATTTCATAATGCAGTGGAATCAAGGCCGCTACAAGCGTTACACGTACTTGGCAAACCGTGTTCATAAACCGCACTACATAGGTATCTCTTATACGCCTTTTGTCTTCCGTCTTATACAAGTACTGATAGTCTA
This sequence comes from Ochlerotatus camptorhynchus, assembly GCF_037179485.1. Taxonomy (NCBI): domain Eukaryota; kingdom Metazoa; phylum Arthropoda; class Insecta; order Diptera; family Culicidae; genus Ochlerotatus; species Ochlerotatus camptorhynchus. The sequence continues at coordinate 518,470 of NW_027040911.1, read as the reverse complement.
GTGGTCAAAGAATGGGTTTAATAATCTCAAGGTTCTTGCTTCTTGGAATCCAGTCTGATGCTTTATTCTATTCTTTTTACATTTTTTGGTAAAAGTTAAACCCATGAATTTTAGATCATGATTTGAAATCGGATGATTCATGATTTTGGGAATGTTTGCTGCGTTACGCAAAAGTTGCTCATGATATCATGAATATTATTCATGGTGTATTTTCATAACATGAAAATACGCTTTGTTCATGAAATCATGAGTCATTTTTCTCATTTCGGAGATCGGATTTTTTCCCGTGAAGCAACCCTGATTCCAGTTGGTGATTTTTTACTTAAATTTGACAGATGGATTTTTTTTAAATAAACCTGCTATTCCACCAGACTTATTTCTGACAGACCAGGCATCAATTTTGACAAACACCTTCTCGGCAATCGGACGATCAACAACAGAGGGATTTTCAAACATTACACGGGAAAAAATCTGATCTCCGAAATGAGAAAAATGACTCATGATTTCATGAACACGGCGTATTTTCATGTTATGAAAATACACCATGAATAATATTCATGATATCATGAGCAACTTTTCCTTAACGCAGCAAACATTCCCAAAATCATGGATCATCCGAGTTGAAATCATTAGCTAATTCATGGGTTTAACTTTTAACCAAAAAATGTAAAAAGAAGCGTCAGACTGGATTCGAACCAAGAACCGTGAGATCATTAAACCCATACTTTGACCACTAGACTATCAGTACTTGTATAAAATGGAAGACAAAAGGTGTATAACAGATACCTATGTAGTGTGGTTTATGAATACGGTTCGCCAAGTACGTGTAACGCTTGTAGCGGTCTTGATTCCACTGCATTATGAAATCATGAATTTCCAAGACAAAATCATGAATCATTGTTACGACTTCATGGGATGGCAAGTTTTTTCATTTCATGATTTTTTATTCATGAAAATGGAATCGGATTTGTTTCCGTGTATAATTTAGTTTCGAAATGTCAAATTTAAGTGAATATTCACCAAATGGAACACAGCCTAGGTACCACGCTCCTTTCAGGTTATCAACTCACCATTTTGTAGCCCCTTTTAGTCTTTTAGGGATGGATGTTGAATTTTCGTCTGTCTTTTGGAATTTGTATAAGAAAGCTCAAGAGTTTCCAGTCTTCTTGATATGTTGTCTTCGTTTAAAGATATGACATAAGATTTTGACTTGGCACTGTCTTCTTATGTATTAAAAATTTCAATTTGTTTAGTTGGAGATGCTTAACGTCAAATATTAGACTTAAAGTGGTTATTTTATACGATAAATGAGGAGTTGAGGCACGAATCGGGTTGATCATCTCCTTTATCTAACTCCCCTGTTGGGGAGGGATGGTGAGGGGTAGATACCGCCACCACTGGCAAAAGAGATGATCGCCGATTTGCTCACGTACCTTCGATATGTGGAAACCTGTATGTGCTCCTGTCATCGTCAACTTAACGATCTCGAGGAGACACGGGTAGGGGAGGTGTTGCTACTGTACCTTTAGACCAATGACAGCATGATTGATGGTAAGCTCCCATCTAGAGTTATATGTACTTTAAGCATGTTTGTATTACTTCATGCGTTAAATCGTTAACTCCACGGATAAATTAAGGGAAATGTCGGCTTCGCAATACCTTAACCTATTATCGTCAGGGGGTAGACAAAATCCTAGAACACTCAAATTAGATGCCCTAAAATACAATGTTTCCACATGCCAACATTGAGCTCTCAAGGTTGTTGTTTACCCCCTGACGAAAATAGGTTAAGGTATTGCCGAAGCCGACATTTCCCCTAATACAAACATGATTAGTTAAAGTTCTATTTGTTGGTACATTTCTTGTGGTCTATTATTGCCTTATTTATCCAAAAGAAATTAATTCAATGCAAACACACATAAAATCTGAGAATACTGTACGCTCTATCTTTAGTAGGAAACATCTGACAAATGAGCCAACGACTTGGCACGAGCCCCTCCGATTTTGATAAAACTTTCAACATGTATCGGGCCAGATCGGAAAGAATTGTGCTAGATTTTGAATTTGTCTGGCATATTTCACCTGGAAATGCTCAATAAGCAATTAACCATTTCCAAAGCTGCTAGCTTCAGAGGCAATCCTCTCCGTGGTAGTCAAGTAGTTTTTTTTTCCAGTATAGGTAAAATAAATTCTCAGCAACTTCGCATTTATCTGCAAAACGTGTGCTACCATCCAGCTATGCATTGTACGGCATTGGCTAAAAGAAAGGATACGGTGCGGCAAGATGGATCAACTACTTGATTTTGACGTAGGACTACGTCAGTGATTTCAGCCCCTGGATCGATTTCAATAATTATACCACCAATCGATGAGAAATATTTCTACGCACTTGACTTTATCATTTTTCACAATGTCCATACTGAAAATTGCACGAATGTGCAACTGTTACTATCATAATTAAAATTATCACCTATTGCCTGCGAAAAGCGATTTCCCTAACACAGATTTCAAAGTTGAATTCCATCCGGTCTCACCAAACGGTGTTTATTCAATCACTCCGTGGTGAGTGGTGGTGTTCTCCAGCTAGCTATCAAGGCTGCCCGCAACCGCTGATCAGGATTCAGTTCCAATCACCGTGTGTGGTGGTGTCCGGTCGTCGGCATCAGCAACAGCAACAGCAGTGCTTTAGGCGTGTGGCGTTGAACATTGTACTCCAGTACGCAACGAAAGGCTGCCTACAAGCAGTGAGCTGCAGCCGACATGAGCATCCATAGAAGGAGAAAGAAGCCACACCGCTATTGATCGGAATCAGTAACACTTCGTGAGTTGATGTGGGCCATCTATGCCAAACGCGTCATGGTAAAGAGTATAACCAGAGAGAACCCCGCTCAAGTTCCTATTCCTACACAAAACACAAGCTCCTGCTGCAGTTAACAAATAAGATTTATTATATAAGACCACGTAGTCCTACGTCATCATTGCGTACAACCCCATAGGCTCTCTTATAGATTTTTCAAAAGATTGTCGGCATCAACAGGTTCAATATAGCCCCAACGCACTTTCGAAACCTGTTGATTTTGATAATAAACCAGCCCCATGACAAATCTTTTTTTTTTGTTCATTAATTTATTTGATAAGGCTCAACCGAATAAACTTTACAGAGCCGAGGATTATTGGTCACTAAACAATACATCTTAAAACTATAGTCAAAAGGTACAACACAATAAACACTTTATCTTCCGCTATCCAAAAAGCCTCCTCCATCAGAACTGGAGCCGCTTCCAGTGGTTTCATTATATGGCAGTTACGCCATCGTGGGGCAAAGCGCTTCCATTGCAGCAATTGGCGTTGACGAAAAATTTACTCTTCCACCAAATATTGACAGTTTCTTATGGGAATTTTCGGTGGAGTGAAAGGATAGTACAAAGTCCGCCATGTTTCACGCACAGTCTGACGTTTGCTTATGGATTTGCTCATAGGAGTAAAGAGCTACAGAGTCGCCGTCAACGCCAATGGACGCAAAACGTGGTCAACACTAACACACTCATCACGAAACGGTTGCTTTCCAAAGTCGACGACGCATCGACCGAAAGAACTGCTGATGAAGAACAATGAGGAGGACCACACAATGGTTGCTGCCGAGAAAACAGACGATCGCGTGGTACACATCGAGAGTGGCCTGCTTTTGTCGACAGCCGAGTGAACACTGGCGTGACAAATCTTGCCACACCTTATTCTATAGCATAATCATAAAATGCATCGGTTATCATTGATATAAAAACAGTCAAGATTAGTGTTATAGTGCGGATTCGTTCTTGCCGGATTCGTTCTTGCCGGATTCCTAAAGTACTGATGCCACTGGATTCATATAGTACGGTCGATCCGGCTTTAACGAATATGGGATTAGAGCTAATTGGAACCAAACACTGATTGTACGGCAATTTGAAGAGATAACTTCCTGATGTCTTTTGAGAAGCCACCTTTTGGGACGATTCAGTTTCCGGTAGGAAACAAGTCTGATCCTGTGGAAGATCCGGAATATCCGTAAAAGTGGTTAATTCATGAAACTGATCCTAGAGCTTCGCGGATTTTTCGAAACCACTCATAAACGTCTTATCAGAATTAATTCGGAGTTGTGACCAGAATATGTGCCCTGGGGACCACGGGATGGTTACCGGAAGATCCGAAATATCCTGAAAAGTGGCCAATTCATGCAACTGATCCTACACACTTAGATTTTTTTGCCGAGATGGGCACCACCAAGCAGCTCGGCTTTTTATTTTGCTTAAAATTCAGCAAAAAATATGTTTGTTAGCTGGATCTCGGCTAGTTTTTCACTGAGATCCAGCAAAATAAAATGCCGAGCTGCTCGGTGGTGCCCATCTCGGCGAAAAAATCTAAGTGTGTAGAGCTCCACGGTTTTTTCGAAACCACTCATAAACGTCTTATCAGAATGAATTCGGAATTGTGACTGGAATATGGGCCCTGGAGACCATGGGATTTATTTATTTTTTAAACAAGACAGTTTTTAAATTTCTCGACAGACTATAAAAGGTTTTTTAAACAGCAATAAACTGAATTACTAACCAGGAATGTTTTACACTTTGAAATGCTGTATTTAAACTAAATGGATTGTTCATTTCCGTTATAAAACCATCATTAATCATATATCATATCCGTTATAAAACCATCATTAATCATACTGACCTGCCAATCGTCGGCGTCCGCCTTAAGAACGCCGCTAACTTAGCTATCGGCTGTGCGTACCTGCCCTGCGGACGGACAGCCAATCTGGATAGAGACTTAAGTGCAGTTATTTCCAAGTTTCCGGAACCGCGGCTTTTCGTAGGCGACATCAACGGGCACCATCCGGACTGGGGCAGCCCTCGCCCAGACCCCAGAGGTTCTATCCTGGCGAGCATTTTTGAGAGAGAGGACTTGGTGGTGCTGAACGATGGCGCTCCCACCTTTTTTAATGGACGGCACACCACCGCGATCGACATTGCCACTGCCAGCCGATCTATAGTGGACAGGGCGCAGTGGAATATCAGTACCGACCTGCACGGTAGTGACCACTACCCGATCCGCATACAGCTTTCCGTAGGTGCGGTTCCCCCAACGACTCGGAGACCCAGGTGGTGCTTCGAGGAAACCGACTGGAACGCCTTCAGGGAGAAATCCGACGCTCTCTTTCAGCAACACGAACCGAACGACATCTCCAGCTTCACGGAAGTACTCTACGACGCTGCAACACTATCCATCCCAAGGACTAGTAGCGTACCCGGGCGAAAAGCCCTACGTTGGTGGAACGAGGATACCAAATGTGCGGTAAAAGCGCGACGCAAAGCCTTACGCCGGCTTAAGCGCCTAGCCTTAGACGATCCTGGTAGGGAGGAAGCGCTGAAGGTCTACCGAGAACGCCATCTCTCGTGCAGACAGGTGATCCGTGACGCAAAGCGATCCAGTTGGATGGATTTCCTGGATTCAATCGACGAATCCCAATCGTCGAGCGACTTGTGGAATCGCGTCAACGCTCTGAGTGGCAAGCGGCGGTCTACTCCACCTACTATCCAAGCTCATGGCACCACGATCTCAGAACAGAAGGACATCGCTGACAATTTAGGGAACTATTTTGCCGGCCTGTCCGCTGTCAGTGGCTACGACAGCGATTTCGTCCAGCGCATCAAACCTTCCACAAGCAGCATTCGTGACCTGCGAATTCCACCCGATGTCCCTTCCCTCCAGATCAACGATGCTCTTACCTTCCGGGAGCTTCAGTTAGCCCTCGGCAGCAGTACTGGTAAATCTGCCGGGCCGGACGAGATTGGATACCCGGTGTTAAAAAACCTCTCCATCGACGGAAAAACGAGGCTACTCGACCTCTTCAACGACCTATGGCTCACTGACTCGTATCCGGACCTCTGGAAACAAAGCCTGGTAGTGCCCATTCCGAAGAACAACGCGGCAAGTGGAGAAGCCTCCTCCTTTAGGCCGATTGCGCTCACTTGCTGCGCGGCAAAAGTGATGGAGAAAATGGTAAATCGTCGACTTAGGCAGTTCCTGGAGTCTAACAGTCTCATTGACGAACGGCAGCATGCATTCTGGCAAGGACATGGCTCCTCCACTTACTTTGCAGCCCTCGGGAATGCACTCAAGGAAGCCCAGAACAACGGTCACCATGCGGAGTTAGTATCCCTTGATATATCAAAGGCGTTCAACAGGACGTGGACGCCTGGCGTCATCAGGCAGCTCATCGGCTGGGGCCTGAAAGGCCACATCACGCATTTTGTACGGAATTTCCTCCTTGATCGTTGATGCGTTCAGTTGCAGAACTTCTTGGGTCGGTCTATCCGGGGCACGTTCATCGCTTTACGGACGGATCGCGATCACGGGCTGGAGTGGGACTCGGAGTGGCAGGACCAAACTCCGCAACAAGTCAAAGTCTACCGGAGGAGTGTTCCGTTTTTTCCGCAGAAGCCGCTGCTATTCTTGATGCAGCCATCACTCCTGCAGATCAACCGATCCTTGTGCTAACGGACTCACACAGCGTCATCCAGGCGCTGGAAGTCGAAGCCCCGCGCCACCCCTGGATACAAGCCATTACACGATATGCCCCACCCTCAACCGTTTTTACGTGGATTCCCGGGCACTGCGGTGTTCCTGGAAATGAGGCTGCGGACCAGGAACGTACCACTCCTAGACGTCAAGCGTTGGATCGCGAATATTATCATGGAAGCCTGGCAGGAGGAATGGTTTCAGTCGCGGACCACTTTCCTGAGAAAGATCAAAGAAACCGTACGACCCTGGCTAGACAGCCACAAGTACAAGGACCAACGGATCATTTCAAGACTCCGGACCGGCCATGCGAGGATTTCCCACAATTTTGTTGGGACACCCTTCCACAAGGATTGTCCAATCTGCAGCATCCCTGCCTCGGTGGAACACGTGCTGTGTGTCTGCCCAGAGTTTCAAAGGCTACGCGAACAACACCGACTCCCAGAGAACATCAGGGAGCTACTTGGCAACGACCCCTCGACGCTGGCTGCGCTGATTGCTTTCTTGAAGGACGCCCACCTGTACAACCAAATCTAGCACTCTCGTCGTTGGCTGCGCTGTCCGTGTTCTTCCACCATCCTATTTTCCTGCCGTCGGGGTATCTCTGCCGGACTGGGGCACTGTCTCTTACGGTGGAGCTCTACCTTGTTCGCGCATCCATTCCTAACCACAGTCCCGATGTAACTCCCATTTTACATTAATTTTTTTTTTTAAATGTTGTTTCAGAGCCAGTTTTACGTTACGTTACTGTTAGACTGAAACGTTTCCTTAGAAGCAGGCCCTAAACCTGACCTTCTACTATCAAATGTGATGAACTAGCCTACGGCTAAAAATCACAAAAATAAAGAAAAAAAAATTAATCATAGTGGATGCCAAGTAGCTGCTGAATTGTTACTTGGGCAGCCACATCCATTGAGCCATTCTCATCTCAAGTTGTGTTCTGTTTTATAGTTTGTGGCTACTTTCTCTAGGACACTCGGAAAGTGTCTGCGTGAGTGAATTGAGGTTCTGGACATTCAATGTCTATGATATTATCAACCTTGCATGCATAATCTGACATAGATTAAATTTCCGCAATGGCGGCCAAGAGTTCTTTTACATATATCATTCAAACTTTGATTCTAATGGTCCTAATGCTGTTAAAATTTCTAATCTAGAAAATTGCCAACTCGAAATGTTCCCGATGGCTTTACCGACTAGTCCGGTTAAAACCCATTTCAGATGAACCACATTCAGTTAGCGAACGTCTGTAGTTTCCCTCTCGAAGTAAATTTCAAATTTGCCTATTTCCAAACTTCCAGCGAAAATGAAAGTGCGGAATGATGCGTCAGGCTGACACACAAAGCTACCAGACAACCCCCCTAACCTCTCCTTCTCGTCCACTGCTGTACGCTAATGACTCAACATTTAGCATTAAATTTGGCACCTCCTCAAATTTCCCAAACAAATAAATAATATAAAACAAACGGTTGTGTGGCGGGAACCGGTTCATCGGACGTGCCCAGTGGCTGAAGGTCTTGGTCGCATCCCTCAGTAGCACAAGCGCCCAAAGTCGAATTCCTTTGCAATCCACCAGCAACGGTAATCCAGAGTTTGCTGAAGCTGTTGATGTTGTGATGGTGGTGGTGGTGATGGCGGCTGACGTCGGTCACGGGCGAAAGAGAAATTCTCAAAACACGGCCCAGAAATTAGGTCACCCACAGTCAACAAACGACGACGATTCGGTCCGGATCGGAAGAAACCTGTACAAATGACAATAGCAGAAAACAGAAAATCTGGCAATGGCATAGAGGGGAAAACCGTTTCCGAAACGACCCTGACCTTAAAAGTTTTCTTCGCTGGGGCTGCTGCCATGATGCGAGGATGCTGTGCGATGAGCATGCAATGCAGCGCCGGATTTCCTCGAGCTGATGACGTCAATTGGAAATGCAGTTTGGCTGAAGGTGAAGGTCGGCTCGGTTTTCACTGCAGAATCCCAGTGGGATAGCCCGGTAATAGGAGAAGGACAATATCTAGGCATGATATAACTATTCGTTGTTGTTATTCGTGTACGCGCTAGAGTTTTAAAGGCTGAAGAAAGGTATCTGAAACCGCATCAAACTGAAGTTAATTGCCACCCGGAATCTCTGCGCCAAAATGGAACAAAGCACAATGCTAAAACACTATGGATTTCCTACTGCTAGTGCTGGCAACCCAATGAGCCATTGTGCTCGATCACGTTGTCTGTGTGTTTGTGTACGTATTGAGGTGATCCCATTTCCCCGGGCGTCACTCGCCATACCTTTCGAATTGTTTAGCACCGTGCGCCAATTTCTCTCTTTTACCTTGCGTGTCAGCCACCCGACGGCAGCGGGCGTGCAACCTATTTGAATTAAATTCCATAGGAACCGCGCGCTCGTGATGCACGTGTGTCAGACAGTAAGCTAATCAGTCAGTGTGGTATGTTGGGTACCACTTAAAAGCTTTGAGCATAGTTTGATCAATGGTTCAGTTTCTGTCTATACTTGAAATCGTGATCGTTTGCATAGTGTTCCATCAATTGGAAAGTGACGTGGATTGGGTCCACGTGCCGTCAACTTATATTCTATTGATTTCACAATTGGTGTTGTTCCTTTTGTTCCAAATTGGGTGCTTGAGACATTTCTCGTGCATTTTAGTCTGTAGAAGCATTGTTTAACAAAAGCACTGCTTCAAACCCACTCACCAACGATTCTGATCTTAACATTGACCTCCGTCATTGGCGTTCAACCATCACTTGAATAATCGATTAGTGTTTTGTAAAGTGTGGGAGTTAATTACGTAATCATGTATCACGCATAAAAAAAAGTTGATGCATTGTTCTTTACGAAGTTCGCAACCGCTCTGCTGCTATCTATCTACTGAAGATTCATCACTAGCTTAGCCTCCTGCTTCAATATGTTTAATAATGCGGTGTTTGTGTAGTTTATAGTACTCGCGAGCTCATTCAATCAGTTTTCCATCTCCCGCAATTTCACGTGCCGTGCGTTGAAAAGTGAAAACTTTTCACTTTTCCTCTCGCGCTCAATGCCGAAAATGGAATAATTGGTCTGCTATTGTGCTACGGTCCAGTCAGGTGGATGCCTAATTACCCTGCTGTGAGTGAGTCAGCCACTGCCATCGGCGCAGTTTTTCAGTGCCAAATCAAATGCGCTACCTGTTGGTTAGGCAATTTGACGGAAAAAGAAGCTAACCAACTAGTTTATGCATCGTCGAGTTTGAATGAATGTGTAGTTTTCCAAATCAACGCGTGTTAAACTTCCTTCCTTCTAAGCGTAGTTGTGCGGTAATAGTAATGATGTGCACGGTTTATTCAACATAAATGCCTTGTGGTTTTGTAATAGATTAGCAACGCGTAACGAAACAGATTTCGTCACACTTCTGCTGAGGGTTTTAACCTTCGGCAGAGTGAGGCTGCGAGCATTGCATGTGTGAAGCTGTACATGTAAACTTATAAATTACACTAGTTTACAGCATTTTTGAACTCGGTAAGGTGATGATCATTTCCAATGCAAAATCCTACGCTGAATTCAATGCCGTGGTCAGAAAAAATTAAAGTAGAGCCATTTTTGAGATGTACAAAAAAAATTGATTTTTTGAATTTTGGACAAAAGTACGATTTTTGACATTTTACAATATCTTTGTAACTAGTGCACCAATTTTAAATCTTTTTTTTATGAAAATGAAGCCTAATAAATTTGCTATCGTTTACTAGAATATTATGTCTTAATTAAAAATTTAATTTTGAAGTCATTTAAAAATTTACAGCATTTTTTTTTATTTTTCCTGCGAATTTTCCATAAAAATCTTGTTTTAATCAACATTTTTAATGGGATAAAAAGATTCAAAAAATCATTCCATAATTTATTCTTAAAGTCCATAAAAAACTGGAGAAAATGAGCTTTTAATGGATGAAATCGGTTGGAAATTGTCGAAGTTATGAGCATTTTTGTAAAACACTTAAAAATGTTGCTGAAATACAACAGATTTAGAGTTCCTTTTCTAGGTGTCGTTGTAAGCATCCAAATCGCATGTAAAGTTTTCATGGGAGATTCTTTTCTCTACATATCAATTTGATTAAGGCATATCAGGATTTAAAACCGAGTTGATACAAAAGAAATTTATTTAGGTTTTATTAAAAATGATTGAGAATCGAATGACTTTGTCTTCGATGTTTTGATCTTGTTTCTCGAATCAGAAACCAACAATAGTCACCCATCATTGCTTCATCCCAAAACCCTTGGTAACGACGTTCCATCATCTTCATTTGTTGGTGAAAACGTTCGCCGTGCTAATCACTCTCGACACCAAGATTTTCCGGGAAAAAATCCATGTGAGAATGTAGGAAATGTATCTTCAAAGACATATTCACACCTGTGTTCAGTGAAAAAAAGGATTTGAAATTAATTATATGTAACAAACACAATATTTTTGATTTATACCTATTTTCTCATAATTTTTGAGCAATTCATCGACGGCTTCCTCATAATCTGGGCTTCTGAAATTTCCTAAAAAGGTTGTGACAACACGCCGGAACGATTTCCACGCTTCTTCCTCATCTGGTGTCAAAACTGTATTGAATGCGGAATCATTGAGCAGTTTTTTGATCTGTGGGCCAACAAATACACCTTCCTTTATCTTTGCGTCAGATAAATTTGGAAATACTGATTTCAAGTACTGGAATGCAGGCCCTTCTTTTTGCAACGCTTTGACGAAATTTTGAATAGACCAAGTTTTATATGTAGTGGTGGAAGTATTATGCGTTATTTTACCACAAGAGGATCATTTTTAACGTTGTCTTTACCAATTGTGAAATTATCCCGTTTTGGCCAATCTTTTCGGACGTAGTGTTCCTTACGAGCTCGACTGTCCCATTTACACAAAAAACACATATATTTTGTGTATCCCTGTTGCAATCCAGTCAACATGGCAACCACTTTAAGATCGGAACAAATTTTCCAATTGTGTTGATTGTAATTTATCAAATTGAGCAATAGAGCCATTGATTCATACGTTTCCTTCATATTAACGGCATGAGCTAATGGAATAGAAGGTTTCTCATTCCCTTGATGCAGTAAAACGGCTTTCAAGCTCAACTTGCTGCTATCGATGAATAAACGCCATTCAGCTGGATCATATGGCTCACCAAACTCTTCAAACATGCCTTGTCCTTTGTAGAATAATATTTGTCAAATTTCTTGTGACGATTCCTGGGACAAGAAATTTTGACCTCCTTGCTCAGCATGTTGTGTTCTTTCAAGCGTGATGCCAGCAATTCGGATTTCTCCTTCGATAAGTCGAGATCTCGCACCAAATCATTAAATTCGGATTGTGTAAACAGTTTTGGGTTTCTTTCCAATTCCACCTCGAAGTCTTCCTCGCATTCCTCCTTGAATTCCTCCTCACTTTTTGTAACGCTCGATTCAACAGAGGGCGCTCGTTTCCGCTTTGGATAAACAGGATACGGGACCGAACTTGAATGTGGAACAGGTTTTGTCATAGAAGCCACTTGTGGATACTCAACTGTTTTGTGACGTCCTTGTTGCTTAACTTTTGTCAAGCAGAAATATCAATCCGTTGCATGACAAAACGGTCGACGCCATATGGTGGGCATGTCAAAGGACAAATAGCGACTGACAGATAACAAATAAGTGAGTTAGTAAGTAAGATATTAACACTTATCAAAAATAGATGAAGTAAGATAATGTCGATCAGGAAAGAACAAAGCACTACCATGCTGTACATAAATTGTTTATATGAAAGTTATTCAAAAAATCAATTTACCTTGCGCCTGACATCCACCTAGTCAAGCACGTATTGCACGAACTACATAATACTTTTGGAATCCACGGTTCGTCAAAGTCTCCAGGATCAATTTTAAAATAAAGCCTGTATGCAGTTTGCAACGAAGCAGTGAAATTGATCGATTTTGTAAATATATAGTTGCCACACGCGTAACAAAACTTTTGAGGATCATTTTTACACTTGAATTCACGTTTTGTCGTATACATCGTTAAGCAATGTTAAAGAAAGAAAGCTGTCAAATTGAGTTGGTTGCGTTAGGTTCTCGCCGAGCGGTCTCACAAACACTAGCGTAAATTATATTGTTGAAAATATCCCATTTAATTTTGCGTGACAGCTGGTAGTGTTAGTGAAAGGCACCGTATGCGTACACGTCCGCAGAAAGACTTACTGGAAGTGGTGCATGAACTTAGGAGCGGGACAACGGCCAATCTTGGAACATTCAATTTCCATGATTTTACAAAAAATTTCATAACTTCGACAATTTCCAACCGATTTCATCCATTAAAGGCTCATTTTCTCCAGTTTTTTATGGACTTTAAGAATAAATTATGGAATGATTTTTTGAATCTTTTTATTCCATTAAAAATGTTGATTAAAACAAGATTTTTATGGAAAATTTGCAGGAAAAATAAAAAAAAAATGCTGTAATTTTTTAAATGACTTCAAAATTAAATTTTTAATTAAGAGATAATACTTAAGTGAACGATAGCAAATTTATTAAGCTTCATTTTCATAAAAAAAAAAGATTTAAAATTGGTGCACTAGTTCCAAAGATATTGACATTTTAGTAATCGTACTTTTGTCCAAAATTCAAAAAATCAAAATTTTTGTATATCTCAAAAATGGCTCTACTTTATTTTTTTTCTGACCACGGCATTGAATTCAGCGTAGGATTTTGCATTAGAAACGTTGGTCAACCACTAAAGTTCACACTTTTTGTGTTGTTTTGTAAACTAGTGTTATCAGCAGCGAGTGTAACGTTTTGCTTGTAAGCAGCGACCATTACTGGTGATTGTTGATTGCCATGGCTCTAACTCTCACTGCGTGACAAAATGATCTGTCAGCGATAATGAATTCTCGTCAAATTTGATGTCACGGGCTACGAGGATTTTTCTTGACGTTCTATCCCAAAGGCGGTATCCGTTGGGAGCATAGCCCACCATCACCGCCTCGCGACTCTTGTTGTCCAGCTTTTTCCGGAGTTGACCTGGCACCCATGCAAATGCTTTGCATCCGAACATCCTCAATTTCGATAGATCAGGTTTCACACCGGTCCAATACTCAGCAGGCGTACGGTTGTCCAATAGAGCAGCAGTAGGGCAACGATTTAATATATACGTACCGGTAAGCACTGCTTCCGACCACATGTACTTGGGCATATTCGAGTCGATCAGCATTGTCCTTACCTTTTCAATTAGCGTTCGATTGAACCTCTCGGCAACTCCGTTCTGTTGCGGAGAATATGCTACGGTTGGCTGGATTTGAATCCCCTTTCGCTTGTAGAATGCTTCTTGTTCCTTAGAGCCGTACTCACGCCCTTGATCCACGGTTAGCTTGCTGATTCGTTTTTCGAACTGGGCGGTCACCATCGCTTCGTATTCTTGAAAACGACCAAAAACCTCGGACTTCTTCTTCATCACATAGACACACGCAAAGTGACTATAATCGTCGATGAATGAAACAAAATACTTCGATCCATCCCAGGCCGGAGGATTGATTGGTCCACACACGTCCGAGTGAATCCGCTCTAGTAGACGACTAGCTCTTTCACGAGTTCCGTCGAAGGGTTCTCTGCATTGCTTACCGAGCACGCAAGTGTCACAGAACCCGATAGCATTGACCTTCGGACCAAATCCTTCCGCCACACTATACCGGGCCAACGTGTTCATCGTGGTCTGACTGGCGTGACCCAAACGACGATGCCAGAGTTTTCCAGCGTCCGATGCGCATAGATTTGCGGTAGCTCCTGACACGTCCAAGTTTAAATCCAATTCGTACAAATTACCTTGTAGATGCGCTACTCCAATTACTGAGTCATTCTTTTTCATCATCGCTTGATGCTTTCCACCACGGCTTGTGAATAGTACGTCGATTCCCGCTTGGGACATCTTCTTCACGGATAGCAGGTTTCCTCTCAGCTCGGGCACGAAAATCACATTTTTCATTTCAAACTTCACACCTTCTCTTGATAGTCCAGTAACTTCACCTTCGTAGTTTCCGATAATTGAAACACCATCTTTGGCTACATCGATCACGAACGGTTGTTTGAGTTTCCTCACCGACTGCATGCATTCCAAAGTGTTCACCAGATGGTCGCTGCATCCAGAATCCACAACGAAAACTGACCTCTTATGTTCCGTCTTCGTCGGCATCTTGTTCACCATGAATGAAACTGATTTGCTGTTAACGGCCGCATTCACCTTACCTTCTGGCTTCTTAACATAGCAATCTTTTTGCATATGTCCCACCTTTCCGCAACGATGGCATTTTCCGGTAAACTTTTTGGTCTTCTTATTTCGTCCTCCGACAAACGCTGCACTCCTATCTTCACAAGAATCTTCCATCCGATCAGACCGCTTGGATTCCTCCGCCAACAATCGTTGCTTCACGGTTTCCAACGTCAGGTCCTTTTCGTTTATATTCTCTAAAGCTGTTACCATGGAGTCGTAGCTGTCGGGAAGGGTCAAAAATAACTGTGATACCGTATCGTTCTCCTCCAATTTCACACCAGCGGTCTTGAGCTGCCGTACGATGTCGTCGAACTGCTGGAAATGATGCCGCATTGAAGTACCCTCCTTCATCCGAAGTCTTGCCAGTTGCTTCCGTAACAGAGTCTGACTTGCCACAGACTTCTTCGCGAAGGTGTCTTCGAGTGCCTTCCACATATCGCGAGCCGTCTCCTTGTCCCGTACTATGCCAAGACATTCATCGGAAAGGAATCCGACCAGTAGTGACTTCGATCTGTCTGCATAAACTTCGCTCTTCCAGCATCCGTTGCACCAGGAACTTGCCCCGTAAGCGCTTCTGAAACTTCCGCCGCATCCAGGTAGAGTTGAACGCGAAAACGCCAGTTCTTAAAGTTCGATCCGTTTGGCTGCGAAATTCCAGAGCCTTCCTTCGTAGACGAGGCCATAACCTAAAGGAATACGGTGCGGATGGGGCGGATAGGAAATAACCAAGACAACACTTAACAATGAACAAGTTTTATTAACGATAAAGTTATCTTGGTATGACTGCTCTCTTCAGTGTCTTGATATGGAATAACGCTAGAAAATTGATTGGAGTGTTCAAGACAGCAATCCAACGCCTACTTTGTTAACAAAATCTTATTTGTTAACTACAGCAGGAGCTTGTGTTTTGTGTAGGAATAGGAATTTGAGCGGGGTTTCTCTCTGTTATACTCTTTAGTATGACGCGCTTGATATACATGGCCCACAGCTACTCACGAAGAGCTACTGATTCCGATCAATAGCGTTGTGGCTTCTTCTTCCTTCTATGACAGCCTTTCGTTGTGTACTGGAGAACACCAACACTCACCACGCGGTGATTGAATAAACACCGTTTGGTGAGACCGGATGGAATTCAACTTTGAAAACTGTGTAAGGGAAATCGCTTTTCGCAGACAATCGGTGATAATTTTAATTATCAAAGCAACAGTTGCACATTCATGCAATTTTCAACAGTGATATTTTGAAAAATGATAAAGTCTTAAATTTAGCAGATGCGTAGGAATATTTCTGATCGTTTGGTCTGAAATTGGTCCAGGGGCAGCTCTGAGTTATTAACGTTCAAAATCTTTCATAATTTTGTTACATCCGGAGAACTTTGAGATCAGGGCGTAATTGCTTTTGTAAACAAACACTTCATTTGGAGATTTCTCGTGAATTAAAGCTCAATCTAAAACACTAACAACACAAACAGGTAGATGAATGGTTTCTCTATCATTTGGTATAGTTTGTTCACGAGATTGTTCTTCGCGAGAAATCAGCGATTGACATGTTTGTTTACAAAAGCAATTAAATATGCCCAAATCTCAAAAGTCTCCGGACATGTTCCATTTTCGGTTTTCACAAAGTGTACCCATATACCCATATAGGAATTACAGACGTAGTCCTACGTCAAAACAAAACGGTTTTGGAGGGGATACTTACCCTACAACTGTGTCCACTTGAGAGATAGAAAATTGTCGTCTTTAACAAAGATTCTTAAAATGACTTCATCTACAATGTTGTCATCGATTGAAAAATTGAAGCAACATCTTACAACACACCGAAATGCTACACTCAATAGTTTCGACGCAAATGGCCATGTTCTACTTTTTTTGATTTCCTCCTACTGTGCGCCGGGGCTAACCACAATCGGATGACAGTTCACTGGTACTGTTTACGTGGATTTAATCGATTTTTGCCTGGGTACATTTTCTCAATATGTTTTCAAACTGCAACACTTTTACAATGTCCGCATGCAATAATGCAAATTTTGTTTTTCAAAACAAAAAACTTCTAAGTACAGGCCGGACTTTTTTTTTTTTTTTTGTTCATTAATTTATTTGATAAGGCTCAACCGAATTAACTTTACAGAGCCGAGGATTCTAGGTCACTATACAATACATCTTAAAACTATAGTCAAAAGGTACAACACAATAAACACTTTATCTTCCGCTATCCAAAAAGCCTCCTCCTTCAGAACTGGAGGGCCGGACTTGATTAACCGGAGGCTCGATTATCCGGGGCTCGATTATCCGGAGAAAATGGCTCGATTATCCGGAGTCATATTTTTTTCCCTATCTTGCAAATTATTTTTCATAAACCGCTTGGAAAACCGACTTTCGATCCGTGGACGAGTAACATACATCATTCGACTCAGTCTGACAAGATCGGGAAATGACTATATTTAAGTGTTTGTGTGCCTTTGTTACAAAATCCGGCGTTAAAAGGTTTTCGATTAACTTTGACCTGAAAGGAGTCAAACATATCATGTGCCACAACCAGGGCTTCTGTCTGTCCTTTTTTTCATGAGCAGTCAACATAACCATTCATTCAATTTCAAGCTGTCCTTTGTGTGCGGTACTTCGTATACCATCCGTTGCTCCACGCTACTTTTCGCATTCATAATTCCAAATGCACAGCGTAACGAATAGGTAGAAAAATCAGTTCTTGTTCCCTCTCGTAAAAAATCCTCTCTCGTTTAGTCACTCTGCTTCGTTTTGATTTTTTTCACATTTTCATTTCGGTCAAGTTCCCTTTGTCGTTTGCTGTAGTGAATGACTGCAAAAAAAAATCAGTTCTACGGCAGTCACCTCTAGCGCAGGTAGCGTTTGCAAAGATATCACTTGAAAAACCGACTATCGATCCGACAACGACCGAGTGTCATATACCATTCGACTCAGCTCGACGAGATCGGAACATGTCTGTGTGTGTGTGTGTGTGTGTGTGTGTGTGTGTGTGTGTGTGTGTGTGTGTGTGTGTGTGTGTGTGTGTGTGTGTGTGTGTGTGTGTGTGTGTGTGTTTGTGTGTGTGTGTGTGTGTGTGTGTGTGTGTGTGTGTGTGTGTGTGTGTGTGTGTGTGTGTGTGTGTGTGTGTGTGTGTGTGTGTGTGTGTGTGTGTGTGTGTGTGTGTGTGTGTGTGTGTATGTGTGTGTGTGTATGTAACGAAATGAATGCGCTCACGTTTCTCAGCAACCGCTGAACCGATTTGGACAAACTCGGCGCCAAATGATAGGTCTTGCGGTCCCATTGAACGCTATTGAACACTTTTGGAATCGGTTAACTGGTTCCGGAGATATGGCCGGAATAAGATCCGGTGAATATGGGCATTCACGCTGGATTTAACGGAAAACGTATTAAAACCATCATGCGACACATCAAATTACTACAGAATTCAAAAATAAGTTCAATGCAAGTCGTGTTAAGTGTTCCAGACCACATTGGACACACTTGGACATGTTCCGGGTACCCCGGGGAAGTTGCTTGAATATGAATTGATAAGGTGATTGGTAGCCTCACCAAATAGACTACACCCGGATATATTCCGGGTACCCCCAGGCAGTGGCGTAGCGTCACTGGATGACACGGGGGTGGGGGGCTTGGTCACTGATAATGACAATAAAATAAATAAACTTGAATAAGTAAGAAGGGTCTGATCACACCATAGGTGGATAACTTCGGGTTTTTTTTCCTTTGGTTTGTTTTTTCCGTCAATCTTGTTTTCCGTGCTGAGCACCAATGCTACCGACGCCAGGGAGGCAGCTCCCACACCTGGACCCTACTTATCGACCCATCAACTCATGAACCGGGGACCAACGGCTTTACTTCCCATCCGAAGGAAGGCGTGATCAGAGATGTTATGCCTCAGAACATCCCGGCGGCGCCGACTGGGATTGAACCCAGGCCTGCTGGGGTGAGAGGTAATTACGCTTACCACTACACCACCGGCGCCGTTATTTGCAAACTTAGCAGTGTGGTTTTTAATAAGAAACTGGTTGAAATTGGAAAGAAAATCGCAGGCAAGAGAAAGTTTCGTGATTTGGCGAAGGATTTCGTTGTGCAAAATTACGTGGGTGTGTGGTGTAGGTTGAGTGGTGATGAAAGTTGTAAATATTTCCAGAAGAATTTTGATGCGGGAAATTTTGTGCGTAATTTTCGCAGTACACATTTCGCGTTGGCCAAGGAAAGGGTTTTCATTCCACATCGAACGCTCGACTGTTTCGGTCAAGTATTGCTTGCACTCCGTAATCGGTACTAGTTTTTTTTCCCCTATTGAGGTTTTTTTTTTTTTTCAATCCGCTTTCATACTGAGTGGTGTTGTAGTATACAACAGTGCAGTGAGCATCGCGGAATTGTAATTGCCGCTCAATCGTTCGAGAAAGGAAGCAGTCATTTCCGGCCGAGTCCGGCAGATGAGCTGTACATCTCTAACCAACAAGTTTCATCGCATCACGAAACGGCAAACTCAAGGTCATCGAGTTCACCAGCCGGCGAGCCAGCCGGTGCTTTGTTGCAAACACTCGAGGGCAACAATAGAACGATCATCACCATCATTCTCACATCAGGATAGATCATCGTCATCAGCCACACTCCGTGCGCTTGTGTGGAGAGTTAAGTAACAAACGGTTATCTTCCGTTCTCCGCAACCTGATTAATCTCCATACAGTGTTAATTAACTTTTCTGACACCTTTTTGTTTTTTCCTGAAAAAATTTTCATTTTTTTTTTCTCTTTTTTTTCATTTACTGTTTTTTTTTTTGCAAGTTGATTAATCTCCCTATAGTGTTGATTAACTTTCCTGGCATTATTTTTTTCCATTTTAAAGTTTTTTTTTTTTTTTTTTTTTGCTTTGTTGGATTAAGTATTATTTTTACCGTTATATTTTTTGGATAAGTTTATTTTTTTCTTATTTTTTTTTTATTTATTATTTTTTTTTTTCTCAACGCATATATATATATATATATAAATATATATATATATATTTCCTTTTTTATGTCGAAATCTGTTGCGGAGGTACTTAAGACCCCGCAATGGATGAAACCAATGATGGCGGGGGTATTTCGCTAGCAGATATCTCCGATGATGAGTCTGTTAAATCTCCATCATTCGAAAATCTGCTTCTCACTGAAGAGGAAATGGATACCTCAGGGGATTCTACTTTGGACCCCAAAACGAGCACTGGAGCTTACCCAAAGGTGATGTCTAAACAACAACCTCCTTCACCCCCTGCCCCCCCTTCTCCACCATCGCCCCCTCGTCCACCTGTTCCCCCTACTCCAACCGTTCCCTTAAAAATTTCTGCGACCCCCCGCCATAAAGCTTACCCAAGCGACTCAAAAGGTCCGTGGGTTGTTTTTTTCCGGCCCAAACAAAAACCTTTGAATATTTCTCGGATTTCGAAGGATCTGACAAAACATTTTTCGGCCGTAACCGATATCTTTAAGGTAACGTCAAACAAACTGCGCGTTACCGTTGATGACCTGAAACAGGCAAACCGGATTGTTGCCTGTGAGCTTTTTTCGATCGAATATCGAGTCTACGTCCCCAGTTGTGACGTAGAAATTGAAGGAGTGGTCACCGAATCGAGTCTGACTTGTGAGGATTTCCTGCAAGTCGAATCCTTCGGCATTTTCAAAAACCGTGCCCTCCCGAAAGTCAAGATACTGGACTGCATTCAACTGCAGTCAGTGTCGCACATAGGCACAAAAAAAAAGTATACCCTCTCAGATTCGTTTCGTGTGACCTTTTCAGGATCGGCATTACCTGACTACGTCACAATTGGGAAGGTTCGACTACCTGTACGCTTGTTTGTACCGAGGGTAATGAATTGCTTGAAATGCAAACAACTAGGTCACACCGCGGACTTTTGTTCCAACAAACCGCGGTGCGATCAATGTGGGGAGGAGCATACGGAGGGTCCTTGTCATGCTACCCCAAAATGCGTTTACTGTAAGGATGCTCCGCATGCTCTGAGTGATTGCCCGAAGTACAAACAGCAGGGAGAAAAACTAAAGCGGTCTTTGCAAGCTCGCTCTAAGCGCTCGTTAGCAGAAATTTTAAAAACGACCGCTTCATCTTCCCAAACCACCCCAAAAAGCAACAACACATTCCACCTCCTGCCAGATGATGATCAGGGCTCTGACTCAGAGGTGGGTGAGAGTAGTCCTTTTGTCTTTAATGGCAACACGAGGAAGCGGTCCAAAATAAACGTCACCCAAAAACCTCGTAAGGCCTCTCGTATGGACTACCAACCTACCTTGACAAATTTAAGAGGTAGCGGAAATGTACCGAAACCCCCACCACCGGGATTTAAAGTTTGTAATTTTAACAAGGACTTTCCGCCACTTCCGGGATCATCTAAAACCCCAGATATCCCAGTTTTTCAGCCAGAAAAACAGCTGAATAATCAGCAAGAACATGATGCCATGTTCACGTTTTCTGAAATTGTGGAGAGCATCTTCAATATATTCAACGTCTCTGACTCAACTCGGAACATTATTAATTTAGTGCTTCCATTCGTGAAAACTCTTTTGAAGCAACTAGCTTCTAGGTGGTCCTTCCTTGCATCGATCATATCCTTTGATGGATAATTTTCCGAATGAGGTCGGGGATATGATCTCTGTTCTTCAGTGGAACTGTAGAAGTCTTATACATAAACTTGACACATTCAAATTTTTAGTTCACAACTCACTTTGTGATGCATTTGCTCTTTGTGAAACATGGCTTTCTTCAGACACCGATCTCCCTTTCCACGATTTTAACATTATTCGCCTTGATCGAGCAGATTCGTATGGAGGGGTGCTTCTCGGGATTCATAAGCTCCATTCCTTTCATAGAATCGATCTGCCTTCCGTGACAGGCATTGAAGTTGTCGCATGTCAGGTAAATATTCGAGGTAAAAGCCTCAGTATTGCCTCAGTATATCTTCCTCCAAGAACTGCGATTTCTCGCCAAGGTCTCTCAGATATCTGCTCAGCTTTATCTGAGCCTCGGTTGATATTAGGAGATTTTAACTCCCACGGTACAGGCTGGGGGGAACTGTACGATGACAACCGCTCAACCCTGATATACGACCTTTGCGATAACTTCAATATGACAATTCTAAACACTGGGGAAGTAACACGAGTGGCCAAACCTCCAGCAAGAGAAAGTAGATTAGACCTCTCCCTCAGTTCGAGTTCACTATCGTTGGATTGCTCGTGGAAAGTAATTCAAGATCCCTACGGTAGTGACCACTTGCCAATCAAAATTTCTATTACCAATGGTTCATCTTCCACTCGCTCGGTTGACATCGCGTACGACCTCACGAAAAATATCGACTGGAAAAAATTTGCGGCCACGGTTCTCGGTGGTATTGAATCGGTTGAGATACTTCCTCCGCTGGATGAGTACTCCTTCTTATCGCGACTTATCGTTGACTGCGCTCTTCAAGCACAGACGAAACGCGTTCCGGGTGTTTTCGTTCGCAAACGACCTCTCACTCCGTGGTGGGATAAGGATTGCACCGACGCGAACAGCGAGAAGTCCGCCGCGTTTAAACGCTTCCGCAAACACGGTAAGGTCGAGGATTTCGAGCGGTACACCGACCTCGAGAAAACTTTTAAGAGCTTGATTAAAGCCAAAAAACGCGGTTACTGGCGTCGGTTCGTCGATGGTTTGTCGAGAGAGACTTCGATGAGAACACTCTGGAATGTCGGCAGGAGAATGCGCAACGCGTCATCACCGGTCAACGAAGACAAGGAGTACTCAGACAGTTGGATATTCAGCTTCGCGCAGAAAGTTTGCCCGGATTCGGTGTCGGTTCAAACCAACGTTCGTGATAGTCCGTCGGGTAGTAACGAAATAGATTCTCCGTTTTCGATGGTGGAATTCTCACTTGCTCTCCTCTCATGTAACAACTCAGCTCCAGGAATGGATAGAATCAAGTTCAACTTGCTCAAAAATCTCCCAGACGTCGCGAAGAGACGCTTGTTGAACTTATTCAATCAATTTCTGGAGCACAACATTGTTCCGGATGATTGGAGGCAAGTAAGAGTTATCGCCATTCGAAAACCCGGTAAACCCGCGTCGGATTATAACTCGTACCGTCCCATCGCGATGTTGTCCTGTATACGGAAATTGTTGGAGAAAATGATTCTTTTTCGTCTAGACAAATGGGTCGAGTCGAATGGTTTACTTTCAGATACGCAATTTGGATTTCGGAGAGGCAAAGGAACGAGCGACTGTCTTGCGTTGCTTTCAACTGAAATTCAACTGGCCTATGCGCAAAAACAGCAAATGGGTTCAGTTTTCTTGGATATTAAGGGGGCTTTTGATTCTGTTTGTATCGATGTCCTTTCGGATAAACTCCACGATAGTGGGCTTTCACCAATTATGAACAACTATTTGAGCAACTTGTTGTCTGAGAAATATATGAGCTTTTCTCATGGAAACTCGACAACTTCACGAATTAGTTACATGGGTCTCCCCCAGGGCTCATGTTTAAGCCCCCTTCTTTATAATTTTTACGTTAAAGACATTGATGGTTGTCTTGATGAAAATTGCTCGCTAAGGCAGCTTGCAGATGACGGCGTTGTGTCCGTTATAGGGCCAAGTGCACCGGACCTGCAAGGACCATTGCAAGATACCTTAAACAATTTGTCTACTTGGGCTATGAAGCTGGGTATCGAATTCTCTCCGGAGAAAACTGAGTTGGTTGTTTTTTCTAGGAAGCATCATCCTGCACAGTTACAGCTTCAACTAAAGGGTAGAACAATCACTCAAAGTATATCTTTCAAGTATTTAGGTGTCTGGTTCGATTCCAAATGCACATGGGGAAAACATATTGCGTATCTAAAACAAAAATGCCAACAAAGAATCAATTTTCTTCGTACAATTACCGGAACTTGGTGGGGAGCACACCCGGAAGATCTTATCAGGTTGTATCGAACAACCATCTTGTCGGTTCTAGAGTACGGTAGCTTCTGCTTTCAATCCGCGGCGAAAACACATATCTTGAAGCTGCAACGAGTTCAATACCGTTGCCTCCGAATCGCGCTTGGCTGTATGCACTCGACGCATACGATGAGCCTCGAAGTACTCGCGGGTGTTCTCCCACTGACAGATCGTTTCGCTGAGCTGTCTTTCCGGTTCCTCATCCGTTGTGAAGTATTGAATCCTTTGGTAATAGAACACTTTGAGAAGCTGCTCGACCAAAATCCTCAAACAAGATTCATGAGTTTGTACTATGAGTACATGACGCTGGAGGTTGGTCCTTCTTCATTAATCTCCAATCGTGATTGCTTCCAAGCCTTCTATAGTTCCTCTGTAAATTTTGATCTGACCATGATGCAAGAAATCCATGGAATACCAGATCACCATCGGTCGATGGTTGTTCCCTCAATTTTTGCAATCAAGTACCACCATGTAAGTAACGATAAAAGATTTTTCACAGATGGGTCAACCATAAATGCTTCCACTGGATTTGGTGTATTTAATCAATTTCATAGCGCCTCCTATAAACTGCAGAAACCATGCTCCGTATACGTTGCGGAACTCGCAGCTATATTTTACGCAGTAGAGCGAATTGCCTCACTACCTTCTGACCATTATTTCATTTTTACGGATAGTCTTAGCTCATTGGAGGCTATTCGTTCAATGAGGCCGATGAAGCACTCCTCGTATTTCCTGCCTGAAATACGATCTAAACTGAGTGCTTTATCTAACTGCTCCTATACTATCACCTTAGCTTGGGTCCCATCTCATTGCTCAATTCCGGGTAATGAGAAAGCGGACTCATTGGCTAAGGTGGGCGCTATGGAAGGCGATATTTTTGAGCGACAAATCGCCTTCAACGAATTTTTCTCCATTGCTCGCCAGCAAGTCCTCATCAGTTGGCAACAAAAATGGAATGGTGGTGAATTGGGAAGATGGTTACATTCTATTCTCCCACAGGTGTCGAACAAACCATGGTTCAAAGGGTTGGACATGAGCCGCGACTTTATACGCGTTATATCAAGGCTTATGTCCAATCACTGCTCGTTAGACTCGCACTTCTATCGAATTGGGCTCTCAGGCAGCAATTTATGTGCGTGTGGCAGTGGTTATCACGATATCGAGCATGTTGTTTGGTCGTGTACCTTACACCGTGTTGCCAGATCTGAGTTATCCACATCCCTCAGGGCCCGAGGAAAACAACCCGCGATACCCGTTAGAGATGTCTTGGCGAGCCGAGACCTTGACTATTTGAATTTAATTTATGTGTTTTTAAAAAGGATAGATTTGAGGATTTAGAAGTTAGTGTCATCTTGTGTTCTCCCAAGTTGTTAGCTACCCATCGGTGTACCCCCATGTTTGTCTTTTTCATCAGAGTGTCGCCTAGTTCGAGATCAAGAGCACATTGCTCTCCAAACCTTGTGTTCACAATCCCTACCCTGCCATCCATTTGTTACAATTTGTTACCCCTAACCTCGAGATAGCCGCGAGTAATCGGCCCCCGCTTTACTAACGTTAGTTTTAAGTAATTTTGTTATCTAAACAATGAATATCGGCTCCGCAAAGCTACAGCAAATGAGCCTGGAAAAATAAACGAATTATTAAAAAAAAAAAAAAAAGGAAAGGGTTTTTTTTAAGGAGGGTGAGGAAGTGGAAGCAAAATCGAAGAAAATGAAAAAAAAAAACGTCCGTGGCTAATAATGAACAAATCATTGTCGATTCGTGCGTGAAGCTTGTGGCTGTGAGGAATATGCCTTTGTTTTCGATTGACTGGCCCAAAATGCGTACGATTCTTGACGCGCTAGCTAGTGCGTTAGGTACCAGATCGACTATGCATCGCGACATGCTCGTCATATTTTGGGGATTAACGTGCAATTTGAGAATGAAGACCAAATCGTCATAAGAACCCTTGCTAAGAAATATATTTTTGTTCAACCGTAGTCCCTCAACAAATTGGATGGTGTTGTGCTAGTGGTCACCACTATTTCATCGCTGTTTTTTCCTGTCTCCGCTGTTTTCCAATTGATTGAAGGAAAGCGCAGAAAAAGCGGTGAGCAGATAGTATCACTCTTAATTATAAATATAAGGTGCGGTTCCATTGCAGCATACCTCACTTCACTTCGGCAAACCCCCAAAAATCAGTCTTCCGACAGCGCCATACACACAGCTTTTTTAATTAAACTTGTGATGCGTATAACAGAAATTTTTCCAATATTCCGAAGTAGTGCTTCACCCTACAACCTTGTTTCTAAGATCATTCGTTCTCAAGCTATGTACTCTTATAGCATGTGATGTTCTGAAAACCTCGAAAAGTTGAACTGAAATTCGCTGAGATAAACTCTATTTTTTCCTTCCATCTAATATAAACTCTACCCAATGGCAACATTTTATTAAATTTTGATACTCTGATACCCTTTAGCCCACTCGCAAAGGAAATAAACGTAACATTTCACTAACCACCCTTTATTAGGACAAACCTGTAAGATAATAAAGAAATGACCCCAGTTCGAATTCTTTACCGTTTTTTTCCCTCAAATTCGATACATTTTTTACGCTAGAGATTGCTGGGTTGCCTAAACAACAGACAGAAAATGTTCATAAATTATATTTAGAAAATCCACGACTAACCATACAAGGGTGTTTAAAAATATAGAATTTGCTCTACTCTGCTCAATCGATTATAATTTCTGAGTATTCTCCAGAAATTTGAACCCATTTGGTTGCGATCTCATACTGCTCTTTGATTTTTATAAGGAAATTATTACGAGAAAATTTGAGAAAGTTCTATCAAAAAGTAGTCTCCAAATTTTACATAAGAAAAGATAGTAGGCATACCCGTATATCATTTTGGAAAAAAGCTAAAACGAAGAAAATAAATCAAAATCTTTTTTTTCCCTTGTAATTGCCATATAAACCTCGAAGAGCTAATGTAGTATGAAATTACAAACCAGTCAGGTCAAACTCAAACGCAAAAGAATAATCTGGACGGACCTGCTTTGGTGGAGGCGGAGCAAAATCTGCAAAATCATTGCAGGGGTTTCTTTCCAAACACTTCTATGGCCACTAGAGGCCCTACGGGCACCAACTCCGGGACAATCCATCGGATGATCACTAAATTATGATAAACAGTCTCCTGCTGTTAAATTCCTGCTATAAATTCATGAATTTTGATACCCATATTGCAGGGGTTTCTTCCCAAACACTTCTATGGACACTAGAGGTAATACGGGAATCTACTCAGGAATGGCCGTCCCGGAGACAATCCATCGGATGATCACAAAATTATGATAAACAGTCTCCTGCTGTAAATTCATGAATTTTGATACCCATATTGTAGCGGTTTCTTCCCAAACACTTCTATGGCCACTAGAGGCCCTACGGGAACCTGCGCCGGAATGGCCGTTCCGGGGAGAAACCTTAAACTGGTCCTCAAGTAAGCTGAAATTGTTTCTTGAAGGAGATTCTACTTTGATATAGATTCCTTCAAAATTCTAGCAAAAGGCAAGAAAATGCTTAGTTCTGAAACAATCCGGATTTCTTAGAACCAGACTATTCCAAATGGACATTGTTGGCAATGTCCAGAAAGAACACAAGTTTCTGAATCCTATGGTGCCAAAAGATTCAAAATCGGTCAAATTTGGCCGTAATAGCAACCAGAGACTTTAAATATTAAAAATTAGATCGATTTGTTTGAAAACAGCCGAGTTATAGCGGTGAATATAACATATTTCCTACCGCGTCTATCGAGAGACTCGTACAGCATAGCTCACCATTGGAAAAGAGAAATGAAAACAAAATACGCAGCATACTCCCGGTCATTCTGCAGCTTCAACTTTCAACATGCACGTTAAGCGGGAGAATGAATGAATTGAAAAATCGGCTTCCACCGAGCTGCTGCAGCAAACAGCACACAAGCAATCGACAAAAGGCAGAACGACTGCGCCATTTTGCCAGTCAAACCAACGTGCTTGCTTCGCACATTGAATGCAGAAAACGTACGCGATCACGCAGTCACAGTCGATATGCGATCCCCTTTCAAGCCCTGGCCACAACAACATACAAAAACTGAATCCCATGATGGTCCGTTCACTAATTACGTCACGATTCAGGGGGGCGGGGAATGGCAACCAAAATTTTTGAAGATCCGTAAAAAAAAATGTACCAAAGGGTCTTTAACCCTCCGTTACTCATGCTGTTGTACTTTGTACAACACACATGAGTTTTCCATTGCCATTTTGTTGCTGAGTTACCAATCGATCTGAAACCAACGAGTATTCCTCGAGTATACGCTTCGCTCAAGACGACGTAGTGGAATGCCGATTGGTGGCTGCTAAAACCAGAGTCGCTCCGTTGAAATTTCTATCCACTCCTAGATTAGAACTTCAAGCAGCATTGGTCGGCGCCAGGCTAGCTCGCTCCGTATCGAATGCCCTCTCAGTCCGAATCTCCTGTTGCTACTACTAGTCGGACTCGCAAGATGTACTGTGCTGGATTAATTCCCACCATCGACGTTATTCGCAATTCGTCGCATTCCGGGTTAGCGAGATCCTGGACACCACGGAAATGAAAGAGTGGAGATACGTTCCAACAGATCTGAACGTAGCTGATGATGGAACAAAATGGAAAGGACTTCCTGATTTGGCCCCGAAGGCGAGATGGTTCAACGGCCCC
This sequence comes from Ochlerotatus camptorhynchus, assembly GCF_037179485.1. Taxonomy (NCBI): domain Eukaryota; kingdom Metazoa; phylum Arthropoda; class Insecta; order Diptera; family Culicidae; genus Ochlerotatus; species Ochlerotatus camptorhynchus. The sequence goes on along the minus strand of NW_027040911.1, from coordinate 489,964 downwards.
GAGTTCCTACAGTACCTGGAAACAGATTGGCCGCGTTCACCAACTAGAACGAATTCCGTCAATTTAGAACTTCGCCCTAGTGTATTGACGCACTTCATTGCCCCAGAGCCGATAGTTAGCACGAGCAAATTCTCCAGCTGGAAGCGATTGGTTAAAGTGGTCGCTCTTGTTCAACGGTTTCCCGTCAACTGTAGGCTGAAGAAACTGCAGAAGCCAATCGTGAGCGGACCATTCTCCGACCGCGACATATCCTCCGCCGAGTCGTACCTAATTCGTCAAGCCCAACAAGAAGCCTACCCGGACGAGATAGCAGTTCTTCGGAAGCAGCAGCAGCAGCAGTGCTCGGACCAACCTTCGACTTCGATTCCCAAGTCAAGTGTGCTGCACCAGAAAACACCCTGGATGGATCAGAATGGGATCCTGAGGATGCGAGGACGTATCGCCGCTTGTCATTACGCGACCGAAGATTCTAAGCATCCTGTAATACTTCCCCGTGACCACCCCACCACCAAGTTAATCGTTGCACAATACCACCAAAAATACCACCATCAGAATCACGAGACCGTGATCAATGAGATTCGCCAAAAGTACAGCATACCTAAACTTCGCATGACCTACACGAAAGTGCGAAGAGACTGCCAACGCTGTAAAAACGACCGAGTAATTCCACGCCCGCCGATCATGGCTGACTTGCCGGCGGCACGACTTGCCGCTTTCGAACGACCTTTCACCCATACTGGCGTTGACTTCTTCGGGCCGTACGAGGTCATCATTGGCCGCCGAGTTGAGAAACGCTGGGGGATGCTCGCTACCTGTCTCACGATACGTGCGATTCACATCGAAGTCGTTCATTCCCTCAACGCTGACTCGTGCGTCATGGCAATTCGGAACTTCGTGGCCCGACGAGGAAAACCACGAGTGATCTATAGCGACCGGGGCACCAATTTCATCGGAGCGAACCGGGAGATGACGGAAGCGGAAAAGCTAGTGAGCCAAGAGGAGCTAATGAAGGAGTTCATCGATGTCAACACGAGCTGGGAATTCTTGCCTCCCTCTTCCCCGCACATGGGTGGTAGCTGGGAACGCTTGATCGGTTCCGTCAAAAAGAACCTGATGGCGATCCTACCAGCACGGAAGCTTTCGGACGAGGTCCTGCGGAACCTGCTCACCGAAATAGAAGGCACGGTCAATTCCCGACCGCTAACACACGTTCCAGTTGACGACGATTCAGCTCCAGCCTTGACACCCAACCACTTCCTACTCGGGGCATCCAATGGAATTAAGCCTCTCTGCACCCTCGATGACAGCGGTGCCGTGCTGCGCCAAAATTGGCGACTATCTCAAGTCCAAACCAACCTGTTTTGGAAGCGCTGGGTAAGCGACTACTTGCCCGAGATAACTCGCCGTACCAAGTGGTTCGTCCATACGAAGCCGATCGAGGTCGACGATATAGTGGTCATAGCTGACCCGAAGATGCCACGGAACTGCTGGCCGAAGGGCAGGATCATATGTACCCAACCTGGACGAGACGGCCAACCCAGATCAGCAACAGTTAGGACATTGACCGGGATCTACGAGCGTCCGGTAGCCAAGATAGCCGTGCTAGACGTGCGGCGCGGAACGGAGTAAGTAGACTAGGTGGTCAACGTACCTGGGGGGAGTGTTGGCGCGTTCACGCCAGCGCGCCTCTACTGTAGCGTGGGTTTGACCATCGCGTACATCATCGCAACCGCCCAATACGCACCGGCCTTGACAGTTCGTCGTATCATAGTAGTAGTGAGTGAGAATAACCACATAAAGGAAAGATACCCATAGAAAGTGAAAGTTCCATGCAGTAAAATTTGCTGATTAATTTTATACTTAAACTTATTATATTCAACGCCAAGTGAATTTCTATTTGTGGCAGTCTTATGTAGGTATAAGGTAGTATTTAAAATTAGTACATTGAACTATAATTGAATCATTTTGATAGTGAATCTCAAAGGATGTTTTTCTACATAATTATAACCTGAAATTGTGTAGTCTATATCGGATGCTAAAAGGTAAAATTTGAATTTAATGATAATTTATTTTAAAACCTACTTACACCTAAATAATGTATAGTACGGGCAGCTAGTACAAGGTCAAATCAGATAATAGTACGGCCTACTCGTACCGATAGAACACCTTTGAACACCGGATACGATTTCTGATCACAGATCGCACACAATAGAACGGACTAAACGTAAGTTAATAAATTAGGTGATAGCATGCTAACTTTGAGTATGATGATAACATTATGTACAAGGATATAATCTAAAACCTACATGTATCCCCTTGCAGGAAAATAATAATACTGCGCAACTCAAACATAAATCCTAACTATCGGTCGTCTCTCTGCTTTATTATTATTTCGGAAATCATCCCGTCCGGTAATCTGTTGGCAATTTCCAACAACCTCTATGGAACAACTATGTAGAAGAAACTTTTTCCAATGTTTCAATCTTAAGCTGCGAAGTTCCCATTCTGGACCAGTGTGCACAGTGCGATTACAGCGTACTACCAGCAATCAATATGAAACTAACGATTTTAAATTGGCTCACTACTTGACTAGCCTATTGATCCCAAGCAAACGATTAACGTATCCCATTCTGGTTGAAATTCTAGTACTATGCAATGTTTGTTTTGATTCGCTATGAACGTTTGACAGGTGAAATGAGGGGTTATTCGTTTTTCCTATGTTTCGAGGGGTGAATCGATTAGCTTGGGACCGAAGAGAGTACCAGAGCTGAGCCAAAAATTTGAGCACGTTATTTCGGGACCTTCTAGTCTTAGAGTTACCTCTATGGTACTACCATAGAGGTAACTCTAAGACTAGAAGGTCCAGAAGAAACGTGCTCAACTTTTTGGCTCAGCTCTGGTACTATCTTCGGTCCCAAGCTAATCGATGCACCCCTCGAAACATAGGAAAATCCACTAACCCCTCATTTTATCTGTCAAACTTTCATAGCAAACCAAAACAAACATAGTGTAGTAGTAGAATTTATACTAGAATGGGGTACATTAATCGATTTGCTTGGGACCAATAGGCAAGTCAAGTAGTGAGCCAATTTAAAATCGTTAGTTTCGTATTGATTGTTGGTACTACCATAGAGGTAACTCTAAGACCAGAAGGTCCCGAAATAACGTGCTCAAGTTTTTGGCTCAGCTCTGGTACTATCCTAGAGGTAACTCTAAGACTAGAAGGTCCCGAAATAACGTGCCCAACTTTTTGGCTCAGCTCTGGTACTCTCTTCGGTCCCAAGCTTATCGATTCACCCCTCGAAACATAGCAAAAACCAATAATCCCTCATTTTATCTGTCAAACTTTCATAGCGAATCAAAACAAACATTGCGTAGTTCTAGAATTTCGACTAGAATGGGATACGTTAATCGTTTGCTTGGGACCAATAGGCTAGTCAAGTAATGAGCCAATTTAAAATCGTTAGTTTCGTATTGATTGTTGGTACTACTTCCGACACTATGTATAACGTATAGAACGGGAGTGAAATAAATTTTCGATCATGGGTTTTTCCAGTTTTCAGCAGCAACGACAATAAAAACTGGGTAAAGTCATCGAAATCATTAAAAAAAATGAAGAAACTCACAAAACAGGTATTAACATTGCATATGCAGATAGAGCTTCTTTCTCGAAAATTGTGAATGCCAAAAAGAACCAGCACAGTGTTCACTCGGCTGTCGATAAAAGCAGGCCACTCTCGATGTGTGCTACGCGATCGTCTGTTTACTCGGCAGCAACCATTGTGTGGTCCTCCTCACCCAACAAACAATTTTAGCTGCAGATTAGCTTATACAGCGAAAAATTGGCTTATACAGCTAATATTTGCCTGTATAAGCTAGTCTGCAGCTAAAATTGTTTGTTCGGCATTGTTCTTCATCAGCAGTTCTTTCGGTCGATGCGTCGTCGACTTTGGAAAGCAACCGTTTCGTGATGAGTGTGTGAGTGCTGACCACATTTTGCGTCCATTGCTGCAATGGACGTGCTCTGACCCTCGTTGGTGTACAACAATTTGCCATACAATGAAACTACTGGAAGCGGCTCCAGTTCTGATGGAGGAGGCTTTTTGGATAGCGGAAGATAAAGTGTTTATTGTGTTGTACCTTTTGACTATAGCTTTAAGATGTATTGTGTAGTGACCAAGAATCCTCGGCTCTGTTAAGTTAATTCGGTTGAGCCTTATCAAATAAATTCATAAACAAAAAAAAAAGAACCAGCAACAAGCCGCAGTCTATCCTGTTTAACGATACTGTTCTTACAGTTGGTTAAAAATACATGAAGCAGTATTGATATCTTGCTCACGGAAATTAAAGACATCTTTTCATTCAAGCTGTTTATCTTTATGGAGTCCCCACTGTTTTTGAATTTAATATTAATGATTTCTGTAATCACTTTCGGTTTCATTTAAAAGACACGCTCAAAGCAGAGTAATCAAATTTGCTGCACTCCCTCCAAAAAATGGACCATCAATTAAACCCTAATAAAATTTGAATTGTTATTTTGCTTAACGAAGTGTTCAGGGTATCATTCAAACCATTCGTGGAAGAGTTCTATCATTTGGATTATCGTTCGGGTATGTGCTTTTTTTTTATTAGGGAATGAGTTTTCTTGACCTTCTGTTTTGTGCTACTGAAAGAACAAGCCGTGACTGGCAGGCTGGCAGTTAAGGTTATGTCCAATTCTGCCATAAATTTGAAACATGGTATGCAAATCTACGGCAATTTTAACGAGTTTAGAGCTAGCGTATCAAGCAATCAAATTAATGCAGTGACCGTTCGAGTCTTGGAAGGTTCAACACTAGACGCTAGTTGTTTGAAATGGCTACTCTCCGACAATATAAACATCACAGATCACTATCAATCACTGTAATTACCGTACTATAGGGAAGTAGCTCACCAGTTTTCAGAGTGGACCTAAATGATCAGTTCACCCTCACACGAACGCCAGTTTACGACCTGAACGTGCTTCCCACCCTGAGGAAGTGTCATTTTGTTCAACTCGCTACCGAAACGAATGCCTGTTGGCTCTGCCTCACAATACCTCCCAACACAACCGGTTCATATCAGGTTGATCGTCTGTTTCGGATTGACTTGTTTCATTGCTATTGTTGGTCTCGTTTGAATAGCTAATTGATTTGGTAGTAATTCTCGTTCACTAAAATGACTAAAACCTGAATCTGTTTCTTCACCCATTGCAGATATTCCCCACAGCGAAGATGCTGATATACAAATCAACCGTACTGACTGTGGTGACGCTGTGCGCTGGAATTGCATTCGCCATCCAGGTACCGACTTACGATCAAATCAGTCTTGCCAGTAACGATCGTCAAGATGTCCTCCCCGGATACGTGCAGTCGCCCGGAAGTCTAGGCGTGAGCGATGAACCGCGGGCGTATCGTCCGGACACGGCCTCGCTGGACTTTATCTATCACAATCACGATGACATGACTCGATACCTGAGGGCGACCACCGCTCGGTATCCCAACCTGACGGCACTATACTCGATCGGTAAATCCGTGCAGGGTCGGGACCTGTGGGTGATGGTGGTTTCCGCGTCTCCGTACGAGCACATGCTCGGCAAGCCGGACGTTAAGTACATCGGAAACATCCACGGCAACGAAGCCGTCGGTCGTGAGCTGCTACTTCACTTAATCCAGTACCTGATCACCAGCTACACCACTGATCCCTACATCAAGTGGCTGTTGGACAATACGCGAATTCACATTCTACCTTCGTTGAACCCGGATGGTTATGCTGCCTCCAAGGAAGGTACCTGCGATGGAGGCCAGGGACGCTACAACTCTCGGGGATTCGATCTGAACCGGAACTTCCCGGATTACTTCAAGCAGAATAACAAGCGATCGCAGCCGGAAACGGAAGCCGTCAAGGAGTGGATTAACAAGATTCAATTTGTGCTGAGCGGATCGCTGCACGGAGGTGCCCTGGTTGCCAGTTACCCGTATGATAACACACCCAATGCCAGTAAGTATCTACTTTAGGAGACATTTTTATAATTGTTGGGAGTAATTTTCGTATAAACTTCATCCATGCTTTCGTGGAATCAGAGATCTGTAGATCTTCATCAACGTGCGCCGGTGAGATTGTCTAAATAAAACCTTTAGTAAACTAACGCATCCAACAATCCTATTCTCATATGTTTCTCTTTAACTTCCCTTTTTTACAACATGACCCCTTCTGAGCTCAGTGTTCAACAGCTACGTGCAACAACCTTCGGTGACACCGGACGATGACGTGTTCAAGCATCTGTCGTTGACCTACGCCAACAACCACGCCAAGATGTCCCGTGGAGTGGCCTGCAAGTCCGCATCGCCTTCGTTCGAGAACGGAATCACCAACGGAGCGGCCTGGTATCCGCTGACCGGAGGCATGCAGGACTACAACTACATCTGGCACGGTTGCATGGAAATCACGCTGGAGGTGTCCTGCTGCAAATTTCCCCCGGCCTACGAACTGCGCAAGTACTGGGATGATAATCAACTGTCGATGATCAAGTTCCTGGCCGAGGCCCATCGAGGAGTTCAGGGATTCGTCATGGACCCGAACGGAGGCCCCATTGAACGTGCACAGCTCAAGATCAAGGGTAGAGACGTTGGCTTCAGCACTACCAAGTACGGTGAGTTCTGGAGGATCCTGATTCCCGGTGTCTACAAGCTGGAGGTGTTCGCCGATGGGTTCGTCCCGAGGGATGTCGACTTTATGGTCGTCGAACAGCACCCTACGCTGTTGAACGTCACTATGCAACCCTCAAAGGTAGGTCATTGGAAGGTGGAAGATCCTCACCCTGTATAAATACACTAGAATATACAAAATTTATTGCTTTACTGATCACACGGATCTAACCCTCCAACCAACCGGAATCTGGTTTACTAACGATTTTCTTCCCCACAAAAACATTTTCTTTTCTCTTGTCTCGTATCGTGAATCGGGTCCGTATTGGGTAACAGCCGTACTTATTTGTAAACCATTTAAAACCCTATAACCATCATTGACAGCCACCGGTGTCCTCGGAATCCTCCGCATTGGACGAGCGTGCGGAACACATTGAGCAGCCCCGTGAGCAGTCACCGGTCTTCCATAGCCAACCGGCCCAACCGACGACAACGGCCACAGCCGCAACAGCTCCATTTGAATCAACTTCTTCGCCGTCGTTGTCTACCAATACCTATGCCGGTACAACGATGTGGACTCCTCACCGCCAGGATGCGGACAGCAATGTCGACCGACTGGTGTTTACTAACTGAGCGCTTTCTGGGGGTTTTGGAGAGCCACTGTAAATATCTCTTTCACTCTTTCAGTTGTTTGTGTATGTGTTATGTGTAAGCGTGTGTGTGTGTGCTAGTACTAACCTCTGGTGAATGTTTTGGGTAACTTTTTGCCTCTTGTATATAGCTATCATTTGTTGAATGTTCACGGTTTCAAACAAGTTTAAAAGCATCCGTTCAATGCTTTCAGTATTGTTCTGAACATCTTTAGAGGGAAATATAGAAGAACATCAAATCAGAAGGCACATTTGAATGAAACCTTAAAAGCACTTAAAAGTATATTGAACAAGTTCGGTGGATACAAGACCGGTCTAACAAGTTATCTTACAAGTTCAGTGAACTTGTCCTGCTAGTCCGGTGGACTTGTCCTGCAAGTACGTTGGACTTGTCCTGCAAGTCCGGTGGACTTGTCCAGCAAGTCCGGTGGACTTGTCCAGCAAGTCCGGTGGACTTGTCCTGCAGGTCCGGTGGATTTGTCCTGCAAGTCCGGTGGACTTGTCCAGCAAGTCCGGTGGACTTGTCCAGCAAGTCCGGTGGACTTGTCCTGCAGGTCCGGTGGATTTGTCCTGCAAGTCCGGTGAACTTGTCCTGCAAGTCCGGTGAACTTGTCCTGCAAGTCCGGTGGACTTATTCTGCAAGTCCGGTGGACTTGTCCTGCAAGTCCGCTGGACTTATTCTGCAAGTCCGGTGGACTTGTCCTGCAAGTCCGGTGAACTTGTCCTGCAAGTCCGATGGACTTGTCCTGCAAGTCCGGTGGACTTGTCCTGCAAGTCCGCTGGACTTGTCCTGCAAGTCCAGTGAACTTGTCCTGCAAGTCCGGTGGACTTATTCTGCAAGTCCGGCGGACTTGTTGTGGAAGTCCGGTGGACTTGTTGTGGAAGTCCGGTGGACTTGTTGTGGAAGTCCGGTGGACTTGTTGTGGAAGTCCGGTGGACTTGTCCTGCAAGTCCGGTGGACTTATCCTGCAAGTCCGGTGGACTTGTCCTGCAAGTCCGGTGAACTTGTCCTGCAAGTCCGGTGAACTTGTCCTGCAAGTCCGGTGGACTTATTCTGCAGTCCGGTGGACTTGTCCTGCAAGTCCGGTGGACTTGTAGGACAAGTCCGGTGGACTTATTCTGCAAGTCCGGTGGACTTGTTGTGCAAGTCCGGTGGACTTGTCCTGCAAGTCAAATGGTCAATTCGTGCAAGCTCAGTGGACTTAAATGTCCATTGGACTTGCCCATGTCAACCATGTTCAGTGTACTTGTCTTACATGTCCGGTCTTACATGTCCAGTGGACAAGTCTTATAAGACCGGTGGACTTCTCATGATTGAACAGTGGACTTGGCACGCATGTCCGGTAGACTTGTGGAATTGTCCTACAAGTCGAAGAAGTCCGGTTGGCTTGTTTAACATGTCCAGTGAACTTGTTCCATAAAACAAGTGTATTTTTAACAGCAGAGTTGTGGACTTGTTGTGGAAGTCCGGTGGACTTGTTGTGGAAGTCCGGTGGACTTGTCCTGCAGGTCCGGTGGATTTGTCCTGCAAGTCCGGTGGACTTGTTGTGGAAGTCCGGTGGACTTGTCCTGCAGGTCCGGTGGATTTGTCCTGCAAGTCCGGTGAGTTTGTCCTGCAAGCCCAGTGAACTTGTCCTGCAAGTCCGGTGGACTTGTCCAGCAAGTCCGGTGGACTTGTCCAGCAAGTCCGGTGGACTTGTCCTGCAAGTCCGGTGGACTTGTCCTGCAAGTCCAGTAGACTTGTCCTGCAAGTCCGGTGGACTTGTCCTGCAAGTCCAGTAGACTTGTCCTGCAAGTCCGGTGGACTTGTCCTGCAAGTCCGGGGGACTTGTCCTGCAAGTCCGGGGGACTTGTCCTGCAAGTCCGGTAGACTTGTCCTGCAAGTCCGGGGGACTTGTCCTGCAAGTCCGGTGGACTTATTCTGCAAGTCCGGTGGAATTGTTGTGTAAGTCCGGTAGACTTGTTCTACAAGTCCGGTGGACTTGTCCTGCAAGTCCGGTGGACTTTTTTTATTATTATTATTATAGTCACTTTAACACTCTTGGGTCATTCGTGACTTAGTTCGGTAGACTTGTCCTGCAAGTCCGATAGACTTGTAGGACAAGTCCGGTGGACTTATTCTGCAAGTCCGATGGACTTGTTGTGGAAGTCCGGTAGACTTGTTGTGGAAGTCCGGTGGACTTGTCCTACAAGTCAAGTGGTCAATTCGTGCAAGCTCAGTGGACTTAAATGTCCATTGGACTTGCCCATGTCAACAATGTTCAGTGTACTTGTCTTACATCTCCGGTTCAGTGTACTTGTCTTACATGTCCAACAAGTCAGTCTTATAAGACCGGTGGACTTCTCATGATTGAACAGTGGACTTGGCTCGCATGTCCTGTAGACTTGTGGAATTGTCCTACAAGTCGAAGAAGTCCGGTTGGCGCAGACAGTCTTGAAAACTCATATGCTATATAAATTATTGAAAGTCTGATAACAAATATTTTTTTGAAGTTAGCAGGAACTCCAAACAAACCTGTGAGAACTTCCTCTGTAGTCTTTGAGACATAGTCTAACCATAAAATTTCAGATCAAAACAGAAATCCAATCATGTTGTCTTGTCCCGCCATGACCGTTCTTCGTCATCAAGCTTCATTCAGCACCTTGCTAATGCACCTCCCCTTCCCTTCCAGCGCAACGATGGCCCCTACTATCGGCCAGTCCAACAACAATCGGCCCAATCGCAGTATCGTCCGCAGGTAGCAGCTCCCGGAGGACCTCCCGGCAGTAGCGGTGGTTCCCCGTCCGACGAAGGCATCCTGTCGACGCTGAGCAACGGATTCAATAGTTTGGTAAACAACATCTTCGGTTAAACAACGGCACAAACGACGACGGACGGTGACAGATACTGCTACAGTATTAGAATGGGAGGTTTTCGGTTTTAGTTTCGGTCGAAACAAATGACGACAATGTTGACGACACTGCATTTAGACGTTGTTGATGCACATTCCTTTTTTCAATTCTCAAATTCAAGTCGAGCAGGACGGTAGGTGACAAAGCATGTGTTCCCAGTGATATGACGATAATAATCTATGAAATACAAACACGAGTTAGTTAAAATGAAAATCTAGTTAAGCTTCAACAGACAAATTAAACCAAGATTCTATTTTAAAATTTGAAGAAATTTGCTATATTACTCTGCGCGTATAGATGAAGAGCAAAATGCTCTATAGCAAGCGAACAAAACGAAAACAAAGATTCACATTTTAGTGACCTATATAAATAATATTCAGCGTATTTAAGCATTAGCAGATCGTTCAAAAATTACAATTTCTACCAAGATTTGGTAAAACAAAAATTTGCTGCTAGAGGAATATTTTTAATTAATCAGATGAGTAAGACTTAGTATTTATATACAGGCGGTTCAACATCGTTCAATAAATAAGGTAGTACAAACATTTTGGATGATTTTCTTTGATATCACATGATAATAGCTATGTCGATCCTGTACATAGCCTTCGAAGAAGCGGTACTACCAACGTATGCGGCAAAAAACACTGAGGCAACTTAAGAATTTCATAAGGCACGACTTATGAACGGCACTTATGACTTCCATAAGTGTGACTTATGAGTGGCGTCTTACACGAGGTAGTTCTTATAGGCTTTAGCCTTTTCCATTCCACGAGTGGTTCCATTAACCTCGCTGTCGGTTCGCCCCTCTCTTTTGTCTCGATAGCTAGGAAGCACGTGATAGGTTTATGACGGTGAAAATTTTTGATCAATTTCCAATAGTTTCCTAATGATAATCTACAAGGAAATTTGAACCACCCTAAGGTGCTCAAATACGAGCTTACCTGCGACGCATACCCCATCTGCTGTTCGGTTCAACGAAACTCAGTTTTATAGCACCATAAGCTTTCAGCTTCAAGCTCGCTCTATATTTCCCTTCACCACGTGCTCTCCCTTTTGTGCTTCAGCATCGGTCGTTTCGTATGCATATAGACACCGCATAACGTGTTCACTGAGGCGCGAAATCATTCACCTTTGCTGCAACAACATACTTTATGCCTTTTTATGCTGCTGTTTGCCCTACATTCGTTCCTTTTCGAAAAGAAAGCCTTCCCGGTTGCACATGGCAACCGACGCAACCAAAACAAAGTAGACGCCGAATCTGCACGGTTGTGTCATTTCTGTGAATTCGCTGCGAAGGAATGCTCTTCGGATTTAGTTGAAGAAAGTCTCGGACATCATGGACATCAACGTCGATGACTTCATGCGGCGATCCACGACCGGTTATAACTTTCAGGTATCTTTTCCAAATACATTTACATGCAGTGAGCTAACAATGAGTCCAATTTGCAGTACATCAACGTCAGTGACCTGGATCGAATAATTCGCAATGTTCAGCGAAGTCCCGATGAACGAATCGAGACGGAACCCGTGCAGGACATTCCCGTCAAACCGGACCAGACTGGCAACGTGCGAATGCTATCCGATGAGGAAATTAACGAAATTCTAAGTGCCGCCGAGCTGGATCTTCAGGAAGAGCAACTGTCCGACTCGGGTAGATCAACTCCGATCGCAGAACAGCATGGTAGTGATACTTCAAAGGCGACTTCTTCAAGCACTTCTTCCGCTTCGTCCATCATTTGCTCGTCGTCGAAGGAGCTGACGAAACGTGGTTCAGATGATGTTGCCGATATCGAGGACAATTTGACTTTTGAGGACGACTATACTTTCAATGACTTTGCGATAACGTCCAGTGAGTCCCAGGAAAAGGTTGCACAGCAGCGACGTCGAGAAGTTCAGCCTTCGATCGAGTCGTCCTGCTTCGAGTTTATGGATTCGGAATCGATCATTGAGGAGGTGATCTTGGAACACGACGACAACGACGGTGATGGGGATTCTGAAGGATCGGTCAATGTGGCGCCGATCATAAGAGTGCGATCGCCGATCAAGCCGGCGTCGGCAATCATCAAAACCTACGAACAAGAGTGTCCAGATCCGGTTAATCCGGTTAAGCCGATACTTGATTTCACGGCCATCGAACGAGCTAGCAGAAGCAGTAAGGGAAGCAAACGGTCTTTTGGTCAGAGGATTCCTTCTGGGGAACGAATGCGGCGACCTGCTTCGAGCAAGTCGCTGATGGAGGAATTTGATACGTTCATCAAAATTACGGAGCTGCAGAAGAAAATTTGCCTGCTGATTGACGACGTCCGACATTGCTTGGGAAAGGTGGAAGAGCCCGAAGATGAGCTGGAGCATAAGAAACGGGAGAAACGTACGGCGGAATTTCAGATTCGATTTCAGCGGAACTACCTGTACCAGATTAATCGACTCGAAGAGGACGTATGCGTGATAGATAAAAAAGCTTCTGAGTTTGCTCAGAAGGTTTACCAGCTCTACAGGCTGCTCTACCAAGGGTGGAAGTTTTACTTGAAAAATATGAAATATTTTGTGATTAGTGTAAGTCCGGAAAAGCTGTGGACGCTAGTTAAGTCAGTGATGAGTTCAACGAAGGTGTGCGTGCAGAAGGAAATCTTCGACGAAGATGACCTGATAGTCGAGGAAATCTTTGAAAAGTGTCACCTATTAAGGCACCGTCTGAAGGAAGAAGCTAGCAAATTGAAGTGTAAGTCAAACAGGGTGAAGTCCTCGAAAGCGTTACCAACCAAACCCCCCACGGCCTCCATCCAATCCACCAAGTTGGCCATGTACGGATCCTTAAGCTGTGCTCCGAAACGTCGCCCACAGTTTCGTACGAGCGCTCCTACAGCTACCAAAGTGCCCATCAATCAAAGGAAATGCCACGCCAAGCAACAACCACCGAAGGAAGCTCCCATGAAAACACCGCGTAGCAGAATCATGGCAGTTCCGATGATCAAATCCAGTTCTTCCTCGCTTGGACACAACAAGAGTATAACTCGCGTGCGATCGGCCCGAACTTCAGCGAAAACGATCGACGATGTCGTCACGATGATCCAGCAGCAAACGGACCCGTTAGCCAATTCTCGACTGTTGAAGGAAGTGTCCAGCGCTCTGACCAAAATGTCCACCAGTCGGGACGCCGCCATCAGTCCCGAAGTGAACCAACAGCTACACCAGCTCATTATGGAAACCATTCAGAACATCACCCACCAGCAGCTGAAGGAGCTTATCCCATCCCTGGAGGTAAGTGATCTTGAGAGTCGAAATTTCCTTAAACTTTATTTCATAAATACATGGCTCATAAAAAACACATCATTTAATGGGACAAAAGCAAATTCAAATAACACCCCGCGTGCTTGTCAAAAACGGTTTATATCTAGATATCTGTTAAGAGAAGTGAAGAGAGAGAGAGGATATTTTGCTTTGTTTATTTCAATGATGTAGTTCTCAACTGAGGGCTCGAATCTGGATAGAGAGATGGAACCGATGCATTAGACTCCGCACTTTTCGCAAATCGGTTGCTTGTCCTTGTCGGAGCGGAACTTGGATTCCACGCCGATTGGTTCCTTGCAGAGCTGAAAAGAAAGCACAGATTAAAACTAACTTTCTTTGCAAGCCAAATTTGGACCCACCTTGCACGTGAAGCACTCCTTGTGCCACTTGCCTTCCAGTGCGGAGATGGCCTTCTCCGAGATGGGTTTCTTGCAGCCGCCGCACTTGGGGGCGTACAATCGCTCATAGTCTGCGGTACAGTACGGTTTGCCGTTCCGCTCGAAGAAGGTCTGACCGGACAGTTGCTGCTTGCAGGGGCCTCCGCAGATGAAATGCTCCAGATGCCAGGTCTTGCCCATCGCTTTTACCACTTTCTGCAATGACAAGTTTGATTGGAGGAAAGTTTGATATCCAGTTGGCAAGGAATTATGTAGAAGTTTAGGGAATTGCTTATGCACTGTACGAAGTGATGCAATCTTTAGCAAATTTACTGATATACTATATATTTCTGTTCATATGTTCTGGAGAAAACTTTTACTGGAGGCAAGAGATACAATTATCTCTTTCGGGACGGATGGGTCATATATTCCCATTCTCTATCTTTGATTGTATAAAATCACAGGTTATAGTTAGTACATAACTATCTTCAACAAAGTTAACTATACAGTAAACATCTGAAAGAAGAAGTTTATAGCCAAACTTCATGTCCCAGATTTCCAAAACTTTATGAAGATTTTATGTGTGAGAACATGCACTTGATCCTAAACAGAGACGATACCCTTTGCAACTAGACATGCATCGCCATGTGCATTAATTCATAATTCAGCATAAGTTTACTTAACCGTAATATATTCTAGGGTCTTCAACTCGGTCTCCAAATTGTCTTTGAGTTCAGATTATTTGAGCTGCTGGATTAATTAAACTCCCTGCCATACCAGTTCAGTGTTAATATCAAACTACTGGTTCAATATTCTCTGAGTAGACCTCTCATCTCAGTTAGCAAAAAGTAGACTCAATCCAAAGAAATTTAGAGGATGGATGTCCCATCTCATCCATTTGGCTGTCATATCAATCCACGCTTCAAGTGGATGTCTGGTCACACCAGTTGAGCATTCGTTTCGAATCGCTGTTCCAATAATATTGCAGATGACATCTCGTCGCTTTCATCGTTTCAATCCGCAGAAAGAGTTCATATAATGAATGGATGTTTCATGTCATTCATCTTCCACTCCGTAATTTGATCGATGTTCAAAATTTTCCAGACGAGGACGCAAGTTATTAGCCTAATGCTTCTTTTTCGTCAGTGAAGTAGTTGCATTTGTTGCGCTCTCGATGTTTCTGAAACTTAACCTGAGGCACTGTCCGTGTAGGTGTTACCGTTGCACTTTTTCTCTAGGATAAAAGATAAAATCCCAAAGGCAATTGACCACTTTGTCATGCAGTTTTGGCGTAACTTTCTACCAGCGATTTCACAAAACTGGACCAACTAATTTCTATTTTTTTGTGAAACGCACAAATGTTGGCTACTTTTCTCGAGGTTCTAGAAGAAAAAAATCTTAAAATAATGTTTCATTTCAAAGTTCGAGTGGTAGTAAACGTCATTTCCAGAACAACATGTGAAAAGGGCATACAAGCTTTTTGTAAACAAACCTTTGTAGGCCCTTTTCTCACCAACCGAGGGTCGCCCACGCAAACCAGCAATATCATCGGGAAGGGGAAAGTGTCCCCTACCCGGTGATGTTAAAGGTTTGCGTTGGTGTCATATGGGTGGCGAGAAAAGGGCATAAGAAGGTTTGTTTACAAAAAGCTTGTATGCCCTTTTCACATGTTGTTCTGGATTTTATCTGCTCGAATGAAGTGGTTAATTGTCATTTGTGTGAGAAGTAATAGTGGACTAGATCACCATTGACCAATGCACCGAATGAACTCACGAAAAAATTTGACTTTTGAGCGGTGCCGTGTTTACTAAAAATGAACACATGATGTAATGCTCGCGTATCTTTAGAAAAGGTTCTATCAACTTTTATAAAAAAAACTTGTTAGGCCCTTTTCTCACGAGCTGAAGAACACCCACAAAAACCAAACCACTATCGGAAAGGGGAGAATTCACCCTATCCGATGGTGTTGTTGGTTTGCATGGGCGTACTTCGGTTCGCGCGAAAAATGTCTAACAAGTTTTGTGTACATAATTTGATAGGACATTTTTAAATGTTACGCGAGTATTATTCATGTGTTCATTTTTAGTACACAGGGCACCGCTCAAACGTCAAATTTATTCATGAAGGTCATTCCGTGCATTGGTCAATAAATTAAGCAGTTCAAAGAAAGTGCACACCAACCCGGAAGCAACTCAAGTATTTTGCCAGTGTACCCCGAAAATTTCGAGCTGGTGGTTTTGTCAAACTCACAATTATCAGAAGGGTTATCTGAATAGGGCGAATGCGGAAATAATGTACAATAAATAAAATCCAAGCTTAAAATTCATCTCATTGTCGCGCGACCACGAAACCGAAACGCGCGTCCGACGTCAAAATACACATTAGTGACATAGAAAGTCCAGATCAGCTATGGCAGATTATGCACGAGTACGGATTTCCGGATAAAATGACGTGATTGGTCAAGGCGACGATGGATCGAGTGATGTGCGTTGTTCGAGTATCGGGGACACTCTCGAGTCCCTTTGAATCTCGAAGGGGGTTACGGCAAGGTGGTGGACTTTCGTGTCTGCTAATGAACATCGCGTTAGAAGGTGTGATCAGAAGAGCTGGGATAGCACGAGTGGCTCGATCTTCAGGAAGTCCATCCAGCTTCTTGGCTTCGCCGATGACATTGACATCATGGCACGGAACTGAGACGATGACGGAAACGTACATCAGACTGAAGGCTTAAGCTAGGCGGATTGGACTTGCCATCAACGCATCAAAGACAAAATACATGAAAGGAAGAGGTTTTAGGGAAGACAATGTTAGCCTCCCACCTCGAGTTCAGATTGACGGTGACGAAATCGAGATGGTCGATGATTTCGTATATTTGGGCTCACTGGTGACCGCCGAAAATGATACCAACAGAGAAATTCAAAGACGCATTATGGCAAGGAATCGTGCCTACTTTGGACTCCGGAGAACGCTCCGGTCGAATAAAATTCGCCGCCGCACGAAGACGCTGATTAGACCGGTTATCCTCTACCGCCACAAGACCTGGACTATGCTCGTGGAGGACCAACGCGCCCTTGGTGTTTTCGAACGGAAGGTGTTGCGTACCGTCTACGGTGGAGTCAACAATCAATACGAAACTAACGATTTTCAATTGGCTCACCACTTTAGTAGCCTATTGGTCCCAAGCAAACGATTAACGTACCCTATTCTAGTCGAAATTCTAGTACTACGCAATGTTTGTTTTGATTCGCTATGAAAGTTTGACAGATAAAATGAGAGGTTATTGGTTTTTCCTATGTTTCGAGGGGTGAATCGATTAGCTTGGGACCGAAGAGAGTACCAGAGCTGAGCCAAAAAGTTGAGCACGTTATTTCAGGACCTTCTAGTCTTAGAGTTACCTCTATGGTGGAGTGCAGATGGATGACGGAACGTGGAGGAGGCGAATGAACCACGAATTGCACCAGCTGCTGGGAGAACCATCCATCGTCCACATTGCAAAAAAATGGGCGACTACGGTGGGCTGGGCACGTCGTAAGAATGCCGCACGATGACCCATTGATAATGGTTCTAGAAAGCGACCCAACAGGAACAAGAAGAAGAGGCGCGCAACTGCTAATCTATCTGATTTCATCGTACTTCTAAAGCAAGTTTTGGCTGTATCCCATAGAAACGTATTTTTCACTTTTAGGACCATAATTAAATTATGGACAGAAGTAAATAAATGAGGTAGGTATGATTTCATATAACGAGAATCCAGACCAGGACATGTGAAAAATAACATAAAAATATTATTGTGCCATCAGCGTGAAGGAATTCAAGAAAAAATAAAACTATATTAAAAAGCATTGATTTTTCACCAGAAAAGCTCAAAACTACCTCTCACTCATCTGGTCATATCTCAAAAACTAATTTTCCAAATCATTTGCTCTTGGAAACACATCAAGTAGAAGAGTTTTCCAAAGTGTGGTGAAAATTTGAGCCCAAAATGTTAAGAAATAAAAAAACCCCGCGCATGATAAAAATAGACAATTTTTTGACAATTTTGATACCTGCCGGTAATTAGCCTGTTTACTGTAGTTACTATAACAAAAACAGAATGTGGGTACACCTATAAGAATCTAAATTATAAAACCTACAAATTGACGTTCTAAGAACATGAATAGCTAATTTGGTTTTGGAGTAATCTCTTCTGAAAGATGAAATTTTTAAAAATCTCGGAAATACAGGGGTGTATCTCAGAAGGATTTAGGCACTTTAGAACAAATTTAGACGTTTGTTCAGAATGTCAAAATAAGCGTTTTGGCCAAGTTTGGCTCAAATCGGTGACATCGGCCATAGGTGGTGTACCCACTTGAGCTGGAATAACCCATATTAGAACAGTCAGAACCAGCAATTGCTTCTAAGTTTTATGACTATTTCGTGGAGAGCGTTTCACTGATCAATCAATCTATTGAACTGGTCGATGTACCGGACAAAATAAAACAGCCGATTAATAGTAACTGTAGATTTGATGGTTTTCACCCAATTACATTGGATGAACTTAAAAATATTTGCTTTTCTTTAGGAAAAACGACTGGAGTAGATAATGTTAATGCTAGAGTTATTCAAGATTGCTTTCATGCCATTCGACACACTTTGCTGGACCGCATTGATCATTGCAATCTGGGCACGTGCCGCAAATTTGGAAAGAATCTTTAGTTCCTATACAAAAACTGGCTGGGACGATTAAAGCCGAAGAGTTTCGTCCCATTAATATGTTGCACACATTAGAGAAAATTTTGGAACTTGTTGTAAAAGGCCAGCTGTTAGAATATTTAAATAGTAACTGTTTGTTGATACCGAAACAATTGGGATACCAGGAAGGTTATTCTTGTGAAACCGCGTTAAACTTAGTGTTAGCTAAATGGAAAGAAACCGATTGTTGCTGTGTTTTTGAGACAATTTCTAGGTCCTTGAGAACAATCAAGCGCTTTGGAATTTTGGGTTCAGCATACACATGGTTTGAAAGCTATTTGCCTGACAGAACACAAAGGACTGTTTTTAATGATTTTGTATCCAGCCCCGTTGGCAATGACCTTGAAGTGCCTCAGGGAAGTGTATTAGGACCCCATTTATTTATTATGTATATTAATAACATACGACCAGTTTTACGGTTTTTATGATATTAATCTTTTTGCTGACGATACTGTGTTATTCATTGCAGCTAAAGAATTAGAAGAAACCGTTTCACACTTGAATGAAGATTTGCGTTCTATAAGTAGATGGTTGAAGTATAAACCACAGACAAACAGACGTAACACTTCATTGTGTATCTTCGTTCACGCATTTAACAGTTGATTTGAATATTATCAGTTCCGCGATCTACTCGCCGCAGCGCTGGCATCGGATCACTTTGACGTTTCTATACACTCTATAAAACTTTTATGCAATATTGTTTGCGAGTTAGCGAGCAAGCTTGTTTTCCGCGAGAAGCCCTAGAGATGTCGTTACTAAGGTCCTATGTTTTGAGATCCTATGTTTTCAAGAAAAACTTTTTCAAAGAGTTACGTCTGTTTGTCTGTGTATAAACAATTGATATTGAATATAAGTAAAACTAAATTCATGGTAGTTTCGCAGAATCGTGTAGATGATGATGTCAGTTCAGTCGCGTTCAGGACATTAAATATCTTGGCGTGATTATTGATGACAAACTCAAGTTAAAATATTGATAATGCCATCGATTAAATTGCCAAGAAGTATGGAATTCTACACTGAACCAATATGACATATTCCTGTTATGTGGAAGTCTAATAAATTTGCGCTACAAGATAATCCAATGAAAATTATATGATTGAAAATGTGTCAGGTAAATTCTATATGAATATCTGATACATTTACAATGCTGATAATTTGGTAACTTTTATATGATCGTCATATGATAAATGAAAATCGGTCAAATTATAATAATTAACTGAAATGGATTTGAAACCCATAAGCATAAACTTTACTTTTCACCACAATATAATATATGTGTCATAAATCAATCGAAGTAAAGTTTATGTGAAAATCACATGAAATTTACTTCTTCTTTTGACACATATATTTAATCGATTTCTAAAAATAAATCGAAAAATAAACATCACGCAGTGGGGAGCTTTCACAGTTGTGTCTTTTTTTTATTGTAGCTGATTTGGGATTCGATCAAGAACTGTTGAAGTGTGATGCTTTCGGTGTTTGCGCTCGATTCCACTGAGCCACGGCTGACTTCAAGATTGAGCTCGTTCAATTAGCATGAAGTAAGAACAGCTCTCCCAAAATGGAATGTAGTGCAACGTTATGCTCGTTTTGCTAGAGTGAAGAAAATTAACACTGACAAATTTATGCTCCGTTTCGGTGGTGTCGTGTATTCAAATCTTGCTTAATGCTCCTGTGTGCAATAAAACAACGACTACATTATATGAGTTCATGGAACTGGTTCATGGAGTTCGAGTACTAGTACTGGAATCTGAATTAGCCTGTATAAGGCTTACAATTAGAATCTTAGCAAAGTAAATATTGCAGTAGAATATTTTTTTTTTCAATCTCAATACATTATTTTCCGGAACCCCTTATCTAATGAAACAATAACAAACAAAGATTATTCAATACTGTATCATTGTTGTTAGCAATATTTAGTTCGACTAATCATTTTAATGAGTGTACTATAACATTGTTTCAATAATTTATAAAGAACAATCATGAAAGATGTATTTTATTGAGAGCGATATTCATCCCAGAAAACCATGCCAAAACCTCGGCCAAAACAAATGTTTGCTGTTGGATTTCTTAAAAGGCACATCTATATGACTATATAATGATTGGGATAGATCTGTTTACAATCTTTAAACCTCAAAAATCAAAGGAAGCTATTTCAATGAGATATACATGTTTTCTTATACTGCAAAGTTAAATGACAGTCCAATAGTTTCTACATGTCTGTTTACACGTGACATATCAACAAACGTCAAAAATCGTTAAAAGCAACTCCAATAAAATATACATGATTATCTTATAAGATATATCTTTTAGTGAGCAATATTCATCATGAAAACAGGTATATTTTACTGAATTTTCTCATAGTGCAAACTTATATGATTTTCCATTAGTTTCTAGATGTCTGTTCCCACCCATGACATATCAACAGTTTTTCACCATGAAATATATCAGACAATATTCATATACATCTTACCTATCGCTAACCACGTTCGAAGCAAAGTTTTATCAAGTACTAAGTATGTGAAATTACGATATAAATCATTCCATATCGCAGTCATAGTTTTTAAGTGATAATCCGAATCAATCATCACATAGAATGGATAAATCTGCTGACATTGCTATGTTATAAGATGGACCCAATAAACGATACATGTCGATTTGTTTCAGTGTATGTCGCTTGAAAAACGATTTCTAGGCTAACATTTGAAAAGGGCGTAATTCCAAAATGACCATATCGAGAAAATCGCTTCTGAATTTTGATGACCTAAAAATTAATCCTATTTCACGACTTTCCATTTTCTGGATGATTTTATAAGCTTGACATATAGTTAATAGTGTAATCTATCATCACGCATCACTAAAAACTCAAGAAAAGTTTTCTTTGTCGTGAAATCGAGAAGAAAACATCATACGCCCTGATAATTTCATACATGTTGTTACCCCCCGGATCTTCCACCCTTTGAACTGCCAACACTGGTGATACGCCGTGGAAGTACACCCTCGGGATTTTTTGTTTGTTGTTCCGCCTTGGTTCTTCGCTCGTAAATTTTGAGAGAGTGGAATTACGCCCGGAGATTTTTTTGGTCTTCTTTTTGTTCGTTGTTTAAGCCTGGTACGCAGCTGAAAAGTAATGACGTTTTTACGTGCTACGGGATAGGACACGGAATGCTAAAGAAATTATTTTCCTTTAGCATTTCTTGACCCAGTACGCAGTTCTAAAGAAATCGGTAAAGAAAAGATCGATTACATTGGTATCGTGATCGACGTGAAGGTGGCGCATTCTGAATGTTATTTCACTGTCCTTGCGGAATAATGATCTGATCAATTATTCCGTTAGGTAATGTTGGCGTTTATTGCAAAACTGATGTTTTGGATGCATTTAAACAACATAAACACTTATAAGTGTTGATTTTACAATTTGACAACACCTCGCTATAATCTCAAAATTTAGCAGACTATAGCTGTCAAATTTTCTTTTGGGAAAAATCCTCAAAAATTACTTTTCCGTTTTCTTTTCAGCTGCGTACCAGGCTTTACACGTGAACTATCAATCGGATGCATTTCAAATGAATCGGGCGTGACTAGATACTACAGACTCAATACGTTTGGCATAATAAAACGATATAATTCGTAGTTCTGGTCCAAGGCGTAACAACCAGATGCATCTTAGAGTTGAAAGTTGG
The DNA here is from genome assembly GCF_037179485.1 of Ochlerotatus camptorhynchus. Classification (NCBI taxonomy): domain Eukaryota; kingdom Metazoa; phylum Arthropoda; class Insecta; order Diptera; family Culicidae; genus Ochlerotatus; species Ochlerotatus camptorhynchus. The sequence continues at coordinate 467,678 of NW_027040911.1, read as the reverse complement.
AAATACGCCATGTAAGAAGAAACGTTTTTGATGATTTGAAGTGATATTTTCTTCTACTTTTTCGTGTTTATCGAGTAGTTTGTGAACTATTCTCTCTATATGTGGCAAAATATGGTTTGTTTACATTTTGGCTCTTCCGCCCCTTTCAAATGTTAGTCTAGATTTAATCATTGGTAGTAGAATACACACGGCAAGAAAAAAATACTCAAAATTAAGTTAAAAAAAACTCAACGTTGGGTTCTATCACTTGAGGTCCGCCGTTGAGTGAATCAGAAAAGCGGCGTTGGTTAAAATTTACTCAACTATTGAGTATTAATAAATGAACTCAATTAAAAGTTTATTTTCATTGAGGTTGCTCTTATGCGCCTTTAACCATTTCATCTTCACAAGCGTTGATAGACGAGTGGTCAACACACGGGCCCGTAATCTCAACGTCCATGGATCGGTTCCAGTCTGCTCTGTTTTATTATTTTTTGTCAACTTGGTATTACTCAAAATTGAGTTTTCTTCTTTAACTTAATTTTACCTAGCCCCACGGAAGCCACGTGATGAGTGAAAGGAACTCAATTTTGGGTACTTTTTCTTACCGTGCAGTAATACAAATCAATCATCTCCCCTCATCTAGACTTTTGCCCATCCATTTTATTTTTGGCCAATGATACACAATTATCGAGATTGCAGCGTTGCAGAATAAAGTAATGCGTTTGATTTTAAGATGTAATATAGGGGAATTTACGTATTCTCGGCAACCTAAGCAGTGACCTTCTTTCTATAGCCTTTTTCTCTACGGAACGCACACATATGCAGTATTGGTTTGTTTACAATCTTTTGCTGTCAGCTGCTCTAACAATTTCAGTCGAAAGAATTGTCAAAAACTGTTTTGAAACGCTTTTACAAAGCTCCAATCTTTTCTAGTGAGAGCGAGTATTGTCGGCAACCAGTTTTTCTTCGGCAACCGTTCCATTTGAACTGCATGTAAATCTGCTGTTCTATTATCGGCAACTCGAAATCAGCTACAATTTGTAGTGCGTGTGTTTCATTTCAAGAAAACCCTGCTAGATTGCTTTTTCTCGATGGTAAAAATATAGTCAAATTGAAGCTGAAAGCATAAAGAATCGTTTGCATGCATTCAGCGAAGTGTTTTCGTAAGAAAATCCAGTGAAAATAGTGTTTCAATTTGGGTTGCCGAAAATAGTCTGTCATGCCGAAGCCGTCATTTCCCCTATTTACTGTATTGGACTTCATTGCAGGGTGGCCAGCAAACCGGGAAAACCGGGAATCAAAAAATGACCCGGGAAAATTACTTATATTGAGTTCAATCTTGGCTTACGTAGGTATGTAAAACATTACAGCCAGGTGCCATTTTCATATCACTTCTACATTACGCAAACTATCATGCAATGTTCAATCTACATGATATTCTTTTTTATGTGTGTGTTCTTTAGTTATGCACTTCGATTCAATTCCCTCATTGACTGGTGCCTTCCGATTTTCAGCCATTGTGTTTTTTGCGAAGTGGATCATTTTTAATGTTTTGATCAACAAGTACTGTAATTTGAAAATCTAGAGAATATGGCAACGACGTTTTCTGTACGCTACAGGGAACAATTTCCATGGTCTTCTTTGGATGCGAAGGACACCAAGTGCGCTCGTTGTGTCTGGTGCAACAAATCATTGAGTCGAGGAGCTTTTACTAGCCACGAAAAATCGAAAAATCATCAGCAGCAAATTACTGTTCGCCGAACTAATTTGTCAATTGCGAACTTTTCTTTCAAAAAAGGTGAGAAACGTAACAAAAGGAGAAGACGTTTATTTGTAATTTTATGAATGATACTTTTAGGTGATCAAGGACAAAAATCACTTGGAGTAAGTGCAAGCCTTTTTCAATTCCGGAGATAAACGTTGCTAACATTACGCAAGCAGCAAATACCGACAACAACAATGTGATGTCGAAATTCTTAGTGTCTGAGGAAGTTACGGCAGCTGAAATATTGTGGGCAATGGTATGTGTGTATTAGCATATTTCATTCCGCGGTGCTGGAGAATGCTCATCACTTTTCAAGATCATGTTTCCGGATAGTAGAATCGCAACCAAAATGGCTTTGGGCCGCACGAAAGTAGGGTACTTGGTGAATCATGGTTTGACATCATATTTCACCAAACAATTGTTGAAGATCCTACACTGAAACAAAGACCATAGTTAGGAATACTATTTTGCAGAAAACACTTATTTTCAGTATAACTACGCTTAATGCCGTTAAATCTACCATGATTTCAGTATAGTTGACTAAATATATAATCAAATTAACTACCATTCTGTCAAAACTACTATGCTTACTCAAACGGCATAGTAGTTTTGATAGAAAAAATAGTAAAATTAAAATAATTTCGTTTCTGCACAAATCTATTGGTGGGAGTATTTAATTTAAACCATCAATATAGTATTGTTGCCAATATATTTTGTTTCTGTGTAGTAGAAACTGAGGAGATGGAACTTTAAATAAAATCTCCCAGCACCAACAAATGGATATATGTGTGCGATTTTGGAATAATGAGTCACACCAGGTGAATACTCGCTATGTTGGATCAGCATTTTGACTTAAATCACTTAAAACCTGCTTTGAATCTGAGCCATCAATTATGCTTAAATCATTCAGATGTCCATGGATCCGCATATACATTGGAAGTTGTTTAATGATCTTTCCACCGAAATCCAGCAGCTAAATTCGACCTATATTTTGAATATTGGGAGTTGCAGGCTCCACGCCGTCCACAATTCTTTTAAGACAGGAATGAAGGATACAAACTTGAATATCGATGATTTTCTACAAGCTCTGTACTTTCTTTTCAAAGATGTTCCTCTGCGGCGATCAGAATTTTCAGCGGTAACCAAAACAAATGTTTTTCCCTTAAAGTTTTTTGGTGTAAGATGGATTGAAAATCATGCTGTTGCCGATCGTGCCTTGAAAATACTTCCCAGATTAAAAATATACGTTAAAGCTGTTTAATCTCAACAGGAAAAACGTTTGAAGAAGGCACATCCGAGTTACAAAAGAAGTTTTCCAGCGGTGTACAAATCTAAACATTTTTCCGTGGTGTCAAAGACAGTAAACGATCGTTTGTTTGAATCTAAACTCTAATTTGAACTTATTTGAAATTGAACCATTCTTGACGGCCTTCCAATCCGATAAACCAATGGCACCGCTTCTATTCGAAGGGCTTGTTAGTTTGATCAAACCCATCATGCATAAGGTATTGAAATCCGACAGTTTGATCGTGAAAGCAAAATCGCTTATTGAGGTTCCGCTCACGGATGATAATCTTTTGCCGGTGGCAAAAGTTGACATTGGTTTTAGTGCTAAAGCGGTTATAAAGAACGAGTTGGCAATGGGAAAAAATCCTGAAAAAGATCTACTGCTTTCGTCACGAATGTCGTTCCTATTACGTTGGCTTCCTTAAGAAGATGTGCAATCGGTCACCACTTTCGTATCCTTTGACCAAATATATTTCATGCCTCAGTCCCACTGTTGTTTTGAACTCAATGGAGGTGGCAAAAAAACGACTTCAATATTGTTTAGATTCCCTTGTACAGAGGAATCATCTTACTGGATTCACTGCCGCGAAAATAAAAAATGAATTTGATGTCCTCTCCGAAACCACATCTTTCAAAGCATCGCTGGTGACCTGGCGTGTTAATCAACAACGTCTTGATAAGTTCTGGTGGGATATGATTTCGAGTTGCAGCAAAGATCTTTCCCATCTACAAATTTTTATTAAGAAAATTCTAATCTTGTCTCATGGAAATGCTGCACTAGAACGAGGCTTCTCAATCAACAAATAATGTCTTGTGGAAAATTTGTTGGAAGAAAGCCTAGTTGCGCAACGAACTGTCTACGATGCCATTAGCGTGGCTGGTGGCGTAAGTAATGTCAGCATCGATAAAATGCCTTAAAGTTGAAACGTCGTGCGGAAGCTGAGGAAGACAACAAAAATCAAAGGAAACGTGAAGCCGACATACTTCTGAAAGAACTTACAGCAAAGAAGGCGAAGTTGTTGGCGGATGCTGAAAAGGAGGCGGCCGAGAAAACCGGCAAAAAACCGGGAATTTGAAAATGTAAATTCGCTGGCCACCCTGTCATTGGTGTCCACACACTTAGAAATAATTAAATTTACATGTGACGGAATCCATCTTTGACATTAAGGATGAGACGTAAACAAACATGTCATGTAAAATTAAGTGTTTCGAGACCGAATAGTTCGTTATTCGACGAAAAGTATGTTTGATTGAGCCGAATTTCACGCCTATACCTGAGTTTTATGTCGAAATTGAGGCTCGTATATGCCAGTCTCAGAGCACCTAAATTTACATGAATTTTTCTAAGTGTGCATTTATAAAGTAGTTAACGGTTTGCTGCATCTATATTTGTGTGATCGGATTGAGAGAAAAGGTGATTTTCATGGATATAACCTCGGATATGACACTAGAAACGTGGATGACGTAAGAACACCACATCTTTTGAATAAAGCTTCGCAAAATTCATTACTTTTCAAAGGTATAAATATTTTCAATTTGACAAACGCGAGCCTGCAACTACACTTACAGAATTTAAGAGACGCTGCATTTCACATGTAAAAGCTGTTTATTGAGCAGTAAATTTTTTTATGAATTGATAAATCATGTATCTTGACGATGTTATCTTTAACGGATTATTTTGTATGGATACTGTCATAACGACATTTTAGTAATTTGTGTAGCATATACAAAAAACTACATTGTTCGCCACACTGGTAATGATGGATTTTTAGTTTTTTTTTGATTTTGTAGTAGTAATATTTTTTTTTCCTTTGGTTTGTTTTTTCCGTCGATCTTGTTTTCCGTGCTGAGCACCAATGCTACCGACGTGCCAGGAAGGCAGCTCCCACACCTGGACCCTACCTATCGACCCATCAACTCATGAACCGGGGACCAACGGCTTTACTTCCCATCCGAAGGAAGGCGTGATCAGAGATGTTATGCCTCAGAACATCCCGGCGGCGCCGACTGGGATTGAACCCAGGCCTGCTGGGGTGAGAGGTAATCACGCTTACCACTACACCACCGGCGCCGTTATGTAGTAGTAATAGTAAAAAATAAATTTGAGTAGTCTACAATGGTTTGAGCCTCGCGCGTGGAATACAGGTATAATAAGCCTTGAATTAGTAAAAGGTTGGCTGAAAGTCGTTTTTTTGGTAATAGCCCTGGCATTGCGGAAGCTTATACGTGGAAATGAAAGTATTGTCGAGGATTATACTTGGAATCTTGATAACTGGTTACACCTTTGAATATTTTTGGTTGATGCCTATAGCATATTTAACAGGGAATTTATATCTGTAATTGAAACTAGCTCAATTTAGTTTATAAACCTGGTTAAAATGTTTATATTTAACCATCTTAAAGATAACTCGTCCAGGTCAAACCTTTGTAGGGGTAAGAGGTGGGACCATAATTATCATCATTATTGACACTTCCCCTACATCTTGATTTTTTTAAATTTATTTTGCTTCTCAGAAGGGATGCCGACCTTGTACGCATATCAGACAATACCCACTCTTATAAAAAAGTACTCACTACATATTTATTTATATGTAGTAAAAATGTTATTTTAAAATAAGGCAACTTTAACAATTCAGTTGATTTATTATCCATGCAAAATTTTAATAGTTATGCAGGTAATGTCGGCCTAAGTGTCCCTAATTTGGACCCATACATAAATTCAGCAACCGACTAAATTTTCAATAGCAACCAAAAATATCCATTAGTAACGTCCCAATAACGCGTTCATCTAGATAAAATTGATAAATAGCAGATTTTTAGCGATGGGCCCAATCTTAGATCCATAGGCCAACATTAGAGACATTTCCCCTATACAGATATATAATAGATTAATTTATCTGTACATAGAGGCATTTTAAAATTTCTGGAATATGTAATCCCAACAAACAATTGAGAGCTCTTATAAAACACCTGAGTTGATCAAACGTTGAATAATAGCTTCCAGAGTTGAACAAGAATGTAGTTGTATTGCCATTTGATTAAAAGTTTTAAAAGCTGTTGGAGCACTCTTAAATGATTGTTTACGTTCGGTTTAACTATATGTTTTATAAGACCTACGATAACTTTTATAGCACCTTAGTTAAACTGATTCACAAGAGCTATACAGAACGTTTAATAAACGCATCAAAACAAACCATTGGGAGTCTTATACAACACCTGAGTTGATCAAACGTTGAATAATAGCTTCCAGAGTTGTTCAAGAATGTAGTTGTATTGCCTTTTTGGTTAAACGCTTCAAAAGCTGCTTGGAGCACTCTTAAATGATTGTTTACGTTCGGTTAAACTGTTTGACAGGAGCCATATAGGAGGTGGAATAAACGCATCAAAACAAACCATTAGGAGCTCTTATAAAACACCTGAGTTGATAAAACGTTGAATAATAACTTCCAGAGTTGAACAAGAATGTAGTTGTATTGCCTTTTTGGTTAGAAGCTTCAAAAGCTGCTTGGAGCACTCTTAAATGATTGTTTACGTTCGGTTTAACTGTTTGACAGGAGCCATATGGGATGTGGAATAAACGCATCAAAACAAACCATTGGGAGCTCTTATACAACACCTGAGTTGATCAAACGTTGAATAATAGCTTCCAGAGTTGAACAAGAATGTAGTTGTATTGCTATTTTGGTTAGAAGCTTCAAAAGCTGCTTGGAGCACTCTTAAATGATTGTTTACGTTCGGTTAAACTGTTTGACAGGAGCCATATAGGATGTGAAATAAACGCATCAAAACAAACCATTGGGAGCTCTTATAAAACACCTGAGTTGATCAAACGTTGAACAATAGCTTCCAGAGTTGAACAAGAATGTAGTTGTATTGCCTTTTTGGTTAGAAGCTTCAAAAGCTGCTTGGAGCACTCTTAAATGATTGTTTACGTTCGGTTAAACTGTTTGACAGGAGCCATATAGGATGTGAAATAAACGCATCAAAACAAACCATTGGGAGCTCTTATAAAACACCTGAGTTGATCAAACGTTGAACAATAGCTTCCAGAGTTGAACAAGAATGTAGTTGTATTGCTATTTTGGTAAGAAGCTTCAAAAGCTGCTTGGAGCACTCTTAAATGATTGTTTACGTTCGGTTAAACTGTTTGACAGGAGCCATATGGGATGTGGAATAAACGCATCAAAACAAACCATTGGGAGCTCTTATACAACACCTGAGTTGATCAAACGTTGAATAATAGCTTCCAGAGTTGAACAAGAATGTAGTTGTATTGCTATTTTGGTTAGAAGCTTCAAAAGCTGCTTGGAGCACTCTTAAATGATTGTTTACGTTCGGTTAAACTGTTTGACAGGAGCCATATAGGATGTGAAATAAACGCATCAAAACAAACCATTGGGAGCTCTTATAAAACACCTGAGTTGATCAAACGTTGAACAATAGCTTCCAGAGTTGAACAAGAATGTAGTTGTATTGCCTTTTTGGTTAGAAGCTTCAAAAGCTGCTTGGAGCACTCTTAAATGATTGTTTACGTTCGGTTAAACTGTTTGACAGGAGCCATATAGGATGTGCAATAAACGCATCAAAACAAACCATTGGGAGCTCTTATACAACACCTGAGTTGATCAAACGTTGAATAATAGCTTCCAGAGTTGAACAAGAATGTAGTAGTATTGCCTTTTTGGTTAGAAGCTTCAAAAGCTGCTTGGAGCACTCTTAAATGATTGACAGGAGCCATATAGGATGTGGAATAAACGCATCAAAACAAACCATTGGGAGCTCTTATAAAACACCTGAGTTGATCAAACGTTGAATAATAGCTTCCAGAGTTGAACAAGAATGTAGTTGTATTGCCTTTTTGGTTAGAAGCTTCAAAAGCTGCTTGGAGCACTCTTAAATGATTGTTTACGTTCGGTTAAACTGTTTGACAGGAGCCATATAGGATGTGCAATAAACGCATCAAAACAAACCATTGGGAGCTCTTATACAACACCTGAGTTGATCAAACGTTGAATAATAGCTTCCAGAGTTGAACAAGAATGTAGTAGTATTGCCTTTTTGGTTAGAAGCTTCAAAAGCTGCTTGGAGCACTCTTAAATGATTGACAGGAGCCATATAGGATGTGGAATAAACGCATCAAAACAAACCATTGGGAGCTCTTATAAAACACCTGAGTTGATCAAACGTTGAATAATAGCTTCCAGAGTTGAACAAGAATGTAGTTGTATTGCCTTTTTGGTTAGAAGCTTCAAAAGCTGCTTGGAGCACTCTTAAATGATTGTTTACGTTCGGTTAAACAAACCATTGGGAGCTCTTATAAAACACCTGAGTTGATCAAACGTTGAATAATAGCTTCCAGAGTTGAACAAGAATGTAGTTGTATTGCCTTTTTGGTTAGAAGCTTCAAAAGCTGCTTGGAGCACTCTTAAATGATTGTTTACGTTCGGTTAAACTGTTTAACAGGAGCCATATGGGATGTGGAATAAACGGATCAAAACAAACCATTGGGAGCTCTTATAAAACACCTGAGTTGATCAAACGTTGAACAATAGCTTCCAGAGTTGAACAAGAATGTAGTTGTATTGCCTTTTTGGTTAGAAGCTTCAAAAGCTGCTTGGAGCACTCTTAAATGATTGTTTACGTTCGGTTTAACTGTTTGACAGGAGCCATATGGGATGTGGAATAAACGCATAAAAAAAACCATTGGGAGCTCTTATACAACACCTGAGTTGATCAAACGTTGAATAACAGCTTCCAGAGTTGAACAAGAATGTAGTTGTATTGCTATTTTGGTTAGAAGCTTCAAAAGCTGCTTGGAGCACTCTTAAATGATTGTTTACGTTCGGTTAAACTGTTTGACAGGAGCCATATGGGATGTGGAATAAACGGATCAAAACAAACCATTGGGAGCTCTTATAAAACACCTGAGTTGATCAAACGTTGAATAATAGCTTCCAGAGTTGAACAAGAATGTAGTAGTATTGCCTTTTTGGTTAGAAGCTTCAAAAGCTGCTTGGAGCACTCTTAAATGATTGTTTACGTTCGGTTAAACTGTTTGACAGGAGCCATATAGGATGTGGAATAAACGCATCAAAACAAACCATTGGGAGCTCCTATAAAACACCTGAGTTGATCAAACGTTGAATAATAGCTTCCAGAGTTGAACAAGAATGTAGTTGTATTGCCTTTTTTGTAAGAAGCTTCAAAAGCTGCTTGGAGCACTCTTAAATGATTGTTTACGTTCGACCAACCACAATTTTGTTGCTAAAAATAGCACAAGTGATAGGCATGTTTATATAACCATAAGGCAATGATTATTCGACTGCAAGAGAAGTTACTCAAGATGAGCTTGATATACTTCTCTCATATGATCAAAATATGTATTCAAGAATAGAGCAGATGGAAACAGAAGCGGCTGGCAATCCGGGATCATGAGTTCGAATCTTGCTTCGAGAAACCCTCGGTGGAGTAGAGGTAAATTATATATATGTGTTATTAATAAATGCAAACATTAATTTAAGACATATATCATATAATCAACGATAACATTTCTAGATAATTTCTCTCAATTAATGATTAGAGAGATTAATTGAAAGAATATCAATCAAAGATTAAACAGATGCTTGTTACTACTTCCTCCATGATCACAGAATGTGAATTATGGCATAATTACATATTTTTTCATAGTGCACAAATAAATTAAATTAATAAAAACTGTACAAGCAATTATTTTGGCGTACCACGACAATTGTTAAACTAATTTTAATCTGTGAATATTGTGAGTACTTACACAACGGTTATTAAGGAGTCATTAAAAAGTGCTATAAACGCTTTTCACCGCTTGCTGTATAGTAATTATTTAGGAGTCATAAAAGAGTGTAACAAACGCCTCTCAGGTTCAATCTCTAATACATATCGAAGCAGCTGTTAGGAGGTGTCTACAAACGTTGTATTAGAGCTTTCACCAAACCAATAAAGCTTGACTTTAAATATGTATCTATAAACGTTGTATAAAAGTTGCTTCTATCCGGTTGTTAAGGAGTCATTGAGAAGTGCTATAAACGCTTTTCACCGCTTGCTGTACAATGATTATTTAGGAGTCATAAAAGAGTGCAACAAACGCCTCTCAGGTTTACTCTCTACTAAATTTCAAAGCAGCTGTCAAGAAGTGTCTACACACGTTGTATACGAGCTTTCACCAAAATAATAAAGCTTGAGTTTAAATATGTATCTATAAACGTTGTATAAAAGTTGCTTCTATCCGGTTGTTAAGGAGTCATTGAAAAGTGTTATAAACGCTTTTCACCGCTTGCTGTACAATGATTATTTAGGAGTCATAAAAGAGTGCAACAAACGCCTCTCAGGTTTACTCTCTACTAAATTTCAAAGCAGCTGTCAAGAAGTGTCTACAAACGTTGTATAAGAGCTTTCACCAAAATAATAAAGCTTGAGTTTAATATGTATCTATAAACGTTGTATAAAAGTTGCTTCTACTCCTATACCGCGTATACATATAATGATGTAGTTGAACAGGTTCTCCAAACCAGTGTAAACAAGAGTTTTACAGAAGTTGTAATCAACAAATTGTACAGTTATTATTCAGCATGCAGTTGAATAAAATCACAATGGAAGCGTTTCTTCAACAAGAAATTGATTTTGGATAAACGTTTTCCTGAATACGTTAGACAACACCTTTGTGTTGCAGTTGTATAGGTTCTCCAAACCAGTGTAAACAAGGGTTTTATAAAAGTTGTGGTTAACACATTGTGCAATTATTATTCAACTTGCAGCTGAACAAAATCAAAACGAAAGCGTTTCTTCAACTGGAAATTGTTACTTGGGATGTTTTTATGATTCAAAATAATAATAATAATATTCGAATGGATTATTTATGAAATTCTTTCAAAATCACGAGCTTAAAATATATCAACCATCTGACGCGACGATTTTTTTTTTAATTTTTGGTGCATTGAAAGTTTGAAAGCTGCATCTAAAATCTCTTGTACTTTGAGGTGGAGTTCAAAACATAATTCAGTGAATGAATTATTTTACAGAGAACTTCATCTCAGTGTTAAATTATTTACTTTATAAACTAAATTTTGAATAAGATATGTGTTTAACAAACAATAGTTTTTTTAAAAGTTTTCGTTAAACCTCGAAATTTTTCAAAGAAAATCGTAAAAATCTGGAAATCTTAAGGAAAATGTAAGTAAGTAAACATTAACTCTTCAAAATTATTGGCGCCCTCAAAGCTATGAAGGGCCCCCTTTTGGAAGGTGGGCTTCCCCAAATGAAGAAGGCTGCGCACGCCAGTGAAGGTTTTGTTATTATCTACTGCTTTTGTCAATAACTCAAATGTGTACTTCCTATGCATGACAAACTATAAGATTAATATAAAATTATGAAGGAACAATTTGTCCATTGTAAGGAAACTAAAGAAAAAGAATGAAGTTGTAATATCGACAGTTAGCGTGCATAAGGGCGTAAACGCGATGATCGATTCTCTTCGTCGATTTTCTCTTTTGTTAATAACTCGCTAGAATTAACGTTTCTTGGTGCGTTTGCTGTTGCTTTTGATAGCCAATACAACCTGTTACAATTCTGCATTTAACAAATTCTAGAAAACTGTAGCAATGTAAAGAGAAAACCGATGAAGAGAAACGATCATCGCATATACGACCTTATGCATGCTCACTGTCGATGTCGATATGATCCTTTACAACTTGTGATGATTCGCTTTATTTTCTTCAGTTTCTTTGCGAAAAATGAAGTGTTCCATCATAATTTTATTTATATGAATCTTGCTCATCATTGCTTCTCAGTATATTCTTTCAAAAAATAACTAAAAAACAAAAAAATAACTTGACTTAATAGTCGATACACCGTACCAACGAATACACAATGAAATAGAAAAGACTGAATTTATTTAAATCATGAACACAATTGTCACTTTAATTAGATGCAATTGAGCTGAGACAACAACTGTGTACGAGCCGGTTAGAACAATCTTCTGTTTTTTCACTTATATTCCGTTCATTTCAAACAATCATCGGAGTTGTTTTCCGCGCTCAGTGAAATTTTCGAACAGCGGATGCCAGCCGTCATTCAAATTAGTTGGATACATTAAAACCGTAACATGCTCCATTTTTTTTGTTGAACGGATGCCATCATTCTGCTCGGATAAAAGGCACCTGTTGGTATCGAATGTCAGTTCACATGCCAGCCTGAGTGATGAGGTTATGAACCTTTCGTCGGCGTCCGTCTAGATCATTTACCAATTTTAACAACTTTTATTACAATACACGAGCATCAACACCCAAGGGCAATCATTATTTTCACGTTGTTTACACACTCCATAAAATCTTTGGCTCTTTGGTTTCTGCGAAGAAAGTGTATCCAAAAATTGCGTGCTTTCTCAAGCAACAAAATAACATCCTGCGAGGGTGGGTGGAGGATGGCTGCTCTCCGTTTGCCGGCTTAATAAATATTTACCAAGCAGCCAAACGCCGATCCGAGTGGAGGTAGATGCCGTTCAAAATAGCAGTATTACGACGAATATATCGTGGTGGGGTTCTATTTCTGGAATCACTACGGCGAAATGACCAACCGGTGATTCTTCCCCCCTACACGTTGCTGGGACACTTTGCTGCGGGGGCGGGGGAGCGTGAAAAAGATGCACACGGTTCGCAAGTAGAAATCACGCTTTCATTGCCGTGAAGTCGGTCCAACCTGCGGTCCAACGACGCGTTCCATCGACGTCGAATTTGAAGAAGTAATTAGTGTCAAATCGTTCTGTCATATTTTCCCGTACACCTGGATGACTTTTGAAAATGTGCGTATTTGTGAATTACCTCGGTGACCATCTTCCGGCAGGCGGCACAGATGGCCTGGAACTTGGACTCGAAGCACTTGGAGCAAACCGGGAGGCCGTCTTTTTCATGGAATTTGTTCTCGATGATGCGCTTCTTGCACTCCTTGCAGGCAAAGTGCTCCGGATGCCAGGACTTGTCCAGAGCCTCCAGCATCTTGTCCTTGATCTCCTCTTTGCAGCCAAAGCATGTGGTTGCCTGTTGGATATAAATGGACAAAGAAAAAATCACACTGTAATAATCATGTTTCGGAAGAAGCGATAATCATAACGTAACGGTTAAAGTCCCATCTATCTTGAAACAAATCGCCAGGAATGCGATTCGGCAACATTCTGAGAGAGCGTTCAAACTGTGTATCGGTTAATAAATTTTCTTGCCGGTGGTAGATGGTGGCGCTATAAGGCCAACTTCCCCCTTCCTAGGCCGTACTTAATCGCACGCACCCGATCAAATATCCCCGACTGGGTGGGTGTGCAATAATTTCCCGGCGGACCGCGTTTCCAACCGTGACGGGATCGGGAGATCACTTTTCTCGAGAGCCGTGTGGAAAATGGCGTGCGCCAATATTAATCAAAACAGACTGCCACTCGGCCACTGGTTTGGATTTATTTATTTTTTGGCCTGCATACCTATAAACCTATACCGAAGTGGCACTCTGCGTGGAATTATGTTTCGGGGTAGAATAAGAGGATTGAATTTATGATGTTTCTTGTAAGGCGTAGAGTGTTGCAAATGTGTGTTCATGTATCATCCAAAGCGATTCGTCGATCAGAGATGACGTTAATAATCTAAGGTCGTTATTTGTCGGCGTCGGTGTTCATTCATAAAAATGACTTCACCAGGTGTTTGTTTAATTTGATGATGTTTAGAAAGATTTTAGATCGTTGTTTACGAAGCACAAAGCTATGTCTTATACAGGTTCACTGATTCTACTCTAATACGGTTTTGAACAGTTTGTTCAGAAGAAGCTTTGAAGAGACTGTTGTCTCAACAAAGCATAACTCGATATTCCCTAGAACTTGATTTTTTCTCTTACGCAGACTATCATTTTTCAAGTACAAACTTCTGAAATTTACGATTGTAACTCGATATGTTCCCCCTTACTCGGTGGTCCAATTGTTTTTTAAGGTTCTGGAATATATAAATTTGTCGTAAATTTTATATTTGAACAATAATAACAACAATATCTTACTTTGACTATATGTTTTTAGTATTACTTCTACGTGAAGTCAACGATTTACATAGTTGAAGATGCTAATTTCAAATAACAGACTGTAGTGGTAATTTTTATACGATAGATGGAGTAGATGAAAGCATAGAGTTGATAGTTCCGTTAGAGTACGGCAGTGTGAAGATTGTATATAGATATTAGAATAGCGAACTAGGACAACTTTTAAGGAAGGTACAAATCGGTTTTTTTCATCTCTCTTTACCAAACTCCCCCTTTGGAGAGGGATGGTGAGGGGTGTCCCCCCCGCCACCACTGGCAAAAAGAGATGAAGACCGACCCGTTCAAGTACCAACTGTGTGTTTGAAACAGTTCTACCGATTTTTTCCGCACTTCAATTGTTATTTGAAGAAAGGCATCCAGTCGTAGGTTTGGAAATTGCAACTATTGTTTACCCCTACCACGATATGTGCTCCTGTCATCGTCGACTTGACGATCTCGAGGGGACACGGGTGGGGTAGGTGTTGCTACTGTACCTTTCGACCATTGACAGTAATTGATGGTATGCTCCCATCCAGAGTTATGTACTTTGACTATATAACTCTGGATGGGAGCATACCATCAATTACTGTCAATGGTCGAAAGGTACAGTAGCAACACCTACCCCACCCGTGTCCCCTCGAGATCGTCAAGTCGACGATGACAGGAGCACATATCGTGGTAGGGGTAAACAATAGTTGCAATTTCCAAACCTACGACTGGATGCCTTCCTTCAAATAACAATTGAAGTGCGGAAAAAATCGGTAGAACTGTTTCAAACACACAGTTGGTACTTGAACGGGTCGGTCTTCATCTCTTTTTGCCAGTGGTGGCGGGGGGGGGGGGGGGGGACACCCCTCACCATCCCTCTCCAAAGGGGGAGTTTGGTAAAGAGAGATGAAAAAAACCGATTTGTACCTTCCTTAAAAGTTGTCCTAGTTCGCTATTCTAATATCTATATACAATCTTCACACTGCCGTACTCTAACGGAACTATCAACTCTATGCTTTCATCTACTCCATCTATCGTATAAAAATTACCACTACAGTCTGTTATTTGAAATTAGCATCTTCAACTATGTAAACAATATCTTTTTTTTCTTTGATTTGTTTTCCGTCGATCTTCTTTTCCGTACTGAGCACCAATGCTACCGACGCCAGGGAGGCAGCTCCCACACCTAGACCCTACCTATCGAACCATCAACTCATGAACCGGGGACCAACGGCTTTACTGTCCATCGTGATCAGAGATTGTATGCCTTAGAGGAAAACATCAAGTGCAATCTGCTTTCAAAGTAGTCCAGAGGAACTCCAGATTCTATGAGAAACCTGAATACCACGGTAGTTCTGAGGAGAATTCCACGTAAACCCTGAATAGGATTCGAAAGAAATTTTAATGAAAACTCAAAGGAATATCCGAAGCTAATTCCTAAGGAATTCTGAAGAGGACTCAAAGGAAATTTAAATAGGAATTCCAAAGGAATTTTGAGGATGATTTCAAAAAGTTCGAGGGAGAAAAAAATCCGGAACATAATTCCATGGGAATTTTCGGAGAATACTTCGGGAGTATACTAACAGGATGATTACAATTAAAGCTGAACGTAATTTCAGGAGATCTTCGGAGGCACTCGGAAAATAATTCCAGTCTAGATCCCAGAGGAGTTCCGACTTGAATACCAAATAACTTTTAATGAGAAATCTTTGCAATTTGTTACTTCACTGCAAGTGAATTCTTAGGAAACTTTGCAAATGAGTCATCTAAAATGAAACCACTGAAAATTCTGAGAATTGTTCCAACGCGTTTCTTACTGAGGAGCATTTCAAGGAACTTCAGAGAAAAATTTCATGGGATTTTAATTCCGTGGATGATTTCAACGAAATTTCAAGGGAACTGCAAGCTTGTTCCGGTCCCAAGCAACACTTATTATTATTATTCTTCTTCACATTTCAAGCTTATTGCTTTTCGCATATTAGCTTATTGCCTGCTCTCAACTTAGTGTCCTACATGCACTTTCACAGTTATTAATTGTGAGCTTTCGATGGCTTTACCATTTTTGCAATATTGTAATTGTGTGGCAAGTACAATCATACCAACAATCAATACGAAACTATCGATTTTAAATTGGCTCACTACTTGACTAGCCTATTGGTCCCAAGCAAACGATTAACGTACCCCATTCTAGTCGAAATTCTAGTACTACGCAATGTTTGTTTTGATTCGCTATGAAAGTTTGACAGATAAAATAAGGGGTTAGTGGATTTTCCTATGTTTCGAGGGGTGAATCGATTAGCTTGGGACCGAAGAGAGTACCAGAGCTGAGCCAAAAAGTTGAGCACGTTTCTTCGGGACCTTCTAGTCTTAGAGTTACCTCTATGATCATACTCTATGCCTAGGGAAGTCGAGAAATTTTCCAACACGAAAAAAAAATCTAGATCGGACCGGGAATCGTCTCCCACCACCTCCAGCATGATCTTGCGCCTTTACCGACTGAGCTAAGGGAGGTCCAAGCAACACACATGTTCTATAACAGTTTATAAAGCTTGAGTCATTTCATCTGCACGGTAAGAAAAAAGTACCTAAAAGTAAGTTCTTTTCACTCATCTCGGCACTATAGTGCAGGAACCCAAAAGTAGGTAAAGCGGGCCAAAGTAGTTTTCATTTACTTGTGTGCAATTCGAATGGAATTTTCCACTAGCTTTCTACTCAAAAGTAAGGAAGTTGTACCCAAAAGTAGGTAAATATGATTATACTCAACGTTGAGTTCCCACAGTTTAGTACCCCTGTTGGGTGGTTTTGCTCCTCCGTTTTTAACAACATTAGAGGAGAGAAGGAGACAAACTAGTCAAAAGTAGGTAAAAGTGAACTGACCGTTGGGTACTTTTTTCTTACCGTGTGGATGCATTGTTTATTTTACTGCAGTGCTCCTAGCGGTTGAATCTGGAATGTTTTGACAGCAGTGCTGAAAAGTTCATTCAACGAAGTTATATTTGATGGAAGCCGCAAATCGAAAATTAATTTTGGTCACCCACTTGGAAAATCCGACGTGGTCAGGTTCAAAAATTGCGAAGTCGTTGAAATTGGCTAAATCGACCGTGTACAGTGTTCTCAAACGTTTCCGTTAGCGGCATACTATCGATCGGCAGGATCATAGCACAGATAACAGGCAGTCAAATTCCTAAAGTGTGTAAGAAATTTAACTGCTGTTTTGAATAGACATTTGAAACTAGCAATATCGTGGTGGCGCTAGTGTCGCTGACCTTCGACATCGATGACCGGCAGACGTCTTCTTAACATAAATGTCAAAAATTTTGTGAGCAAAACATTATTTGTTTATAACCAATCTCCCGAACTACAGGAGATTTTCTTCTCACGTGAAGTCCAAGCGCTTGCAACGAAAAAGTTATGTTCCAACCACTTCCCCCCGGAGGCTTTTCGAACTCCTGGAAGAATGGATGCAGGGTAAGCAGTGTTCAAATCTTACCACATTTTTCTGAATTTTAAATGAGGATTAATTGCGGATTTCAATCTGTACTCCACTAGGCCAACCGGTGAACACTCGTGTTTATTTCAGTTACCGTGGAGACGTAATTTGTGATTAGCCCCGGTCCCTTTCAAATTGTATCATTATTTATGTACGGTCCTTATATTTGAAATGACGTTTCACATTCATCTAGTGATGGCCGATTTTCATTCGAATAATTGATTAATCGATTAACGAACCGAAAAGTAAAATATTTGTAATCGGTTTTATCGTGCCGATATAAGCATTAACATCTCCACAGGATCATCACCGATCGTTTCAAACATGTGCTGCACTCTCATTGGTGGAAAAATAGCAGCACAGCGAACAAAAAATAATCGATTAGTTGTTAATCGATTAATTAAAAAATGGGACATCTCTGATTTTGGTGTGATTGTTTTGATAAAAATGAGCGCAAATTTCATCTCTTCCGAGGGGGCAGCAAAGCCATAAAATTACCTTGAATACGGGGGGTTCTCATTGGATGAAAGGTACCGTGAAAGAAGACACTAAAATAGAAAGTTTTTCTTCCGACAGTTTCATCTTAGTATTCTCGCGTCACTTTTCAAATAGACCAATGTAACATATCCACCATTTTGAGAAAATCGAAGTTGAAGTTCGACAGATTATTTTTTTAACTGTTTAAAAACAATACATTTTGCATTACTATTTTTAATGTAGTCAGCATATAATAACGTTGAAAATTCAGAAGAAACAGTAAAATCACAATTTTACTTTGAATTTCATGCTACAACATAGAAAAAATCACATAGGACGTTTTGACAAGTCGAGTTGTACATCGGACATGTTACATTGGACGATTTTTCTCAATGACATAATCAATGATTGTTACATTGGACGTTTTGTCTACATGATACTAGATTCCCTTTCACAGATTTCAGAGTATAGTACCTAACTTTAGATTGGCCCCGCCTTTGGAAAATGAGCACCAATCATGTTAGGCTGTCCGAATGACCGAAGTATCAATCATGTACCCATCATTTCAAACTGTACATTGGACAATTTTTGATCAATGATTATCTTAAATAAATGAAAGTAAATTTGGATGGATGTTTTTGTATCACATACAATGACAGAAGAGCAATAGTTTGTATCGCTTAACTCGATTTGTTTACATTTGTTACATTGGACTATTTGAAAAGTGACGCGAGTATTCATCTTTGACTAGGCTTCTACCTTGTGTTCCCTATGAAAACAGCGGCAAGCAAAACAACAACTTTTTGGAAACACATCTTGATGCCAAGCACAATTCGGATAGTGCTCTTTCGGATGAAATGGAATTCATCGAAAATGACACGGATTTCTGGGAATGGCTGGAAACAACTCTAAAGCAGCATGCAGCAAATGATAAGCAACCTGACCAATCGAGAGCATTTACTGATCCTGCAGATGTTATTGCGGAAGGCAACAGCCACAATTTAACTTGAAGTAATTTGTTTTCAGGTCACTTTTCATTTCAGAATACCAACTGCGCTCGCACAGGACACACACACGCAGAGCTGCCAGGTGGTTTTATAAAAAATCTGTATCCACTCTATTAAAAAATCTGTATTTTCTGTATTGACGATTTTTTTCTTAATTAATCATGTTTTGTTGTTTAACAAATACAGTGCATACAAAATAACCATAAAAAGTGCTTAACCACCTATTCGGGCTATCGTACTAACCATACGGGATATAATTGCGCCATTTGTGATATCGTCCGTACTTATTTATAAGAGTGATATGAAGCCGTTTGAAAATGTATGGAGATTTTAGTTTCTATTCATTATCTTCCTGATAAGCAGTTTTAAATGCAAAAAAGTGCACGAGTTCATTACTATTTGATATTTTTAATATAGATGAATACAATTAATTACATCATTTGTGTGGTAGTTACACCGAAAAGTCGAGAGATGTCGCCCCGCCAGTGCTGGTAAAATCATTTTTGCAGTATGGAGAATATCAGAAAATCCACAATTTCTTACGAAATACATTTTCAATGCAAGTAAAATGTTAACGAGTACTTGTATTTGTACCATTTCAATGTGCTCGGGCACTTTTCTTGTATTTAACATACATACTTATATTGGAAATATTCAATTAATACTGTAAATCCCCATACAATAGGTCGTATGAATAAAAACGTTTACTTTACTTTTCCCGTAAGAATAGCACGGGAAAGTAAAGTAAACTCTTTTTATTCATACGGCCCAATCTCAAATCGTTTACTACCAGCTCCATATGCATCCGAAAGCGGTTGGTCCTCTGGTTGTGAATGCTGTCAAAAACACCATAACATTCATTTTATAAAAATCTGTATAAATCTGTATTGTAATTTAAAAATCTGTGATAAATCTGTATTCTGTATCGGGTCTGTATTAAGATTAAAAAATCTGTATAATACAGATAAATCTGTATAAATGGCAGCGCTGCACACACGGAAAATGCGCACTTACGACGATGATTTGCCCAGCTGTTGATTCGATCGAGTTCACAGACCAATTCTCGCGTCACTTTTCAAATCGACCAATGTAACAAATGTAAACAAACCGAGTTAAGCGATACAAACTGTTGCTCTTCTATCATTGTATGTCATACAAAAACATCCATCCAAATTCACTTTCATTTATTTAAGATAATCATAGGTAAAAAATTGTCCAATGTACAGTTTGAAATGATGGTTACTTGATTGTTACTTCGGTCATTCGGACTGCCTAACATGATTGGTGCTCATTTTCCAAAGGCGGGGCCAATCTAAAGTTAGGTACTATACTCTGAAATCTGTGAAAGGGAATCTAGTATCATGTAGACAAAACGTCCAATGTAACACTCATTGATTATGTCAATGAGAAAAATCGTCCAATGTAACATGTCCGATGTACAACTCTACTTGTCAAAACGTCCTATGTGGTTTTTTCTATGTAGTAGCATGAAATTCAAAGTAAAATTGTGATTTTACCGTTTCTTCTGAATTTTCAACTTTATTATACACTGGCTACATTAAAAATAGTATTGCAAAATGTATTGTTTTTAAACAGTTAAATTAATAATCTGTCGAACTTCAACTTCGATTTTCTCAAAATGGTGGATATGTTACATTGGTCTATTTGAAAAGTGACGCGAGAATTCTGCTCTCATGACGACAGTTTGATTCACACCCTCATTTCACCGTTTAGTTTTTCAATGGTTTCGCAGAAACTCGATTGATTTCCGTTGTGTTGTCTTGTTTGTTTTGAACTTATTTCACGGTAAGAAAAAAGTACCCAACGACCAGTTCACATTTACCTACTTTTGACTAGTTTGTCTCCTTTTCTCCTTCTAATGTTGTCAAAAACGGAGGAGCAAAACCACCCAACAGGGGTAGTAAAGTGTGAGAACTCAACGTTGAGTATAATCATATTTACCTACTGTTGGGTACAACTAACTTACTTTTGGTTAAAAAGCCAGTGGAAAATTCCATACGAACTGCACCCAAGCAAATGAAAATTACTTTGAAGCGCTTTACCTACTTTTGGGTTCCTGCACTATAGTGCCGAGATGAGTGAAAAGAACTTAATTTTGGGTACTTTTTTCTAACCGTGTTGACGGTTCGGATGGATACACGGTCAATAAGATGAACCCAAATTTGAGTTTAATTTACTCATTAATCGCAAAAAGTGATAACTCAAGTCGCGACATTCCGTATGGCGGCGCGAGGGGGACGACTCTATCTACGATGCAAAAAAGATTGTGTTTTGCTGTGGCTAGCTGCGCGCACGCTGAGTAGATAGAAAGAAGATTGATGACGATTCTGAAGATTTCCTGCAAAAAATTGATGAGCGATGCAAGTAGATGCGACAAATGAAAGAAGATTGTTCGAAGATTGATTCGCTAGTGTGAGATTTATTGACCATCTAAACTTGAGATTTAGATGTGTCGCCCCCCTCGTGGCGGCGCTAGTGTTTCTAACGTATTTTAATTTGAATTCTTACACATATTTTTCGAGAAATTTATTTAAGCTTGGATGTATGTTCTCTGTGATAATAGCAAGCGTCGTAGTGAAACTAAGGATCGGAAGCTGCATTTGAAGATGTTGAGAACGGTTAGAGCAAACCCAGGACTGTCGGATTTTGATACCGCACTTGAAATTCAATGCCAGCCAAAGCACCGTCAGAAGGATTCGTCAGCGAGAAGGACTACGATCTTTTCGGGCCAGTAAGCAACCAAATAGGACACTGAAGCAGAATCTAGTGGCCAAAAGACGTGACCGGAAGTTGTACAATGAGGTTCTTACAAAGTACGAAGGATGCATCCTCATGGACGACATAATTCTATGAATTTGTGTTACTTGGGGTGATATTTTTTTGAGAATTCAAAGGAGAGTTCCAAAAGAATTCTGATGAGCATTACAAAGAATTTATGGGAGTCCTGAGCAGAAATTCCTAGAAAAATTCTATAGGAATTTCTGGAGAATAAAAAGTGAATGCTGAGCAAAACTCCAAGTGAATTTTCCGGAAAAATCTCCGGGGAATTCCTAGGTATTGCTGCATAAATTAATAATAATTCGAAGAGCATTGCAGATTGAATTCAATGGTTGTCAAGAGTATTATCATAGAGGTAACTCTAAGACTAGTGGGTCCCGAAGAAATGTGCTCAACTTTTTGGCTCAGCTCTGGTACTATCTTCGGTCCCAAGCTAATCGATTCACCGCTCGAAACATAGGAAAATCTACTAACCCCTCATTTTATCTGTCAAACTTTCATAGCGAATCAAAACAAACAGTGCGTAGTACTAGAATTTCGACTAGAATGGGGTACGTTAATCGTTTGCTTGGGACCAATAGGCTAGTCAAGTAGTGAGCCAATTTAAAATCGTTAGTTTCGTATTGATTGTTGCTACTAGTCTTAGAGTTACCTCTATGGTATGACTCATCTGCAGTGGGGGGATATTTGATGGTTTTCATCGGTGGTCCATTATTGGTTTTCATTGGTATTACATTTCGGAAGGTACCACAGCTACATAAGATTGTGAACTTTGTAAGCTTGAACGTGTGGAAGGAGACATCATAATCAGTGACACGATAGACTTGGGGGATTTCTCCATCTCACGTACTCACGTACTCCTAGGTCTATCAGATGAACTGGTTCGAGGATAGTGTTTCTAGGCTACGATTGAACTTTCACCCGTTTAATTTCTGGTTTTGATTTTGTCGGGGAGCATTTAACCATAGAGGTAACTCTAAGACCAGAAGGTCCCGAAGAAACGAGCTCAACTTTTTGGCTCAGCTCTGGTACTATCTTCGGTCCCAAGCTAATCGATTCACCCCTCGAAACACCCATTAAATCCATTAACCCCTCATTTTATCGGTCAAACTTTCATAGCGAATCAAAACAAACATAGTGTAGTACTAGAATTTCGACTAGAATGGCGTACGTTAATCGATTTTCTTGGGACCAATTTAAAATCGATAGTTTCGTATTGATGGTTGATTTAACGCTGGAGGAAATTTCGTCCATCATCAATCAGGTTACAAATTCCTTTCTGGACACGTTTCTTTTGGACGGGTCGAATTTGCCGTATAGGTTGGATGGCTTCCAGTTCCTCTTCCACTGGCCATCATAATCCGTCAAAGATATTGAAAATGTAAACACAATCACAAAAGCCATTATAACGTCAGGGTTGCCAAATTCATGAGATATTGACACCTTGATTGGCCTACTTCGACACGTTCGGCACAGCGCTTGGCACAGCTAAATTTTGCGGCACAAATTACGGTGCGCAGAGTTGAATATCCCTTGGAAAACATTAAAAAATAATTATTAGAAATATACTATTGCAACACCACTCGTATCAAGCACTCGTGGTATAAATTAAGACAAGCAATAAAATCAGCATTCCATCATTTTCCTAAGCCTTCCTGGTACCAAAGAAGAATACTAAGATGAAACAGTCGGAAGAGAAAAAAAAAAACATTCTATTTTAGTGTCCTCTTTCACGGTTCCTTTCATCCAATGAATACCCCTCGTATGCATGGTAATTTTGTGGTTATGCTGCCCCCTCGGTAGAGTGGAAATTTTCCTTTTTTTTTATTAAGACAATCACATCAAAATCAGAGGTGTCCCATTTTTTAATTGCTCGATTAATAACTAACATTTCAAATATAAGGGCCGTTCATAAACAATGAGACAATAACTGGACATCATAACTGGTACATAACTCTTTAACTTCAAAATTAGTAAGAACTTCCGCATAACCTCTTGATTTGTATAGAAGCTGTTCATGTACCTAGGGCAGTGCCGTCAACCGGTCAGCACTCGTGTTTATTTCAGTTACCGTGGGGACGTAATTTGTGATTAGCCCCGGTCCCTTTTTAAATTGTATCATTATTTCAGTGCCAACATTTCAAAGGGGCGTAATTGCATTTGTAAACAATGACTTTCGTCTACGATTTCTCGCGAATGAAAGCTCACTCATGAAAATGAATGACACCAGCAGGTAGATGAATGTTTCCTATCCCAGCTAGCATTGGTAATTTGGAGGGGTGGACTTTTATTTGCGAGAAATCTACGGCTTAAGCCATTGTTTACAAAAGCAATTACGCCCCTTTGAAATGTTGGCACCGATTTATGTACGGTCCTTATATTTGAAATGACGTTTCACATTCATCTAGTGATAGCGGATTTTCATTCAAATAATCGATTAATCGATTAACGAACCGAAAAGTAAAATATTTGTTTACGGTTATATCATGCCAATATGAGCATTAACTTCTCCAGAGGATCATCACCCATCGTTCCAAACATGGTATGTACTCTCATTGGTGGAAAAATGACAGCACAGCGAACAAAAAATAATGGATTATTGTTAATCGAGTAGTTAAAAAATGGGACATCTCTGATTTTGGTGTGATTGTTTTGATAAAAAAAGAGCGCAAAATTTCATCTCTACCGAGGGGGCAACAAAACCACAAAATTACCTTGCATACGGGGGTATTCATTGGATGAAAGGGACCGTGAAAGAGGACACTACAATTGGGTTGTTTAGGGGTATTGAGGTAAATACATATTCGTTATCTGCATTAAAAATGGAACCGAAATCCAACATTTCATCAATTGGTACACTGGAACTATTTTAAATAAGTACGATTACATGAGCAAAAATCACCATCTTAGCGCCCCTTGGTGGAACTTTGTATGGGAGTGAGCTGTCAACGAATCGATTTAGTGTCAACGATCAAAAATTTAAATATTGATTTAAAAATCGAGATGAATGTCTACGGGATCGATAAAAATATCGTTGTGCTCAGAAAACAAAGCTCTATCAGATGATGTATAAAAATCGATATATTTTTCTAAGTTAATCAACCCAATAGAAAGTTTTTCTTCCGACTGTTTCATCTTAGTATTCCTCTTTGCTCTTACCACTAATGATTGACCAATCATCTTTTTCAATCATTCATGAAGCAATACTAACGTTAATAAAATCGTTCTCTTTCACAATCACACGAAGTTTCTGATGGTCCGTGAGTTACAGCTATGGGAAAATAATTCTGAATTCACTTGGCTGATAGAACATTCTTCAGATAATCATTCTGTTATCAAATTTCTGTTCATGGAATTTGATTTTAGTTCAGTTGTTTAATTTCGAATTTAACGTTTCAATGTTCAGTTGTTCCAGTTATAACAGAATAAGGGGAGTTAAATGACTTCACTTTTTGAAATCTAGTATCTAGTTCGAAGTTCCGCATATGTTATGTGCTGCTAAACAGTTGATTGAGCATAATCATAAGGCATCAGTGACTTGAATGATTAATATCTTTTGTTCCTTATATTTGATCGAAAAGTGGTATTCAACAAAGTTGTAGCTGAAAAAATTTCTACAAGCAAGCTATCATTTTTAAAAGCAGAGTAAAATGGTGAATTTTGAGATATAGGAAAAATGGACGAAATGGTGGCCCTAAGTTGCCCCTAATTTGGGCCCATACGTAAATTCAGCAATCGACTAAATTTTCAATAGCGACCAAAAATATCCATTAGTACCGTCCCAATGACGCGTTCATCTAGATAAAATTGTTAAATAGCAGATTTTTAGCGATGGGCCCAATCTTAGATCCATAGGCCAACATTAGAGCCATTTCCCCTATAAAAACAAACATTTTTGTATTTCCATAGTAATTTTTAAGTTTATCATAAGGTTTGTGCCAAGTCAGTTTCTTAATAGATAAGTTAAATTTTTGGAAGCTAATCAGGCCCCAATTTGGAACCGTTTGAGCACCGTGGAGCGCATTTTGCATCAATATATTGAATATACCCTACACGTAGAAAAATCGGTCGTAGATCTCAAATAATTTCCCATGAATATATTATTATTAGGTCAGAATTATTTCTACATAATAGTTGCAGTCAATTTCATGATATTTTAATAATTCTTTAAGTCAGAAAGAAACTTATTGTCAAAAGTAAGTTGTGCACTGATTAATTTTTAAACAGTATCCATCAAATGTCTACCGAAGGTTGGCTTTCATCGGGGTTTTCATAAATCACTTGATCTAAATTGGGCTTTTAACTGTTCCTTATTTAATCGATCCT
The DNA here is from genome assembly GCF_037179485.1 of Ochlerotatus camptorhynchus. Lineage (NCBI taxonomy): Eukaryota > Metazoa > Arthropoda > Insecta > Diptera > Culicidae > Ochlerotatus > Ochlerotatus camptorhynchus. Next base: position 441,478 of record NW_027040911.1, on the reverse strand, counting down.
AATTTTTGAAACTAATCATGACATCTAATTATTAGTCTTCCATGTTTGCGTTTGACAGAGCAGCAAAGATCGATTGGTGTATGGAGTCTGTTGAAATTAAATTTTCTGACCGAATTTGTGGAACGAGAGGTTACTTTCAGTTTCAGTACCATTACATCACTTTGTGATAAACAATTCTTGGTCACATTTAGCTTAAGAGGGGCTACAGTTGCACTTGAATTAACTGAAATAGGTGAACTTCGCGAAGAATTCGATGTTTTTTACAACTGAATCATAAAATAGATCTGTCGCTCAAAAATTGCGTCTTCGATTCTAACAGATGAACAGAAATAATTCTAGAACTGGAGCTTCAGAATAAGCTACACTTCATTGCACCTATTCTTCTTAGCAAATTGTTGTCTGTTCATAGAGCTAATAGTGACAATTAATTTATGGAAAAAAAAACTCATTTGAACTTCTACACTGAATCCTTTAATCAACTACCACACCCATATGATTCGCACGTACCATTTTGTATTATTTTCTTCGCACTACTATATTCCACTAACAAATCAAACTTTCTGCTTTCCACTTTTCCCAACCAAAGCGACCAACTGGCAAGTCTAACCACAACAACGATCGAGCCGGTACGACCGGAGAGGAACCATCCGTAGTGACCGAAGTTACGGGTGCAACTGACCAGACCAACTGTGCGGAAAAACGTTTTTCCACCAAGCTTCCCGATCAGAGGAAAACCGACATCGACGACGCTGAGGAAGGTGGCAAGCGGCAGAGCCACTCCACCGCCTCCATCACTGCACGAGATCGCGTGGGCGATAGTCAGAGTAGTGATTCCGGAAAGATGCAGGCAGCTCCAGTTGCCTCACCGCCGAAAGGTGTTGATTTGGAGATTAGTGGTGGCAAAATTTCCCCCAAATACGGCCACGGGTTGTCTTCGGGCAGTATCAAGGCTGTCGGATGCACCCCGGCAGGAAAGATGCAGCGTGACTTGCTCGGCGATAGGAAACGGAGGTAAGGTTCATTTTTGGGGTGACATCCCGCATGTCAGTGGCGGTTAGCGTGGGCGGGCACACTTTCTCACGGTGGACTGTTTGCGCTGCAAATGCCAGGTTTGAAAGCCGTGTCGAACGATGGATGCAGTATGCAGCTTTGGCACTTTGCTGTCACGAAAGTAATCCGGACACGTCTGGTCGGGTTGCTCGGGAGAGTGCATTTTGGATCATTTGGTGGTGATATATGACGCCCCGTGCAAATTGAGTCCGTTAAATAGAGCATCCACATCTGAATATAATTTCAAGCGTAGTACGTGTAACGATTCCATTCTGTAAATATGAAGACGCCTAATGGAACTTCCATTAACTTCTTTTTTCTACCTATCTCGGGACCTATCAATAGGAAGGCAATTACAATTGTAAGATTCCCCACCACGATAGAGATGCTTCTTATGAAGAGAATCCAACGAACGGTGCCACACGCCATTAAACGGCGGCGCTTTTGAATTAACACTCGATCCAGATTATGTACATCGATCAAACATTTCGTGACGATTGCTGGCTTGCAACTTCTGTAGTACCCAGGTCCCATTAAGTCACAATATAGAGAACCCCACGCCTAGTGCAGAGTAACACTTTGTCTGCAGTGCGGTAAATTGGTTCATGTCAAAATCGAGTTTGAATTTTCAACTATCAGATCGATGCAAATTTGGAATCTTGCAGCTTATAGACAAGATGAACAATGACAAAATTTTACCGTGATAATCCAATTCAGCACACAGCCGACATCATTAAACGGTGCGAAGGAATCCGCCGAGCAAACAGACGATCTAACGTGCTAATTGGCCTGCTCGCTCAGGTGAACGCACGGCTCGACAAATCATCTTTGTTGCAATTAACCGTTTTAGGGTGATTCAAATATGACGTCCATAAGTTTTACGATATTGTTTACCCGCCTCGCCGCTGTGTCCCGAATACTTATTACACGTACTGTCACACATTTTAGGAGCCCCTTGGCCCACCTCAAAAGAGGACGTCCTATTTGGATCACCCCTTCGGTGATGTGGGGTGATGGTCGCCGAACTGCTTTGAGCAACACCCCGTCCGTATTTACCCCATGCATTTCCTGGTGCTCCTGCTGGCGAACGTTCAAAAGATTGGGAACATTTTTCATCGCACCCGGACAGGTGGCTCGTGTGTTTCGCGGGTATAGAAGGTGCACACAAAGTAGCTAGTTTAGCTGGGCAATGTGATTGCTTGGAGAAGATCAAGGTGGAAACAAAAGTGCTTATGGCTTTCGAATCAGGGCAGTGCAATTTATTGTTGTACAATAAGGGCGGAACAAATTAATACTTTTACTTTTGTCATACTAAAGAAACTTGAATATGCAAAGAGACGCCATCAGATTGCCTGAGAACGCAAAACTGTCATTGTTGAAAACTTCGCTCAGCGTTGCCAAATTGTTTAAAGCTTGGTATTCTTGCGCTCCCCACCCCCCTCTTCACCCTGCGTATACAATTGTCCATACACGATACACAATTTGTATGGGCTGTGGATAAGTCAATGAAACTGTTTTTAATAATAGGAGCTTTAAACTTAGCCAAAACGCTCCTGTAGTTTTTTTGAACCTAATAAGGAGTTAAAAAAACAGGCGGGAAAAGACGGAAGAATCTTTCGAGCAATGCCAGAAGAAACTTCTAAGGGTAGTCAAAACAACTTTCTGGGAGGAATCGGAAAAACTTACGGGTTAAGGTGGAACAAAATTCCAGGGGAAAGTTGGAACAAACTTCTTCAGGAAGTTAAAAAAATATACATTTTGATAGATCTTTTTTCCTAGTAAAGAAGACCCCATTGGAGTGAAGCTCCTTTCAAGCCTCTTCTCCGATAGGCATAAAACCTTCAATGTTTTATTACGAAGTTTAAAATAGATGCACTTTCCAGTTGCCTAATTTCTCTATCTTCCTATCTAATAATAGACCGCGTTGCTAGTTGGAGAACACGAGAGCATCCCAGCCAGGCTTGTATTTTTTCCTTGGATTTGTTTTCCGTGCTGAGTACCAATGCTACCGACGCCAGGAAGGCAGCTCCCACACCTGGACCCTACCTATCGACTAATCAACTCATGAACCGTGGAGCAACGGCTTTACTTCCCTTCCGAAGGCGTGATCAGAGATGTTATGCCTCAGAACATCCCGGCGGTGCCGACTGGGATTGAACCCAGGCCTGCTGGGGTGAGAGGTAATCACGCTTACCACTACACCACCGGCGCCGCTATCAGCCAGTCTTGTAAGCGGTTACCGTAGTTGACGCATTTTTTGTGATAATCGACTGCCTTTGCTTCCGACACTTACAAACCAAGCTATCAAATTACATTTTCAAACTAAAATGTCATATGACAGGCTCTGTCATACGACACTGTTGGCGAAAACCGTCACGAATGTATGTTTTTTAGTTTTTCTCATAATAAGAGCTGTTGATGTTGTGCTTGTGTGAATTCTGAAAATAGCAAGCAACGATGTCCTAGAAACAACATTTTTGATCAGAAATGATTTAATTTACTCCAAATTGAGGAATTAGAACAAAATCACACATGTCATATGATAGTTGTTGTTGTTTGATAATTTTATTTTTCCTCGAATGTTGTTCTACCGTTTGTGTTGCGTGAGAGAGACGACGGTAGAGCATGAGTGTACGAATACAAACAGACTGTCACGCACGACATCGAAGCGAGTGTAGTAAAAAACGTCAACTGTTTCAACCCCTGATCCCAGCTAACAAGTTTAGTTTCAGATAAGCTTATACAGGCAAAACTCCCTCCCCTTGGCTAGTTTTTGCACCTTGCTGTTGGTGGGCGGGCTTAATTTCATGCTTTATAGTGGAGTGTTGGAGACGGTAGGTTTATGGCCGGCGTGGCTGGCTCATGCCGCGATAGAATGGCGTCATGGGCAGGCAATGGGGATTACTAAGCTTCCCCTCTCTGATAAACCACTGCATGAGAGAACCAAAGATCTAGTCTAGCAGTGATAGTATCACACTTGTTACTCCTTTTATTGAGAGCCGCGTCGTAGTACGCTTACGTATAGGCACTGACGTTGGGTGTGATACTGGCGGGTTTTGCCGCAAATCACTCTTATTTTATTTATTTTTACGGAGATAGATTTATTTGGGTTTGCAAGGGAATTATACTATTGAAATATTTCAGAAAGTGCCCAACGGTGCTCCTTCTATTTGCGTGACAAGCTTTCATTGTTTTTTTCATTGAAGTATTACTCAGGAAACAATGTTAAACATCATTTTTGTACATGATATTGTAACTAATCTTATATGTGCTTCATTTTGATTTGAACTATGGCTCGAGATTTCCACTGTGGTGTGCTTCTATTGTGACATACCCATATGTATTTTTGTGGTGCGACATAGTGGAAACGTGAGAGCGTAATTGGAGCATATACTCTATATAATTTAAAAATCAGCTAGGAAACTAACTTCAAAATGAAGCATTTTAGTCACATGAAGGTGTTACCTGTGTCGACCGAAGATATAATAAATAGGTATAGGTCAAAATCAAAAGTACTTGAAACACGTTTAATTTTAGATTACAAGCACAAGTGCAGGTACTTAATAAAGCATGGGTTATGCTTGATTAGGTGAATTAGAGCTTTTAATAATTTATTAAATTAGACTAATGAGATATCATAATCATCAAATGAACTTCAATAAGAAACTTCAGAAAGTCTAATGACATTAAGTAGATTAACAAAAGAATTAGGATGCGGGGGGTCCGCTTAGAGAGGCAACTAACCTTTAAAGTTGTAGAATAAATCTTCTTATTTAGTCTTGAACTTTAAAAAGAAAACGCAGGCAGACCAATAGCATTGAGCAGATTAACAGGGAGAGGAGTGGTTTGGGAAATAAGTAAAAGTAGAGGTGTGTGACAATTGATAGCTTTTGGACTTTTGGAGGTGTTGTGTTCCCCTGAGTTTGTTGTACTCGATTACTATATAATTCTCTCAATACGCGAAATCTCTTATATATGCGGTTAAAGCATTTGAGTTGACTTATTTCTTAGTGTTCAAGTGCTTACATTTGTGAACAGCAGTCAATGTTAATCTATGAACTAGACCATACGTAAAATCGATCTTTTCTTATGTGGTATTGATGCATGTTTAACTTTTCGCGGCTGTCGGAATCAACGCGCCTACGTCTTCGGAGCTTATGCAGAAGTGATTCGCAATGCGGTAGAGCCATAGAGGTAATTCTAAGACTAGAAGGTCCCGAAATAACGTGCTCAACTTTTCGGCTCAGCTCTGGTACTCTCTTCGGTCCCAAGCTAATCGATTCACCCCTCGAAACATAGGAAAAACCAATAACCCCTCATTTTATCCGTCAAACTTTCATAGCGAATCAAAACAAACATTGCGTAGTACTAGAATTTCGACTAGAACAGGGTACGTTAACCGTTTGCTTGGGACCAATAGGCTACTAAAATGGTGAGCCAATTTAAAATCGTTAGTTTCGTATTGATTGTTGGTAGAGCTCACCAAAAGTTTTTTTTTGAGCTTCTGTAAAGGGTGTCCACGATGAAATTGCCACACTATGAAATTGCTCTAACTTTTTAACCGTTGGGTAGAATTTAATGAAAATTTGGGTGGATTTAGTTCATAGTGCATTATTTACATCCTGCAAGTTTTAAAGTCCTGTGATCAAAACTCGCGGAAATGGAGTCGAAAGAACAGCTCGTGCGTGATAAAATCTTGCGCATTCATCACGAGAACAAGGATCTCTCGCATCGTTCCATCGCTAAAACGTTGGGAATCGCGAATTCCACGGTGTCGCGAGTGATTAAGCGGTTCGAGGAACGGTTGACCACCGATCGGAAGCCCAGAAGTGAAGGAAAAAGTATTCCGTACAACACCAAAAATCACAACCGCGTAGTTGGGGCCTTCAACCGAAATCCGAACGCCTCCGTTAGGGATGTGGCTAAGAAGCTGCACCTAAGCCGAACTAAGGCTGGGCTTCGAACGTTCAAGGTACAAAAGGCCCCTAATCGCGACGAGAAGCAGAACAAGTCCGCCAAAACCCGTGCCAGGAAGTTGTACCTCAACATGCTGACGAAAGTTGAATGCTGCATCATGGACGACGAAACATATGTGAAGGCCGACTTCAAACAGATCCCCGGCAACCTGTTTTTCACGGCCAAGGATAAGTTCAGCGTTCCGGAGCATGTCCGCACTCAGAAGATGTCCAAATTTGCGAAGAAATTCCTGGTTTGGCAAGCCATCTGCACGTACGGGAAGCGGAGTGCACCTTTCGTGACCCAGGACACGATGAACGGACAGGTGTACATAAAAGAGTGCCTCCAGAAGCGGCTGCTTCCTCTCCTGAAGGCCCACAACGTCCCAACAATCTTCTGGCCGGATTTGGCCTCATGCCACTACTCCAAGGACGTGCTGAAGTGGTATGCGGACAATAAGGTCAATTTCGTGCCGAAAATGTTCAACCCTCCCAACACTCCGGAGCTCCGCCTCATCGAGAAGTACTGGGCGATTATGAAGCAGCACCTTCTTAAACGACCTAAGGTAGTGAAGACGGCAAACATACTTTTGAACATAAAAACCAATAAATGATCCATAAAATATTGGAAAACGTTCCATAAAAAACATCCAAATGTTCCATAAAACTTCGGAGAAAATCCTTAAAAAAGTGTGAATGATCCATAAAAATATCAATATGATCCATATTTAATGTAAAATTTAGCAGCACAATTGTAAAAATGTACCGCTAAATTTCTAAGGAATGAGCATTGAAATTGTACGAATTACCCATAAACATATTGCAATTGATCCATAATACATTCAGCAGTGAACCTTAAACTAAAGAAAGTGATCCATAGAAAATCATGTTTGCGCACTTAAAAATATAGCCATGTTCGTATAAATGAAAGCAACTTCCTCAGAGCAGTCTCGTTTTGGACAGTTTGAAGCTGAAATAGGTCAACGGCGCCGGTGGTGTAGTGGTAAGCGTGATAACCTCTCACCCCAGCAGGCCTGGGTTCAATCCCAGTCGGCGCCGCCGGGATGTTCTGAGGCATACCATCTCTGATCACGCCTTCCTTCGGATGGGAAGTAAAGCCGTTGGTCCCCGGTTCATGAGTTGATGGGTCTATGTAGGGTCCAGGTGTGGGAGCTGCCTTCCTGGCACGTCGGTAGCATTGGTGCTCAGCACGGAAAACAAGATCGACGGAAAAAACAAACCAAAGGATAAAAAAAAAAAGCTGAAATAGGTTTTATTAAACTAATATAAAATCAAAACCAATCTTAATGCTTATAAGGTGGCAAAAGGAACCAAGAAGTCTGTCTCAAAAAAACCACCTAGCAGAAATAATAGAGTGAGGAGTGATGCCGCAACCGAATCTGGAAAAGGAAGTACCAATGTGGTCAGCCTGGAAGAATCCCTAGACCAGTTGCTGCAGGAGAAAAGCGCAAATAAGAAAGCGCTTGAGGAAGAGAAATTCCTCCATGAAAAGCGATAGGAGGCTGAGCGGGAGATTTTCAAACCGAGAGTTATCTTCCGTCACTCTTTCAACAAAGATTTGGCTAGATTTAGCATTTAGGGATTCAATTATTATTTTAGTTAAGCACGCCAACGATGGACAATGAGCAACTTACTAGTTACTTAGGGTAAATCATGTATATAGCGTTTAGGAACAAATTTTAGGTTACCAGATTTTAGGATCAAACTGTAGTATCTAGATTAAGCAAATATAGGGTTATTAAATTCAATATTTGCACGCATTCCACCTCCAACTAACCTACTTCAGTAGCTACATAGAGGTAACTTTAAGACCAGAAGGTCCCGAAGAAATGTGCTCAACTTTTTGGCTAAGCTCTGGTACTATCTTCGGTCCCAAGCTTATCGATGCACCCCTTTAAAACACGAGAAAATCCACGAACCCCTCATTTTACCTGTCAAACTTTCATAGCGAATCAAAACAAACATTGTGTAGTACTATAATTTTGACTAGAATGAGGTACGTTAATCGATTTGCTTGGGACCAATAGGCAAGTCAAGTAGTGAGCCAATTTAAAATCGTTAGTTTCGTATTGATTGTTGGTAGCTAGTTCACTACAAATAACTACAATTTAATTAAACGATAGGTATATTAACAAATTTAGGCAATTAAAATAATTTAGCTGTAAAACGTTTTTTAAATGGTTTGGAATTGTATCTTCTTTTCCTCTTTTTTTCTCGTTCATACTCCGACCTATCTAAGGTTTGGTTCAACGGAACGGTGAGTTCACAGTTCCGTAGAATCAAACCTGACGTCTGTCATTTCTGACAGCGACCGTTACCGTAGCTCTCTGAATCCCCCACAGGGTTGTCACTGGACTTGGCGGTACAGTGTTATCCCGATATTCCAAACAGCCATGATCCATAAATTAGACGTATATTATTCACGTTTTGGACACTGTATTATTAATTTTGATCCATAAACCATGAAAAATTGCTCCATTACTGCTTAACTACTTAGATTTACTGTCCTGCCGTGTTTTTAGGTAGATGTGCGGAGCGATGGTCAAGCGTCTAGAATTAGCTTCCAAAAGAAGCTTCTATAATAATTTTCTTAAGAAAAAATGAAAAAAAAATGTTAATGTTATGGATCATACCTAGGGTAGGTGTTCCAGTTGTTGGTAGACGTGCTTATTTTGGTGTGTTCCAATTATAGTCTATATCTCGGTCTATATACATATGTTTTTTTTTTTAATTTGATCAATAAACCTTGGAAAATTGCTACATTACTGCGTAGCTACTCAGATTTACTGTTCTGCCCGTGTTTTTTTTTGTCAGAAGAGCAGAACGATGGGCGAGCGTCTAGAATAAGCTTCTTAAAAAGTTTCTAAATGAAGCTTCCATAGGAAACGTCTTAAGAATATTATTATAGAATCTTCTATTGGAAGCTAATTCTAGACGCTTGCCCATCGCTTCTCACATCTACCTTAAATACACGGGCAGGACAGTAAATCTAAGTAGATAAGCAGTGGAGCAATTTTTCAAGGTTTATGGATCAAAATTTAAAAAAATAGTGTCCTAAACATGAATAATATACGTCTAATTTATGGATCATGCCTATATTTTTAAGTGTGCAAACTTGATTTTTTATGGATCACTTTCTTTAGTTTAAGATTCATTGCTGAATGTTTTATGGATCAATTGCAATATGTTTATGGGTAATTCGTACAATTCCAATGCTCATTATTTAGAAATTTAGTGGTACATTTTTACAATTGTGTTGCTAAATTTTACATAAAATATTGATAATATTGATATTTTTTATGGATCATCCACACTTTTTTAGGGATTTTCTCCGATGTTTTATGGATCATTTGGATGTTTTTAATGAAACCTTTTCCAATATTTTATGGACCGTTTTATCAATTCTAAAGGTGCAAACTTAGGGCTGCCAGTGAAGACAGTCGAGGAACTGAAGAAAGTATGGGTTTACATGCAAAAAACGGTTGATTCACAGGTTGTGCAGAATCTTATGGCCGGGGTTAAGGCCAAGGTGCGGGCATTTGCGTATGAACTGTAAATAAAATACGAGTAAAATGGTAAAATGAAGTTTAATAGTTATTTCTCAATCCCTGAAAATTTGATGGCAATCGGATGAAAACTCGAATTTTGCGAATCAATTTTGTGTGTGGCAATTTCATCGTGGACACCCTTTAGTATAGAATTTGTTCGGTACGGTCGCGACATCTTGAAGTGATTGATGCGTGCGGTAAGGTAGCTAAATTGAAACAAAGCTCAACAGTAAAATAAGCAGAATATTTAGGGAGGAGGCCAAAATTGATCAACTTGCCAACATAGGCTATCACTTTTGTTTTGGTGGCACTCTTTAAATGATAATAAGCCTTTTTTCTCGCTTCGGTTGTCTCGCACGGCTTTCGGAGTTCGCGCGGTTTTCGTGACTTACATAATTTAGATAGGGTATACGTCCCTAACCTCGGTCTAATATGCAGCCATCGATTACGTTTTTAATCATAACTCATCAATGAATTTACCTGCAAACGATATTCTACTGCTAAATGGTATGCTTAGATATGCTTATCATGTCGTTTGCTATCAGAAACCACGAAAAGTTGAAAAACTTACTTTTTTTAAGACAATAACTCACGAGGGAAATGTATGTAATATGGGTCTATTGTCCCCAAATTGGGTCTATTTATGGATGCAACTTCGTCCTATCTTGTTTGATCCTCAAAAAAACGCTCTTGGTAACGTTTTCTGATGTATTTTTTTTTATCACTATCACTGTTAACTTAATGCTCTTCATTCCTCAAAACATTTCTTAGAGAAAATTTTACGAAAACTACATTAAATCACTCAATTTAAAAATTAAAAATTAAAAATTTCGCTTATCGTCTTTTGACCGCAGAATATCTAAATCAGAACATTGTGATGTTCATTATACAGGTTTGGCAGAAAAAATCTCCCTTCCTGTTCGTTCCTTATCATCCAAATGCAAAACAACATTGTTGACGTTACTCTTATTGCTATATGCTGTCAAATGAATTTCATGGGCCATAGTTAGGAACATAGAAAAGAAATGTGTCCCTAAAGTTGGGTCCAGGTTTTACTTGTGAAAACGTTGTTAAACAATTAAAATAAACATAAAATATTCAAACAGCAACTGTAAGTTTTACGTCTAGTGTGTATTATCAGGTAATTCCAATCAATAAATGCCATAATCAGGCCATTTGATGATCGTCAGTCAACCTTCCCATCTTAACCTTATAAGTCATGGCGGCTAAAAACTCCGAACATTGTGATATTCTCAACCAGTTTTATTACTTACGAGAGCTGAAAATGTATTGAAATGTTGTGATATAAATTGATTTGTGTGTGGTACACATTTATCAACCATCAGTGATCAATATTTTCCTTATTTTTTGTGTAATATTCCTTAATTAATTATTTATTTGCGTGATAGGCCGAATGAAAGGACTAGACCCACATTACATACCGTAACCCTATTTCGTTCGAAACGGGTTTACTTATTCAATCGGTTTACTACGCGGATGTATCAATGCAAAGTTATAAGCGCAATATTAAACGACATTAAATTTGAATCTGATACGGTAGGCCATATAACAGAGTCGATAGCCATTGCAAATCAACCATCTCTACCTGCTTATTTTCCTAACTTTCACTATTATTGCTGTTACTCTGACTATCCCCTATGTTCAAAAGCTTTCCTTACTATCCGGTATCGTAAACAGGATTCATTTGACCCCTGTGGTTATTATTCTGTGATGCCAAATCTATACCTCTACCCTGGTGCAGTATGGACAGCGATTTTTCGCTGGTGACTTGGCCCTATGACCCCCTTCTGTGCTTGAAAATGAAAATGAAAATGAAATGAAATGATAAGCTTATACAGGCAAAACTTGCCTTATGTCGAAGACAACATATCAAGAAGACTGGCAACTTTGCCTGAATCCAAGCGACAGACACACCAGCTGCGCTCGAGCGAAGGTGGAAGCAACGCATAGAAAAATGAGAAAATACACAAACCTTTCTTCTGAGGATGGAACCTTGGCTATTGGTTCGGAGCATTTACCTTTGAGCGGCAGATGACACGATTGTGCCTGTCTCATACCGGTCGTTTGAGAAAATGGGAAAGTTGCCAGTCTTCTTGATATGTTGTCTTCGCTTATGTACAAGCTGATCTGCAGCTAACATAGTTAATTGGGAAGGAATTCAGAAGCATATGATATTACTGGAGTGGTGTCTGCGTTGAAATGTAGATGACCCAAGCGATGTCCAATACTGGTGGCAACGATGAACACGTAGGTGGTGCAAGCTCTGGAACTATTGATTAACTTCATTAGGGGTGCAGTATCTCTGGCCTCGGTCAGACATATTCAAATATTTGTTTACCTGATAAAGAACTAGCATTTCTACCATACCATGTAGCTAGATTAGGAGCTGGAGAGCAAGGATTCAGAAACATGTCCAGCTCTTGGAATGCTGAAGACTGCAGCCGGAGTGCGAATGCTGGACAAGTTGTTCAATGATGTGGCAACGATGAGGCCGTGGTGATTGCAAATTCTTGCAGCTCGTTTTGGTGCCTGTGACCATGCATTCAGAACCATGTTTATCAGTTTAACCAGAACTCGAAAAACGTGAAAGTCCATTAGGAGCGTAGTATCTCTGGCTTCGGCCAGACATATACCAGTATTTATTACCTGATAAAATAACTGGCATTTCTAGAGGAATTTGTAGCTAGTTTTGGAGCCGGAGAGCTTGGATCCAGAACCATGTGGAGCTCTTGGAATGCTGAAGAGTGTAGCCGGAAGCTGTTCAAGGATGTGGCAGCGATGCGATGAATTCTTGCAGCTAGTTTTGGAGTCGGAGAGCATGAATCCCGAAACCATATGGAGTGATACACTGAAAATAAAATTTCGTTCTTACAACGAAATCGCTCGTTTGTTCTACGAATTTATTCGTTGTTTTCTGCAACGAAATTGATTTGTACTTTGTATGAATCTAGTTTCGTTAGAACTGCCACACTCGCTATCGCTGCACCCAACCAGGGAGCCACAAGTGTTGGTTGTGGAAACCGAAAAATGTGGAGTGTGTTAGTGACGATGGGTAAAAATAACTGTTCGCGAGCCATTCCTACCCCTCGATTGAGAGTGCTGAACCCCAGTTTCAAGAAAGTTTTTTGAAATGCACGACTTCCGCTGTGCGAGCGAGCATCGAGAGTAAAGAAGAACCCTAATAAAAATTGTATGGTTAATTTGCTTAACGACGTGTTCTGGGTATCATCCAAACCATTTGTGGAATAGTTCAATGATTAGGGTTATCGTTCGTTTATGGTTATTTTTTATTAGGGAACATAAAATCCATTCAGTACACGTGTAACCGTCAACCAGTAAAGAATAAAATTACAGTCCGCTTGCTATACAAATTCGATTCCATTATTTTCAGTCCGGATTTCGATCTCCCGTCTCCGCCAGTGTTTAATTTCCCTTCGTTTGTCCTCTGTGCGTACATTTGGTCCTTCGAGCCGGATATCGCGAGTGAACCATGGAAGTCCTTCGAAATCGACGCGACGTGCTTTTCGAGCGAATGAAGTGGGAGCATACAAATGCGCGTATTGTGGAGAGCCGAAATCCTCCGCCAAGTGAAGTGCAAGAGCGATTGCAGAAAATAACAGACTTGAGTGACAATTTTGAAAATGTGCAAAGTGAAATTGAAGAGTCCACTCCCGGAATCAGTGGAATATCGACGATTTTCAATCACCGAGTGGAATTTGAGACCATCTATTACCAAACGAAGAATTTGTATTTGAGCTGTCTCGACGACGCTACCCTTCATGGAAACAGGGATGGCGCCTACGTCGAACCAAGGGATGACCTCAGGGAAGCCATTAAGTTGCTGGTGGATTCGCAGCGTATGCTTGCAAATACTCAAGCTGCAGCTTCAACGTCGGTGCAACAGTTAGCTGGCCAGCTCCAGTCAGTAAATGCATTCCGGCCGTTAGCTGGTGCTCCTGTTCCTGGAGGTGAATTTCCACTCGAGATCAAGCTGCCGACGTTTTCGCTTCCAGTTTTCCACGGCGATCGGAAACAATGGAATTCATTCAAGGATCTATACGTCAGCTGCGTCCACTCCAAACATCTCAAGGATTCGGTGAAGTTGCAGTATCTGCTTTCCCATTTGGATGGGGAAGCGAAGAAATTAGTGAGCGCTTTCAGTATCACGGATGCAAACTACGTGGAGGTATGGGATAAATTGAATGAACACTACGATAAGAAGAAGTATATCGTGACAGCACTGGTGAAGGATTTTGTAGAACAACCGTCGGTGAACGCTCCGTCTCTCACGGGTCTTCGCAAGCTTGTCACGACCGCAGACGAGGTTGTCAGGCAGCTCAAAGCGCTCGGTCCAGAATACGAATCTCGTGATCCATGGTTGATCCATCTCCTCGTAGATAAGCTCGATCGTGAAACTCGCTCTATGTGGGCTCAAAAGGTAGTCGATCTGGATAATCCAACCTTTCGGGAATTTCTAACATTCCTCGAGCGAAGATGCGACGCGATGGAGACTTATGCGTCTTTCACCAGGAAGGGGAACGAAGTAGCAGTAAAGAAGGATTCTGAACGAAGGGGAGAGCAGAGTACGAAGGCCGTTCCATCAAACAAAGTGGTTCAAAGCTTCCATGCAAGCACTCAGTTGTCCTGTCCCATGTGTTCTCAAGCTCACACAATCTACCAGTGTGCCAGCTTCAAAGAAATTGTAGTAGGCGACCGGCGGGAACTTGTCCAGAGGATCAAGCTTTGCTACAACTGTCTCAAGCCATCACACATCTCAAAGGATTGCACGTCAGCAATAGTGTGCAAACATTGCAAGCAGAGACACCACACTCTTCTGTGTCTGGTAAATACAAGCAACGTACAGGATTCTGCCCACCGTATCGAACCTCCTGTGGCCAGTGATAACGAAGAAATCCTAGTTCCAAAGTCGGAAGTTGAGGATTTTGTGGCATCGTATGTCACGCATTTGGAGACCTGTCGTTCAACTGACTTCGTAAGCATGTTGCCAACAGCAGTCGTTAAGGTCCTTGGAAAGGACAATGTGTTTCACGAAGTACGGGCGATTATCGATTCTGCTTGTATGAGTTCGATGATTACCAAGCACGCCTTTCAACGTCTTGGCCTGAAGAGGCGAAATGCCAACGTTCTAGTCAGCGGAATCACTCCAGGAAAACACAGCAAAGCGGATGGAGCAGTAACGCTGCAGATCTCATCGCGATTCGACGAAACAATTGTTGTCGTGGTGGATGCACTAATTCTCAACCAACTTGTTTCAGATCAACCGTGCCAAAAGTTCACCGTCGATACCGGCGCCCTCGCTGAGGCACCCTTAGCAGATCCACAGTACAACGAACGTGGTAAAATCGATCTGTTATTGGGAGTAGAAGTGTTCTTCTCCGTTCTAGAGCCAGGAAAGCTGGTAGACAATCGCGGCATTCCACTGGCCCAGAATTCAGTCTTCGGCTACTTGGTGGGTGGCCGTTTTGAAGCTTCATCGCAAAATGCTCGTAGCAACGCGGTGATCAACCTAGTTACCGAGGTCAACTTGGATCAAACGTTGCGGAAGTTTTGGGAAGTAGAGGAAATACCAAATGTCAAAATACTGACTGAAGACGAATGCCGTGCAATCGACCATTTCAATTCAACCGTCTCACGAAGTGCGGATGGACGATACGTTGTTCGTTTACCTTTCGACGACACGAAATCGGAGCTTGGTGAATCTGCTACCGCTGCCATCCGGCGCTTCTATGCAATGGAGCGGATGTTCAGCATCGATCCACAACTCAAGCAGCTTTACACGCAGTTCATGACTGACTACTTGGAGCTTGGTCATATGGAGAAGATTTCCCCTGCGGAAGTTCCCGTGCCAGCGAACAAATGTTTTTACCTTCCGCATCATGCCGTGTGGAAAGAAGACAGCTCGACAACAAAATTACGCGTTGTTTTCGACGCGTCAAGTAGGAGCGCATCTGGAGTTTCTCGGAACGACCGTTTGCTGGTTGGACCCAACGTGAACGAACCTCTCTTCAATGTTTATTGTCGTTGGCGTACCTATCGATATGATATGCGTTCACGGCTGACGCAGAAAAAATGTACCGGCAGCTTTGGACTAGTGCAGTAGACACCGATTATCTACGGATTGTGTGGCGCAGTGATCCAGATGAGCCATTGGAGCATTACCGCTTGCTAACAGTAACATATGGTACAGCGTGTGCAGCGTATCAAGCGATGGCTGCCCTTCGAAAAGTCGCTGAAGATAACAAGGAGGAGTTTTCTCTAGCAGCAGAACGAATACCAAAAAAATTCTATGTTGATGATCTGCCATCTGGGGCGAACACGATCGAGGAAGCTATACATCTTCGGAACAAAATCAGGGATGTTCTGGCGATTGCAGGCTTTAACCTGCGCAAGTGGAACAGCAACGAACGTCAGCTCCTGGGATCTGTAGCCAGTGAGGAAATCTTTTCGATCAAGCTGCCGCAGGAAGAAGATACTGTGAAGGCTCTCGGGATACGATGGATACCACAGGATGACATTTTTTATTTCAAGGATTCATTCGACATCAACAGTGTAAACACGAAACGTCAGTTATTATCCGATTCATCGAAGTTATTTGATCCATTCGGGTGGATCGCTCCAGTGAATGTGCGATCGAAAATACTTTTCCAGCACCTCTGGCTGTATGACCTGCAATGGGATGATCAGCTGCCTGCCTGTATTTGCGACGAGTGGATCGAAATGAAAGAAACGCTTCACCACATCGAAACGATCCGCATCAATCGGTGGATCTCACATCAAGACGGGAGGCTACAGCTCCATGGATATGCAGATGCCTCTGAAGCGGCCTACGCTGCCGTGGTTTACGCTCGCTCTATGGATGAAGATGGAAAAGTATGCGTTAATATTGTGGCTGCTAAGACCAAGGTGGCACCAATTCAGCAAATTTCATTACCAAGGCTAGAATTATTGGCAGCAGATTTGCTAGTGGACTTGATGACAAGACTCATGGATTCGTTTTCGGATCTGAAAGTTGAGTTATTCGCGTGGACTGATTCGTCCATCGTTCTACAATGGCTGTCGTCGCATCCTCGAAAGTGGAAGACCTTTGTGGCTAATCGTACCTCGAAAATTCTCAACTTTCTTCCAAGAAATCGGTGGTATCACGTTGCATCAATGGAAAACCCCGCCGATTGTGCTTCGCGAGGTGTTTCACCGATCGAGTTGGTGAACCACGCTCTCTGGTGGACTGGCCCCAGCTGGCTCAAGGAAACTACTACAACCTGGGTATCATCACATGAAGACGAGATATTTGAGGATGAAGAGATGTTGGAAAGACGGGCAAAAGTAACGTGTTTGTCAACTAATGTCATGCCAAACCGCAATTATGACATAGAAAACTTCCTGCTGAATCGTTACTCAGATTTGAATCGTATTCGACGCATTTTGTGCTGGGTCAACCGAGTTGCCACGAACCTCAAAGCTAAATTGTACGGTACTCAAAGCTTCAGTGGACCATTCCCAAGTAACCAAAAGTTCTGATAAAAGGCCATTTGTGGCTTAAGCAGCTTAGTTGGTGATGGTCTTTAGAATTCTAAGCAGCCTCATTTTTAAGTCGTTATAAGAACTTGAAAGTTCCGGTATAATAATTGAAGAGCATTCTAAGCAGCTTCAGGCGGAACTTGAACGGAACTTTTAGAAAATAAATTAAAAAAGGTTTTTGTCCTCTACACCAATTCTATGTTTAGTTCGCACTTTTATGAAAGTTATTTCTAAAGACAGGTATTAATGTGTATTGATTTATCAGCGGTAGTAGTAGAATTTGAGCTGTTTGAAGAATTAAACCCAGTCCTTCTGCGCGAGAGCCCCAGCACGAACCGCTGCGTCATCTGAAATATATTAAAGTGAGCTGTTGTCCCGCCTACTGTTGGAGTTTTCAGTGCCAGCTGACTGACTTGCATACGAAACACAACACCTTGATGAATTTTAAATTGGTATTTGCCCGCATGGTATTCCAACACATTTGTGGCGCAGTGGTTAGCGTTAGTAGATCGCATGCCAAATACACGGGTTCGAATCCAGGAAATTACTTTTTGATTTTTTTTTATGTTTGGATAGAATGTTGATGCACTGCATAAATATAAGAATTATGATTTATTCGAGCCACTGATCATTTAATATTTACGTACATTAAATTTTGTTACTAATAAAGACTTGTAAGGATTGCTTCATGTGGCTTGAAAGTTCTATCGGAACTTTATTTGAACTTTATGGAACTTGAAAGTTCTGTCGGAACTTTATTTGAACTTCATGGAACTTGAAAGTTCTGTCGGAACTTTATTTGAACTTTATGGAACTTGAAGGTTCGGTTGGAACCAGAGCTGGTAAATATCACGGCCGTCATGTGACGATGAGAAAAGAGGTCCTCTCACCATCACGAGACGAAACTACCTATCATTAGCTTTCTTGTCATTTTTCAATGATCAAGCACTCATGATAATAATTCTTATGCGGTTTTGCCATCAAAATTTTTAACTGATTTAGATTAATTTAAGCAAACAACCGTATGTAATCGGTGGAGTGAATATATTATTAAGATTTCCTCGGTACAAGTAACTTTAATAGCATTAAATGAGCTAGTAATTACGATGATTACAACACTGTCCCGTTCTGTCATGACAAAAAATTCGATGAGATTTTGAAGAAAATCTCTATCATCGTTTTCTCATCCAATGATAGTGACAGAAGTATCACTGTAAATATCGCGGGAGATCTTTCATTGAAAATGACATTTGCCAGCCCTGGTTGGAACATTATTTGAACTTTATGGAACTTGAAGGTTCGGTCGGAACTTTATTTGAACTTAATGGAACTTGAAAGTTCTGTCGGAACTTTATTTGAACTTTATGGAACTTGAAAGTTCTGTTGGAACTTTATTTGAACTTTATGGAACTTGAAGGTTCGGTCGGAACTTTATTTGAACTTAATGGAACTTGAAAGTTCTGTCGGAACTTTATTTGAACTTTATGGAACTTGAAAGTTCTGTTGGAACTTTATTTGAACTTTATGGAACTTGAAGGTTCATTCGGAACTTTATTTGAACTTTACGGAACTTGAAAGTGATTTTAATCGTTGAATGCGGAACTTTTGGTTACTTGGGTTGACTCCCAAGGAGATTGACGACGCTTGTCAGCAACTGGCTCAAGCAGCTCAACAGGATACCTTTCGATCGGAGTTAGAGTCACTACAACGAAATTCCACTCTACCGAACAACAGTAAGCTCAAGACACTGTACCCCTTTATCGATTCCTGTGGCACTCTAAGGGTAGGTGGCCGACTACAGAATTCTGCTCAACCTTACGACATTCGTCATCCAGTTATCCTACCGAAGTTACATCGGTATACGCAGCTGCTGCTGTCGGAAATCCACTTGAGAAATCTACATGCTGGACCGACCTTGATGATCGCAACATTAAATCAACGGAACTGGATCATCGGTTGTCAAGCCGTCGTTCGTGCCTTCGTCGATAGTTGTGTGCAGTGCTGTCGGATGAAAGGAAAAACTTCAACGCAGTTAATGGGAAGCCTACCAAGTGTCCGCACGATGCCAACTCGACCATTTGTTCACACGGGCGTCGACTACGCAGGTCCAATACTTATTCGCACCAGCAATCTACGCGCAGCGAAGACATCCAAAGGTTATGTGGCCGTTTTTGTATGCCTATCCACAAAGGCAGTACATTTGGAGGCGGTCACGGACCTGTCTACAAATGCATTTATTGCTGCTCTCAAGCGTTTTACCAGTCGTCGTGGATTGTGTCATCATATCTGGTCCGACCACGGCACTAATTTTGTGGGTGCCGACAGAGAAATCAGAAGGTACTTACAGTCCGAAAAGTTCAACGAAGCAGTAGGTCAATATCTCGGTGATTTGAAGGTGAAATGGACGTTCATCACACCGTCAGCCCCCCATATGGGTGGAATTTTGGATGCAGCAGTTAAGAGTATGAAAAAGCACCTAAGGGCAGTCGTCGGAAACAACACTTTGACGTTCGAGGATCTTGGTACGGTATTAAGCCAAGTCGAGGCATGTTTGAATTCTCGGCCTCTATGCCAGCTGTCATCATCTATCGACTCCTGTGAAGCCCTCACTCCAGGGCACTTCATCATTGGTCAACCTTTGAATCTGCTGCCCCAGCCCGACGTCAGCCACATTCCAGAGAATCGTTTGGATAGATGGCAACGTATTCAACAGTATACAACAGCTATATGGAACCGTTGGAGGGATGAATATGTAGCCACTCTTCAACCTCGGAACAAGTGGCATGCAGTACAACAGAACCTTACGTCGGGACAACTAGTTCTAATCAAGAACGAGAATACTCCTCCTGCAGCTTGGGATCTTGCTCGTGTGGTGAACACATCCAGGTCGCTACGGAATCGTACGCACCGTGACCCTTCGTCGAGGACAAATGGAATACCAGCGGCCGGTGCATAAATTGGTTCTACTACCTTGTGATTGAGGCAGCTGCCTCAAGGGCCGGGAGGATGTTCGCGAGCCATTCCTACCCCTCGATTGAGAGTGCTGAACCCCAGTTTCAAGAAAGTTTTTTGAAATGTACGACTTCCGCTGTGCGAGCGAGCATCGAGAGTAAAGAAGAACATAAAATCCATTCAGTACACGTGTAACCGTCAACCAGTAAAGAATAAAATTACAGTCCGCTTGCTATACAAATTCGATTCCATTATTTTCAGTCCGGATTTCGATCTCCCGTCTCCGCCAGTGTTTAATTTCCCTTCGTTTGTCCTCTGTGCGTACAATAACTTTATCATTGGAAGGGATAAACATGACAAAAAAAATTTAAAAAGGCTTATCATGAACCTTGCTAGTCAGAATTGTGCTTTATCCATCCCTCTATCTGTAGTACAAGAAATGGTAAGGCTAAAGGCAAATAAGAAGCACTCATGGAACGGTAATTTGATATCATTTGCTTTTTATATTTTATGTATTTTGTATGTATTTTTTTTTCTCTGGCATAAAACCACCGCGACCAGGAATTTGCTTTATTATGGTAGCTTGCATGTATTGGTCAGACCGAAAATATTTCAAGAAAAAAAGTATCCCATCTCCAACACACAATCCGCACTTTAGGAGACAAAAAGCGCAGTTGTTGGTTTGATTGTACGAAGTTGAATTTGTATATTATACGAATAAGGCGTAATAGGGTTAACACTTGTAAATGTAGTGAAATAAAAGACGTCTGATCTTGAGGAATGCTTGGAAACGAATGAAAGTTTTATTTGACTAACAAACTAACAGTGGTTACTACGAACTCGTGGATTACTTAGATTGAGATCACAACACTCATTCCTAAGCTGCGAGTCCTATTAATGTTCTGAAAGCTTCCAGTTTGATGTTTGGTAAAACCTTCGTAAGACCGTCGGCGGGTTGCTCCTTCGTGCTAACGTACGCAAGGTCGATGACTCCACGACCCAAAGTGTCCTTCACAAACTGGTGCTTGATGTCCAAATGTTTGGTCCGGAGGTTATATCCTTGGGTCCGCGCCACGCAGATAGCGGATTGATTGTCACGTCGAATTGAAATGACTTGCTGCCCGAAAATTTGCGATTGAACATACTGCCACCAGAGAGTCTCCTGCACGGCCCTTGAAAGCGCCAAATATTCGTCTTCACACGATGAGAGTGCAACTGTCGGCTGTCGTTTCACGTTCCACGAAACTGCTCCGCCCATGAACGTGAACACGTATCCACTCGTCGATTTTCGCGTGTCGAGATCTCCTCCCCAATCCGCATCTGTATAGCCGACCAATTGGGAAACTTCCTCTCTGCAATACTGAAGCCGGTGTCCAGCTGTGCCCTTTAGGTACCTCATGATCCGTTTTACAGCAGTCCAATGGCATTGTCCAGGATTACTGCAAAATTGGCTGACCTGATTGATAGCATAACTTATATCAGGCCTCGTCGCTTGCGCCAAGTACGTCAAACAGCCAACTGCCTCCTTGAACGGTACATTTCAAGCTAGGTTCAGCTGGAGTCGAAACTGGACAACAGTTCGCCATGTTGAACCGTTGGAGAATGCTCTCCACATAATGCTGCTGGTCAAGCCAAACCTTACCATTTCGCCTATCCCTGGATATTCTCAGTCCCAAGCAGAATTTCGCTTGACCAATGTCCTTCATGTTAAAACGGGTATTCAAAAATTTCTTCAGCTTGATTTTCATCTGAGGGTCGTTGCTGAAGATGGGGAAGTCATCAACATAGATGGTCACAAAAAGCATCTTTCCTCCTTCTAACTTGAAATACAAGCAAGTATCGACATCCGAGCGTGTAAGTCCGAAATCTTTTAACGCCTCGTCGAACTGGCTGTTCCAGACCCTGCTGGATTGCTTCAAGCCGTAGAGTGCTTTCCGCAACAGACACACCATGCTGCTTTTGTTCACGAAGCCTTCAGGTTGATCCACATCCAGGTCGTGTTTCACAGATAATGCCAGCAAATATCGAATGGTGGAGTAACGGACCACCGGCGAATAAACCTCGTCGTAATTCCCGGTCGCTGAGAACATCCTTTGACCACCAAACGTGCCTTGTATCGCTCCATTGCTCCATCCAATCCACGCTTCGTTTTAAACACCCACTTGTTGCGAATACACTTCCGATCGGCCGGTAACCCGAGCAAAGTCTGAGATCAAATTGAAATCTAAATTTGATGTTGTGATTTCGCTGATAATGATTACTCAGGTTGCTGTCGTTTTGGTCGTTTTAACGGTTAAAATATCAAAATTGAGAGCAAAAAAATCTTCTTGTGACATCACATTGAAAACTATTTCTGATATCAGTGAGAGCAAACTAGAAACTCAATTTGATATCCATTTTTCCTGTTGATAACAAAACAAGTATTCAATTTGATGTTATGCTAAGGCAATGAAAACAAATCCGCAACAACATATTTTTGAAGAGCAAATGTACAGTAAAATGAAAACAAAATTTGTCAATTGCATTAACTGAAATCAAATTAGGATTTCAGTTTGATGTTGATATCAAAACTTGATTTCAATTTGCTGTCATTTTGATGCTGGACTTTGCTCGGGAAGTCAGCCAACGTCCACGTCTCGTTCTGTTCAAGCGCTTGAATTTCCTCCTTCATGGCCGCAATCCAGTGCTCACGTTCTGGACGCTTCATCGCCTCTTGATAGCTCGTGGGATCATCAACAACAATATGCTCGTCCGTACACTGTGAGGAAATAACGGGGCCAGACAATGGACTAAAACATACAAAATCCAAATACTTGCCTGGGGTTTGGCGCTCCCGACCGCTGCGCCTAAACACACGCTGCTCATTACCAGCTGGTCTATCTTGTTGCGGTGGGAGCGCTGATTCAGGCGCATATCTCCAGTCGGCGTTGGACGGACCTTTCAACGAATCAGTATGCTCAATCTCAGAAACCGTACAAGCGTCCGTCACCTTCCATCAGATCATCAGGCTCAGTCGGTCCTTCCGTATCTTGCTCCTCTGGGATAGTATTCTCGGTTGACATCACTGCTCGACCTTCGTTGATAATGATCACATCTCGACTGGTTACTACGTCATCGTTCTCCGAAAGATAAATCCGGTATCCTTTCGAATTCTCCGCATACCCGACAAAAATGCCTTCCACGGATTTTGAATCAAACTTCTTTCTATTCGATTTCGGCACATGGACCATTGCCTTGGAACCGAATATCTTCAGATGGTTTAGATTCGGCTTCCTTCTGGACCACGCTTCTTCTGGTGTCATCATCTGCAGCGCTTGTGATGGACTTCTGTTGAACAAATACGCGGCGGTTGAGATTGCTTCCGCCCAGAACTTCTTCGACAGTCCCGCATCATTGATCATACTCCGCGCCTTCTCCACGAGCGTACGGTTCATGCGCTCAGCGATGCCATTCTGCTCCGGTGTATAGGAGCAGGACGTCTGATGAATAATGCCGTCTCGCTCCAATGTTTTCTTCATCACCATGTACTCCATACCGTTGTCAGAACGCAATATTTTTAACTTTCGTCCAGTTTTCCGTTCCGTCATGGCCTTGAACCTATCGAAAACATCTTTTACTCGGCTCTTTGATTCCAGGAAGTAAACGAAAACCTTTCGACTCGCATCATCGACGAAGGTAACGAAGAAACGGTTCCCTCCAAACGAGGCTTCTTCGATTGGACCACACACATTGGAGTGTACAAGGTCCAGCATACCTTCTGCTCGGGATGAACTAGAATGAAAAGAGTCTCGAGCATGCTTACCCTTTGGGCATGCCACGCAGTCCACTTTCAATTCATTCTTCAAATCCATGCCATCAACCATCGCAACAAGTTTCCGCAAACTGCCTTGATTCAAATGCCCAAGCCTCTTGTGCCAGATATTGGACTCAGTTATCAAGTAAGAGGATTCCGGTCTCTTCGTGTTCAGTCGGTATAAGCCTCCGGTCTCCATTCCAGAAGCGATAACATCACCATCCTCGTCACGAGCCTCGCAAGTTTCAGCCGTGAAAATTACACTCAGCCCTTTCTTACATATTCGGCTCACCGATAAAAGGTCGGTTGCCAAATCCGGAACTTGCAATACATCCTGAACTTCGATTGAACCTTCTTGCAACTCCAGCTTCACCAGACTTTTCGATGTTGATTTCACGCTTTGGTTGTTTGCCGTTTCGATAGAGTGTACAAAAGTTTCCTGCTTCACAAAATTCTTCATCGTCCTCGTCATATGCGGAGTGGCTCCGGAGTCAAAGTACCAGTCTTCTTCTTCTCCACGACCAACCGCCAGCGTAGCGCACAGAGCCTTCCCTCTTGACTTTGATGAACTTTGTTTCTGGGGACACTTGGCCGCGTAATGCCCAGGTTTGTTACAATTGAAGCACGTACCTTCCTTCTTATCTGCTCCACTCTTCGGACGCCGCGACTTCTGCTTCGAATAGAATGCTCCTTCGCCAGAACAGTCCAGCGGCCACTGCACATCTTGAAGTACTTTTGCCTTAACGAGATCCACGTTCAACTCGATTCCCGATAATTGCAAAGCCATGATCATTGGGTTGTAGTATTTCGGCAGTCCTTTTAGCAACAGTGACGCCAACCATTGATTGTTCACCTCGAATCCGATCTCGCTCAAATCATTCGTGATGGACACAAGCTCGTCAACGTAGTCCTCAACACAGCTACAATTTTCTAATTTCACTACGGTCAGCTTGTCCAGCAAACCGAATCTTTGGATCAGCCCGTTGTCTTGAAACGATTTCTGCAGCTTGCTCCACGCATCCGATGCTGTAAATAGTAGCCTTTTACACGATACTAAAAATGTTCCTCTCGACACTCAGACAAATTCTAGCCAGCGCTCGATCGCTCAGCTCCGGATCAGGTTCCTGTCCCTCCGCAGGTTTGACCGCTTTCCAGGTGCCTTCTCTAATCAGCTTCATCTTCATGAGAAACGCCCACGATGTGTAATTCTGCCGTCCCTTCAGCTTCTCAATGGCCGGAACATTCATGGAATTGCCAAATGATCGCACATTTCCGCTAGCACGCACACCGTCTCCAACAGTATGGGTCCTCTGCGTTGTCGATCCTGCACCTTCGCTTGAACTGCCTCCGCCATGGTTCCGATCTTCCGGTATTGGGCTTCTTAACATGGTGGGAGCTCCGGATCTACTTTTCTTCAACTTGAACTTGTGCTATGTCCAGTGTTCTGGGCCCTGATCTTGGATGCTTGGAAACGCTTGGAAATGCTTGGAAACGAATGAAAGTTTTATTTGACTAACAAACTAACAGTGGTTACTACGAACTCGTGGATTACTTAGATTGAGATCACAACATTAACTACTCCATTTCCGGCCTATTAAGTACAACCCGCACTTAGTCTTTCTTAATCAAGCGTAGTTTAGCACAAAACGGAATGTTATTATTACTGATGGCTTCCAAATTTATTTACCTCTCCGTATGTACCGTGAGATTTGATAAAGAGAAACCAATCGTTGAGATATTGTCAAAAGTCTAACACTGCTTCTTGACGCCAAACTCGGCCTACGGATTCTAAACTAGGCCTAACGCATTGCAACGCCATTGAAACGCCAATGAATTCACTTCGGCCTATCGGATGAAGAAAAAAATTGATTCGGTCGGAGCGCTTCTTTTGTTTTTGGGAATAATGGGTGCAAACCTTCATATCACGTGTTCTCATTGACTTCGTTCCGTAGCTTATTAACTAAAGTATCGTACCAAACGCATAATTGAATTGACGAACTCTGAAATCATGGATTTATTCGAAGTTTTCTGCTCAATAGACCCAAAATGGGCGATTAGGCCGAAGTAGTTCTCTACCCTACTAGCATTGCACCAGATGACAGGAAAAACGAACACTCTAAAAAATCCTCACGTCCGATTTACGTGAAATATCAAGTAACTGATCTGTATTTAGGAAATTTCAAATGTTTCGTGACGTTAGTAACTTTGATCTTCATTACACGTCATGTCCACTAAAAATGTTGGTGAAATCGACCGTATATTCACGTAAATAGGTTTACTGTATTTGTGTTTGTGTGTTTGGGGATTCGATATTCCCGCGAAACGAGATTTACGTGATTTTCAGGTACGCAAAAAAAGTCAATATGGCGTCACCAAGCGTGGTGGAAGAACAGCTCAAAAATTCAAAATTTCCCAGCAGCTTGCTACAAATATTGGACGGTAATTTGATTCATTTACATTAATTTATTTATGATTAAAGGGTGTCCACGATGAAATTGCCACACTATGAAATTGCTCTAACTTTTTAACCGTTGGGTAGAATTTAATGAAAATTTGGGTGGATTTAGTTCATAGTGCATTATTTACATCCTGCAAGTTTTAAAGTCCTGTGATCAAAACTCGCGGAAATGGAGTCGAAAGAACAGCTCGTGCGTGATAAAATCTTGCGCATTCATCACGAGAACAAGGATCTCTCGCATCGTTCCATCGCTAAAACGTTGGGAATCGCGAATTCCACGGTGTCGCGAGTGATTAAGCGGTTCGAGGAACGGTTGACCACCGATCGGAAGCCCAGAAGTGAAGGAAAAAGTATTCATTACAACACCAAAAATCACAACCGCGTAGTTGGGGCCTTCAACCGAAATCCGAACGACTCCGTTAGGGATGTGGATAAGAAGCTGCACCTAAGCCGAAGTTTTGTCCAGAAGGCCAAAACTAAGGCTGGGCTTCGAACGTTCAAGGTACAAAAGGCCCCTAATCGCGACGAGAAGCAGAACAAGTCCGCCAAAACCCGTGCCAGGAAGTTGTACCTCAACATGCTGACGAAAGTTGAATGCTGCATCATGGACGACGAAACATATGTGAAGGCCGACTTCAAACAGATCCCCGGCAACCTGTTTTTCACGGCCAAGGATAAGTTCAGCGTTCCGGAGCATGTCCGCACTCAGAAGATGTCCAAATTTGCGAAGAAATTCCTGGTTTGGCAAGCCATCTGCACGTACGGGAAGCGGAGTGCACCTTTCGTGACCCAGGACACGATGAACGGACAGGTGTACATAAAAGAGTGCCTCCAGAAGCGGCTGCTTCCTCTCCTGAAGGCCCACAACGTCCCAACAATCTTCTGGCCGGATTTGGCCTCATGCCACTACTCCAAGGACGTGCTGAAGTGGTATGCGGACAATAAGGTCAATTTCGTGCCGAAAATGTTCAACCCTCCCAACACTCCGGAGCTCCGCCCCATCGAGAAGTACTGGACAATTATGAAGCAGCACCTTCTTAAACGACCTAAGGTAGTGAAGACAGTCGAGGAACTGAAGAAAGTATGGGTTTACATGCAAAAAACGGTTGATTCACAGGTTGTGCAGAATCTTATGGCCGGGGTTAAGGCCAAGGTGCGGGCATTTGCGTATGGACTGTAAATAAAATACGAGTAAAATGGTAAAATGAAGTTTAATAGTTATTTCTCAATCCCTGAAAATTTGATGGCAATCGGATGAAAACTCGAATTTTGCGAATCAATTTTGTGTGTGGCAATTTCATCGTGGACACCCTTTATATGTAGCCTTTTTCTAGTTTTATAATTTCAGACGGTGCCATCAGTATTTTGAGTCTGCAACAGTTATTAATATTCTAATAGAAATAAAAAAAATCTCATTAACATTAACTATAACTATACTATTCATTTTTAGTAGTCAATAATTTGCAATTTAATGAGTAGATATAAGTATCAATTTAAATAAGTAGAATTTATATCTGTTCGATGAAATTGCATAATATTGACTGCGTTTATATATAAGTTCCATTATCCTCATTCAAAATTCACGTAAAAACTACCTGAAAGGCATTTTAAACAAAACGGAATATCACGTAAAAGTTACCAGTTTTCCAGTTGTTTTTACCTCGATTTCACGTAAGCAGTACGTGAAAATCAGGTCTTAATAATTACTTGGAAATCAGCTACTGAATAATTACGTAGATAATCGAAGCTGAGTTTTGGTCGGCTACGTGCAATTTCGGTAAAAATTACGTGAAAAATAAGGTGGACGAAAACCACCTATATTTTCACGTAAATCGGACGTGACGATTTTTCAGAGTGAATGTTTCGGAACATTTATGAAAGATGTGTTTTATGAAAGATATTCATTTTTACGATATGGTTTTCAGAGAAATAACGAAACTACATTTTCAGTGGATGTTGTTTTCACATTTATGATGATCAGAGTTCGTAGTTTTATCACATAGTAGGGGAAATGGCTCTAATGTTGGCCTATGGATCTAAGATGGGCCCATCGCTAAAAATCTGCTATTTATCAATTTTATCTAGATGAACTCGGCATTGGGATGGTACTAATGTATATTTTTGGTCGCTATTGAAAATTTAGTCGATTACTAAATTTATGTATGAGCCCAAATTAGGGGCATTTAGGCCGACATTACATCCATTTCCCCTATGAAAGTAGATGCCAATTGATAATGGGGAAGCATTGTTGTCTCAATATTGACGAAAACCCATATGAGACATACGTGCAATTATTAAAAGGAAAACAACGTAATAAGGCATACAATTATTTTACTAAAACGCTCATCAATGTAGACGCATGATAGTTTACACGATCTGCTCTTGAAGTGTAAAGAACCTCCGTCTCCGTAGGTTGGTTCATTAGCTATAGTGGTAGCTTTTGCTTCACGTTAATATCCCAAAATTAAAAAAGAATCTATTCGCCGACCACATTCTATTAATAAGAAATACGTAATTGATGCAACCACGTTGTTAACGCTATACTTATGTAGGTAGCTAACAGAGAGGACTGGTGCATGGAAAAACAAATTCAAACGGATTCATCGCAAATTTGTCAGCCCTAAGCACATCTCGCTATTAATTACAGTAGGAAATTCCTCGTAGCCAATAAGGCCGGACGAAGATCCATTTCTCTTGCCCGCATTGCTTTCGACATCTGCCAAAATGGAATAACGAATGTAAATGGGTCTTTTAGTAATTAATGAGACGAATATTTGTTTCTTCTCTTCTAGCACCCAGCCACTTGGGCCGCGGCAGCAGAAAGTCAACTACTCGCGTAATATGCAGTATCTGGAAATCGTTTCACCTCCGGATGAGGAACGGGTCGCTCCTGTGGCAGCGAAACCGGGCAGCATTCCCGAAGTCCAATCGCACATCAATCTGGCCGAAGAGGTGGCCCAGAAGCAACGCCAACAGCGCCGACAGGAGTTGTACGGCCAGCTCAAGAAGCAAGTGTGTCGCGATCGGATGCGCACCCTTCGACGGATGGCGGAAAATCCAGTCTATTTGAATGACCATTTCGAGGAGCCTTGGCAGACGGTATCGCGCATTTCCGATCGGTTGGTCGAGGAGTTGATGGTCGACCAGGACTTTGGTGAGGCATCGTTCGTGGAGGAGTTTCTCCGGATGCAGCTGGACGGATGACGGCGGTGGAGACGGTGGCGGGCGAAGTTAGAACGGGGTGGGGTTCGGAATGTATTTTGATAGACATGTTATTAGGTGTTGAATAAAACAGACTTTAGTGGGATAACTCCAACCACTTGGTGCTTCAAAATCGATTGGTGCAGTATTTGTAAAGTAAAAAGAATTAAATTAAATCAAAAGTAAATTGCCTCTTCAATAGTTTAAAGATGCACACTAATGTTACCAGATCAGTGTTGATGCTTACCAAAAGTGCATTTGAACCCGCTTGTAAAAGCATAGTAACAGACTGTATTTTTTTGCCCTGAACTAATAATAAATGATTAGGCACATCATTTGATTTTTTAGTAGGAATGCTGGATTTAGTCACAGTAGAAACCATCTGTTTTTTAATCAAACCTTTATTGAATTTGATTTAGTTCTATGGTATGCACTGTTCGGACTGGGAGGGAACTTTCTCCTTTGTTAGTGGACTGTATGGGCAGGGTGGTGGAGGAAGCAAGCGTCGATCGGAAATCAACTCGTAAGGGCTCTGAAAAGAGCTGGGGGTTGGACGCTGCTCCAAAGCAGGGATGTGTGCAGCAATAAACTTGAACGGGACGGCTACGCTAACAACTGTTTATTCTCTCTTCTTTCTCTCTACAAATTCTGCTTCTAATGCTGCTGATGTTTGCTGGTGCTTGGTCGGAAAAGAACTCTTGTTTTTCTTTATTTCTTGTATTTGTGTGGTTTACATGTATTACTTATCAAGTCACACAGATGCGTCTTTTCAACTTTAGTTCTTTTGATATTTCAATTATTATTAATTACAGTTCCTAGTTCTATCAGGCCTGTTTTAAGAATGACCACCTTGGTGGGATTGGTTTGTTTTAAATTTGTAAAAGGAGACTACTTATAACTACTATTTACAACTACAATTAACCTACAACTACTATATGCACCTAATCTACTATATACAAATTGCTTATCAAAGCATGTTCTGATAAAATACATTTTTGTGTAAATTTAGTGCTAATTTCGTTAATTTTGGAATCTATTTTAGCAATGCCTGGCTCTTCGTGTAAATTTGTTATTCAAGTGTCGAAAGGACGATCAAGAACCATCATCAACACTCTATTCTGAGCGACCTGGATTTTGTTCCTGTGAGTCTGTGCACATGATTCCCACACCGGAGCTGCGTAGAGGATGTGCTATGATTTGTTTGTAGACAGCCAGTTTGTTCACCCATGAGAGGCGGGATCTGCGGCAAATCAGCGGATACAGACACCTAACCAAGCCAGAACACTTGACTACAGTTTTCTCTTCATGCGAACGGAAGAGGAGCTTTTTATCGAACAACATTCCGAGATAGGTTACTTCGGCAGACCACTCAACCCTTGTGCCATCCATGATTACAGTACAAGATGGAGCCGGTTTCAGTTTCGGCGATTGCCCATGGAGGAACATGATTGCTTGAGTTTTGGAGGCCTGGATTTTGATTTTCCACGTGGTGGCATAATCAGCAAAGGCGTTAAGGCATCGTTGAAGTTTGTTCGTTATTTCGCGAGGCATCCTTCCTTTGTCGGCTAATGCGGTATCATCTGCGAACAGGAAAAACACGCAATCGTCTCCAAGGGGAGGAATGTCGGAAGTGTAAATGCTGTATAGCAAGGGGCCCAGCAGACTGCCTTGCGGGACTCCTGCTGGGATGAAAAACGTGTCGGAAAGACAACCATTCAACGATACTTTAAACGACCTTTGCTGGAGGTAGCTACGGGTGATTTTAACCAGATGTAATGGAAAGTTGAAGTTACAAAGCTTGTATACAAGCCCATTGTGCCAAACATTGTCAAACGCCTTTTCAACGTCTAACAAGGCCATGGCTGTGGACTTGGATACAGCTTTGTTACTTCGGTTGTTATTCATCACCCGCATCAGCTGGTGATTGGTGGAGTGACCCTTTCTGAACCCAAACTGTTCCGGAAGGAGAATGTTATTTTCCTCGACAAACTTGAGCAAACGATTGAGAATGAGTTTCTCAAGCAATTTGCTCATCGCTGAAAGGAGGCTGATTGGTCTGTAGCTTGAAGGCAATGTTGGATCCTTACCGGGTTTGCGGATTGGTATTATTTATCCGCCGGAGGCACGACACAAGGGGAGGCATCTAGGTTTTGAACGCATTGCGCAACCTGATCATCGAGCGGACTTTGGATAGTCGAGCCAAGCAAATGCGATGAAGCGACATGCTTGCCGATCGCATTTGCTTTCTCCTGTGGGGTGATTAAAAGCCGGCCGTCATCAATTTCGACTCTGAGACGTGGAACGGATTTGGGATGAGTTTTCAGGACCTTGGCTACCTTCCAGAATGGTCCGGAGCGGTCGTCCAGATTCTGGACAACACGCCCGAAACTTTCATTTCGGAGTGAGTCCATTCTGGAAGCAATCTGCCTGTTCAGATCGGCCATATCACGTTTTTTTCCAGGTCTCCAAGTCCTCAATCGTCTATTGAAGATACGACTTCTTGGCCATTTTTTATTCAACTGCATGCTTAATAGTACTTGTACTATTTTTAATAATAACTTCTGTTCAGGCTTTGTTCACACAAATCTGGAGAATTTATTCAACCACAACATTGAACTACTGGTGTTGTATAAGGTATGACGAGAAACTTTTATTCGACTTATATGAGTTGTAACAGAGTTTATACGATAAATTTTTTGATTATTCAGCGTTTATTAGACATCACTGCTTCCTTAAAACAGTGGTGCTCTGTATACGCTTGATTCTCATGTGAAGTAACGTTTAATTAGACATTATTATACATTTATTAAACGATTATTCAACTGTGGGAAAATTAACCCGAAAATAAGAGGACAGGGGAAGGGTGTGTGTGTTTCTTCCTTAAGTGTATTGTATTTTCAATATTTCTGACGTGGCTCGCACCACACAGATATGAGAAAATTTATTAAATACTCATACATGCCGTTGTATGGGAATCGAACTATGTACCTTCCGATCACCAGCCGCTTGCCTTGTCATCTGAGCTATCCTAGAATTCATCATATGGGCAACTCAATAATTTATAAAAGCTTGCATGAAAGTAAATACCTATCAGCACTCCCGATCGCAACTCTAGCTCCTTCAAGGCTCTGTGGGAACGATTAATTCATTCATCGTTGTTTTAAATGAGACCAATGTTGCCTCTTCACATCTCCAAGTCGAAAGAAAGGATGCTCGGTTATATTTCAAACTAGATCAATGCATTCATTATCGTGAGTCATGTGATCGATGATTACTATTTAAATTAATTATGTTCTACACAAATAAAAAAAGGGTTGAGCTTGGGATTGAACTCACGACCTTCTAATTGGAAAGCGGAAACGGTAACCACTACTCTACTGATTTCGCCTTGTTGTAAGACTGAATCAGTGTTGTCGAATAATGAATCTAATACGTCGTTTATAAAGCATTTACAAATCATGTGATTACAACATGGACGCATAGTGGTGTAAGAGCTATATGCTGACTGTATTCACCTTTATTCAGCAATATTTTAAAGTAATGCAATGAAATCTAATAAAGGGGCTGGAGAACATTTATTAGACGTCTAATAAAGCATGTTATTAAATCAATTGAAAACAGTCGAATTAAAGTGTCAATGTATGCACAAATTACACTTATTCAGTTTGTTATTAGATCGAACTTCTGGCGTTGAATTGGGAAGACATTTAACACTTTTACAGCTTTTAATAAGTAAATTAATCAGATCAAAGCAAATAGTGGAACAATGAGCTTTTTCAGCACATAATTCGACAACTATTTTTATTCAGCATTGTACACTGTTATACAGCATTTATTCAATATATATGCTTATTTGTGACTTTGAATTGTTTGTTGGGTGGCATAAGAGCTATTTTGCTGAGTGTATTCACCTTTATACAGCAATATTGTAAAGCAATGCAATGAAATCTAATAATGGAGCTAGAAAACATTTATAAGACGTTTAATGAAGCATTTTATTCAATCATTTGAAAACAGTCGAATAAAAGCGACAATGTATGTGCAAATAACACTTGTTCAGTTTGTTATTAGATCAAACTTCTGGTTCTGAATAAGGAAGACAGTCAACGTTTATAAAGCTTTTAATAAGGAAATTAATCATATCAGAGTAAACGGCGGTATAAAACCGCATCTATCGATCTCAATGAGCTTTTTTCAGCACATAATTCGACATCCTGTTTTATTCAGCATTGTACACTGTTATACAGCATTTATTCAATGTGTATGCTTATTTGTGACTTCAGATTGTTTGTTGGGTGGGTCTCGGTTAGTAGGCCCACGTCGATGCTGTGCTTGCGGAGGAAGTCGGCAAGCTCAATCTGTTTTGCTTTTACAGAGCAAGCGTTCCAAGTAGCGATGGTTAGCGGTTTAGACACCATATTGGATGATGAACTTACCGAGCACTTGGATCTGTTCGGGCTAATTGCGGCACTTACGTAGAGCACCGGTCATGTTGATAAAAATCTCCATCAGTTCCGAGGGGGACGACTCTATCTACGATGCAGTGAATATTGTGTTTTGCTGTGGCTAGCTGCACGTACGCTGAGTAGATAGAAAGAAGATTTATCACGATTTTGAATATTTCCTGCAAAAAGATGATGCGCGATGCTAGTAGATGCGAGATATGAAAAAAGATTTTTCGAAGATTTATTCGCTAGTGAGATTTTTGGAGCATCTAGAATTAAGATTTAGAAGTGTCGCCCCCCTCGATCAGTTCATCTGCTGAGAACAGATCGGGATTATTTATTTGAGCTGTTGGTTGGTTGGTTGGGGGGATGGAGAGCTTTGTCCGGCAGAAGATCCAGACGTTTCTTGAGGGGGCGCGGATCGCACCCTTGGATTCGCTTGTCCATGAAGAGACGGAAAGTCCTCCGTCCTGAAAGCCGGGGCCTTATCCTTCCTTCGTGCTGGTTGATTGTTGGTGGACGCTTGATTTCGGATGCGCTTGAAATCCTCGTGTTTAGAGCACTGCTTGTTGGATCCTTGGTGAGCACCACCACAGTTGGCGCATTTGGACGCCACAGCTTCATCCGCAGCACATTCGGAGGCGGCATGGTCTTGAGCGCAATTTCCGCAGCGTGGCTTAATGTTGCAGTTGCGGGTACCGTGTCCGAAGTTCAGACACCGCTGGCACTGAGTCACATCGCGATTCTTCTTCCTCTTCTTGCTGCGTTTTTCCAACACAGCTGGCTGGATATTCTCATCCATGGGGAGAACAGCAAACCTGTTCGAGGTAGGCACACCGGAGCGTCCTTCACCGGGGTTCTGGAACTTCGTCGGGCTTCGCGATCGATGCTTCCCCATTACGTGGCACACACACACGCACGACAAACCGCGAAAGAGAGAGCACGAACACTATCGCCACGAACTTTTCAAACAACTCGAGAGAGCGAGCTAACACCGAACTGTACTGCTTGACGATCAAGCAGAGAATCTGGTTGTTTTGCACGGTGATGCATGCCTCTTTTAAAGCGGCGAGCGTTGATGTGGTCGTCGCTGATTGGTGGATGTTGTCGAGGGGGACGACTCTATCTACGCTGCAGGAAAGATTGTGTTGTGCTGTGGCTAGCTGCTTGCACGCTGAGTAGATAGAAAGAAGATTGATGACGATTCTGAAGATTTCCTGCAAAAAGATGATGCTCGATGCAAATATATGCGAGAAATGCAAGAAGATTTTTCGAAGATTGATTCGCTCTTGTGAGATTTTTTGAGCATCTAAAATTGAGATTTAGATGTGTCGCTCCCCTCGGATGTTGTAGCCTATTGATGCTCTCCTTCTTCGCTGCTTGTTGGTGGTGTTCGTAACAGTTGACTTTTGACGGATGCACGTTTGGAAACTATCATCACTAAGATTCTGCACTCGGTCTAGAGCTTTTGGGCGAGAAGTGTTGTTTTTTTTATCTATTTACAGAGCTAATTCGTAGAAATACGAAGCGAAAGACGAATCAAGCATCTTCAAGAAAACTATCAGCACGAAGTCTGAAAATGGCAATGTTTCTTTCAAAACGTCGAGTATTTCAAAAATATCGGGTGAGTATACCACCTACCTCAATCTAATCCTTAAGGCCCTAGTGCAATGACATCGGAAGCGGAACGGCAGCGGTAGCGGAAAAGCCCGAACTGAGTAAGCCTACTTGTCGAATTGAAAACTAGTTAGAACCAAATCGACTTCGAGTAGGCATCTTGATGTCATTTGCAACAACTGTTAAACTTTCTGTTTGCTTTCCGCTTCCGCCCACATTGTGTTTGGGCCTTTATCCCTTCCCATGGCGATCATGTGTCGAGTCAGCCATTGTCCCTCCTTTATGTAGTGTTTACACTAACTTATGCTATTTCACTAGCGCTAATGAGCTAGCTGCTAGTAAAAAGCTCACCAGAATAATGTAAACAGGGCATCAGCGTCTACCAGCATAAGATTTCAGGAGCAACTGAAATTCGTGTGTTAGTTGGCTAGTACACTAGCGCTAGCAAATCCGCACAAATGTAAGCACCCCATTACTATCGGCCTTGGATTTACTTGCGCTCATACTGCCCCACCCGGCGCTGCTGAATGAAAATTAAATGAAAATTGGTTTTTCAATAGTTGCTCAGTTGAATTCTCGAGAATGCTTATGGACGAGGTTAATGAACACACGGAGAAGATGTAATAAGTACTGTGTATTGCTAATTCCTTTATTTAACATCGGTCTCTGTTCGGCAATCGAGTGCCATTTGCGGACGTGCATCGATTGTCATGGAGGCGTCCTTCCACACCTGGTAGATACCCGAGCAAAGTACAGCATCAAAATGACAGCAAATTGAAATCAAGTTTTGATATCAACATCAAACTGAAATCATAATTTGATTTCAGTTTAGACAATTGACAAATTTTATACCTAATTTTGTTTTCATTTTGCTGTACATTTGCTCTCCAGAAATATGTTGTTGCGGGTTTGTTTTCATTGACTTAGCATAACATCAAATTGAATACTTGTTTTGCTATCAACAGGAAAAATGGATATAAAATTTGGTTTACAGTTTGCTCTCACTGATAGCAGAATTAGTTTTCAATGTGATGTCACAGGAAGATATTTTTACTCTCAATAATTTTGATATTTTAACCGTTAAAGCGACCAAAACGACAGCAACATGAGTAATCATTATCAGCGAAATCACAACATCAAATTTAGATTTCAATTTGATCTCAGACTTTGCTCGGGTATCGTACCCAACACATGGGCCGGGACCAATCCTTCCGAAGGAAAAAGTGTCCAGACAATTTTCGCCTCACAACGTCCTCCGCTGGGATTGAACTCAGACAAACTGGGGTGAGAAAGCAGTCGCGCTTATCACTACACCACCGGCGCCGTCTCCCATATCTATTGGACACATCGTATCCTTGGAAACCATAAAATCACAACATACATTATCCACCACAGAATCACGCAAACGTTTGCTTTAATGCTCACCGAATGACGTGGTGCCAAATAGCTACTATCTGTTACCACTGGCTGAAGATTGATTGATAGTTTGAATTAGGTTTGAAGCAATACCGTTGCGCTAAATTTCGAGCGAAACCAATTAGACACCGTTGGGCTATCACGATGAGGCATCAACAGGTGGTTCCGGACTATTCCGCGATGGTGCAAACATCCGGTACGGTGCTATGTTTGGTGTTTTCCGGTTGGGTCCTGTTTCGGTAACACGGTGGTATCCTAAATGTTGTGAGAATTCATACTTCTAGCGGATCATATTGCAGGTTGGTCCAAGCGGTATTCTGGCTGCCGAGCTATTTGGAGAAGACCCAGGGCAAACTGTACGAGAGAATGGAGCGGAAAGATGTGAAATCTGCTACGAAGAAGACCAAGGCCAAGGACTCGGACGCGGAAGAGGAAGATGGTGATGACGCATTGGAGCAAGCAGCTAGGGAAGAGGAGAAGGGAAATGACGACGCAAATGAGCGCGAGAAGAGCGACGGCGGTGATATAGATTCGGGGAACAAAAAGGAAAATTAGGAAGTGCTGTTTATAAATTTGTCTTTTTCTGTTTATTTACACATAGGGAAGATTTGTCTATTAACTATTCGAACCGCTAAACAGTACATACATGCTATCATGGTCAGGCCTCAAACTAGATTCCACTTCTCAGTAAATGTCTTTGTTGTGTGTTTTGTAACATTTCCGTTCAAAAAGGATTAGCCTACGTATACTACTAGTTAAATCACAAAATAAAAACTTAGTCAAAGCTATTGCTAGTTGGTATCAATCAAGTACTTAAAAATAGAGCCAGCGCAGTTCCGCATCCCGAATGCCTATGTAGTAGTGTTGGAAGTTGGAAATACAAACGGCGCACAAATTAAAATCCTACAAGGTAACACGATGGAACATCGAATAACACGGAGGCGACGGGGCGACTAAATGCTTTAAGATGGAACACAAATTCAAGGGCGGTAAGTTTCAGTTTTGTAACGAATACCGAGGAAAAGGAAAACCTTAAAATACCTTAAGGTAACAGAAGGGTTCTAAAGTAATTAAAACGAGGAAAACCGTTTCAGTTTGGCATGCAGCATTTCGGCGACGTTTGGAACCGATTTGGAAGCACTGCTAGGGGAAGATGGTTCGCCGGCCGGTTGGGATGGCGGCGTCGGTGGCGGTGTCGGCTTTTCCTTCGTCGGCGAGGTTCCGTTTTGCTCCTGCAAGTAAAGGCAAACGTAGGCGATGTGTTAATTTAGATGTTTGCAAGAAGTGACATGATTTGAAATGTGTGTTTGTTGATTTGAAAGAAAATCCCGATTGACAATCGCTCTGCATATTTAACAATTGAAATGGGTTCCCTCGGGCTTTCGCAATGTGTTATTAAAATAAATGTCATTTCAGTCCGACTCCGTCACATGTTTATCAATCTACCATTAAATAGTCAGTACCGTAAATGGGGGTGACATTGGGCCAAAATATCTGTCGTTTCTTACCTTACAACATTCACATTTTAGCAAGGAAATCAATTTTAAGCATGCGAATATGTTTATCAATGATATACAGTCACCCCAGTATTATGGGCCAGCTAATCACTATTATGGGTCACTCAGTTCTACGTGTTAATCAAATGGAAGTGGCCCATAATACTGCGGTGACTGTATTTACGACTGTCATGGAATTAATTGATTGAAATTGATATCTTGAATTTAATAAAATTAAATAAAAAAAATAGACCAATGTAAAACCTTATCGGGTCAAAACATAAATTTGGTTAAAATATCTGCCTGTGGACATTTTCAAAAACGTGATTTTGCTACTAACTTTACCGCACTATTTAAATAAAACAGGCTAATGTTATCTGCACTTTACTCCAGGAGTTCAAGAAACATATTTTAGTCATAATTTTCAATCACCTCCTGGCCCAATGTCACTCCGTTTTACGGTATGTTTATTTTTTAAAGGTTATCCAGTTTCCTATATACAACTTTGCCTCAGACTTAGGCTCTTATGAATGCTCAGTGATAATTTCCATTCACATTTCGCTCGACTAATGCTAACATTTTCCTATGATTAAAGGGACATTCGAGGAAATAGACTAGACAAGTTCTGTAATAGGATCGTAAATTTTATATAACGAAATAAATACTTCTGTCGTTAACAGTGTCTTGAGATCCAATACCACCGGATTCAGCTCAATACCAAAAAGTAAGGCTTCTGAGGTTAACTTAGCTGCCTCACTCTTCGCATAACCCAAGTCATGTGTAAATATGAATTAAAAATTACGCCATCGAAAAAAACCGTGGGAACCGAAATCCGTACCGCAATTGAAATCAATCTGAATCCGCCCTCGAACATCATTAAGTGAAAAGCCATCCGAATTGAATTACCTGCATCCGCTTGGTCCGGTTCTCCTGCAGTCGCTGCATCAGAGTAATGCGTTTCTTCGGCGAATCGGCGGCCGAATCACTCAAATCCTCCACGGTCGATCCGTTCGGGTTGGCCTGCGACAGCGTGGCCCGGTGATCCTTCAAGTTAGCCTCGATCATTCGCCGAAACTCCACCTCGGTAGGGCACTTCACCATCACGGGGATATCGGTCATCTGGACCACGGCCAGTCCGGCAGCCGACCGCGATGCGTTTAGTTTGTTGAGAATCTCGATGGAAGCGGAAAGCTTCTGCCGGAGGGGAACAACGCTGTTCCGGCGGGGGATGGTTTTGCGCTTTTCGCGAATCAGCTCCGGAAGCAACGAGCTGGCGATGGACGAGGCACGTTTCGTGTAACGACGCTTGATCTGGATGTCGGAGTGCTGCTTGGTGATGGACCCGATTTTGCGCTCTTTCTTGATCACCGGCCAATCGTGGATGGTGGTGATTCGGCGGGGAGGGGTCACTTGGGTGGGAATGAAGGTGCGCTCTTGGGGAACGTCCGGCGGCCGGTGGAAAGCAGCATGGCCAAGCTCAACCTGGCGCTGTGCCATCTGGTAGGCGGCCCCCTTGACTAGGTGCGCTGCGATGGGTTTTGGAACGTGCGATCGTAGCGATTCTCTCTTGCTGGGTGAGCTGGCGTTCTGGGAGGACGGTCGACTGGATTCGGATTTGGGTTTAGTCGAAGGCGATGGCTTATCGAGGACTAGTTCCGGCAGCGGGAAATCATCGAGATCTTCCTCCTTGTGAAGGAGATGCGTGAGGTCGTACACGAAATCCTTTTCTACGGGTTTCACGCGGTTCCGAATGGGTCGCTTCAAGCTAGGGCTAGCACTGTCTTCAGGTGGATCTTCGCTGGGTTTGGGCTTTCGGTTGAAATCGGATTCCGGAGGCATCAAGCATATGGAATTGCGGGAAGCTCTGATAAGTCTTCTCCGCTTCTTAGGCTCGGGACTTGGCACTCTGGTGGTACTTTCATTAAGCGTCACACTTGCCGTCGACACTGTAGTAGTGCCCAGCAGCAGCAGCGCGGTGGTATTGCTAGCCGGGGACTCCACGAAGGATATGTCCGTCCGGCTGGTATCACAGTTTCTACTCACAGCCTCGATGATCGAGTTGATCGGCTCGGTGGCGTTCGAAGAGGGTTCAGGTATAGTTTTCTTTTCCTTTTCCACCACTTGGAAGTTGATCAATGAGCTAATGTCTTCAACGTCTCCTTGATATCCGTGTTCCTGAAAGATTGGGGTAAGAAAATGTGGTAACGGAGATAAATTTGATAGAAGCATGACCATTTACCTGCATCAAATGATTGATGGTGTCCACTTTTCGGTAACCTTTGAAATCACAAACGGCGCACCAGAACCGCCTCTGCCGACTATGGAACACCCTCAAGTGTCGTTTGTACTTTTCAGGATCATTGTACTTCTTCAAACACCGACAGAGTATCTCCTCTCCCGACTCTAGCTTCTCGAACATTTCCTTTTCGATGGTCTCGTCCTTCTCATCGGTCTTCTTTTTTCGATTCCTCGGAGCCTTTTTAGTCTTCAATGTTTCCGTGTCACCTCCCTCGACAACTTCCTGCTTGATTTGAACAACACTTGCAACGATCTCCTCAGTCGCAACTACCACGCTCTGATCCACCACCTCGTCCGTTTCCCAGCTAATATCGTCACTCGCATTGCGCAGCATAATCATTGGCTTCTTCCTCTTGCGCCGGTTGCTCGTTTCCCCGTCCTCCTGCATTGCCAGCTCTTCCGGCTTGATCGTCAGCACATTCTCCTTCCCCTCTTGGCTGATACGCGCCTGCAGTGTCGACAACGGCACATCATAGGAATTCGAGTCATCACTGGCCACCGGATCGGCCGGTTCCTGTTTGATTTTCGGTGCCACAACCGACGGTGGCGAAGCTTCTTCCTTCACCTTGCTCCTCCGGCTACTGCTATTGGATGACGCCGAGGAAGCGGGTGGAACCGATCCGTTCTCCGTTTGCCGTAGCTTGTGCACACAGGTCTGCATGTGGGTGCTGAGTACGGCCTTGCGATCGAACGTCTTTCCGCAGTACGAACACATCGGTCCCTGGTCAAAGTGCTCCATGTTCTCCATCCAGGCTCGGGTGGCCGCTGCTTCGTCGTGCTCCGGCATGCCAGATGCCACGGTGCCGTCCTGCGAGGTGCCGTTGGTCGATGCCTGCATCAGGCGGGACAGTTCGCGAGATGGACCCTTGACGACCACTTCGTCCGCACGAACACGCCGCTTCAGGATGGAGTCGCGCATCAGTTTGATGCGACGCATGGATTTTCTGGAAAATAGAAGGAGATTGGTGGGTTATTTCTTGATTTTAAGTGAGGAAAACGGACGATTTTAGTTCAGTAAACCCTTCAGCCTTACTAGAATTTCTCTGAAAGCTTTCGATGCCTCCCGCTGAAATCCAATAAAAATCACATGCCCATTTTTTCTGGAAATTCCTGTAACCTCGATCGGACGTGTTCAGATTCACTGTACCTCAGTGGAATCCTGCTATTGAGAATAACAAGAGGATCATATTGTCCGTTTTCGCAAAGCTCGCCTGGTTGGACCCACGTTAGTCCAAGCCAAGGTGTGACAAAGTGTTCCTGGAATGAAACCCTTCCCGATGAGGTTCAAACCTGGTGGCGAGAATTTCGAGATAGCTTGGAAGGATTGAGTCAGCTGTAAGTCCCTCGTTGGGTCGCCTTTGGAAGCGATACCATCTCCACTGAACTATGTTTTGCGATGCCTACGAGAAGGCATACGGTACCTGTATCTATCACCGGTGCACGTCGTTCGATGGTAGATTCACAGCATCCTTCCTTACAGCGAAATCTAGAGTAGCGAAATCCACTCGAAGAGAAGAAGCGAAAGCAAACCTCAATCCCACGATTGAAGCTGTCGTCCGCACTCACTGGCGTTCATCTGTTCGAGAAGGTCGTCGTCCAAAGTATTAAGATAACAGCTCAACCATACTTTTGCACTTATTTATTTATTTATTGTCATTTTACATCAACAGGCTGGATGAAGCCCCAATGATTTAAACCTTATCAACTATGGTAAAAAAATACATTCAAGCATGGTCATAACATGAAAAACATTAAAAAACGTATATCTTATAGTCAATATCTTAACTCCTGCCGGCGAAAAACAGAAGAAAACTTTCGACGAAGCGCATCACGGGAAAGATGAAAGTCGAAAACAGATGCAACTCTGTTGAATGTTCTCTGCAGTCCGCAAATCGCACCGTACGCTCCATAATTTGTGCGACGTAGAGGCAGTCTTAGCATAAGGTTATTACGAAGCGGTCGGGGTTGAACATTCAGGTCAATTTGCCTCAGGATAGCCTCACAATCTGTCCTTCCTTGTACGATATCGGCCACGGTTAGGGCTCTGCTTGTGTCTCTTCTAGTCCGGAGAAGTTCAAGGTCGATAAGTTGACAACGGCTTTCGTAACTTGGTAATCGCAACGGATCATTCCAAGGCAATCTACGCAACGCAAAACGAAGAAAGCGACGTTGAACAGATTCAATTCTCTCGGCACCGTTGTTGTAGTTTGGGTTCCAAACCGCTGAACAATACTCAAGCGTCGATCGAACAAGCGAACAATAGAGAGATTTTAGACAGTAGATATCAGTGAAGTTTTTAGCTATCCTAAAAATGAACCCTAAAGTTCTTGACGCCTTATCAACAACATATGCAATGTGTTGCTTGAATGAAAGCTGCGAATCCAAGATCACACCCAAGTCTTTCACCTGATTCACGCGTTCGATTGTCGAGCCAAGCAGATCATAGCTAAATATTATCGGTTGTTGTTTTCGTGAGAACGTAATAGCGGAGCATTTGGCTGGGTTCACTACCATTCTGTTTAACCTGCACCAACTAGCAAATACATTCAGTTGACGTTGAAGAAAGTGACAGTCAGCAATGGAGCAGATTGGTAGGGAGATTTTGAGGTCATCTGCATATGATAACCGAGGAGCTTCGATGACCAGATGCACGTCGTTGAAGTACAGTATAAAAATTAACGGTCCCATGTGGCTTCCCTGAGGTATACCTGATGTGGCGAAGAAGCTAGCTGATCTGCAATCTCCTATGGCAACTTTTAATTGCCGACCGGTAAGATATGATCGAAACCAACTCAGAAGATTACCGCATACACCGAGCCTGCCGAGTTTAGCAATCGCAATAGCATGGTTCAACTTGTCGAATGCTGCGGATAGGTCTGAATAAATAACGTCCGTTTGAACCCGATCCGACATGCTTTCGGTTATATACGATGTGAAACACAGCAGATTGGTAGTTGAAGAGCGGCCGACAGTAAACCCATGTTGATCAGCACTCAAATACTGCTTGCAATGGGACAGCAACGGTTCCATAATCACTAGCTCGAATAGCTTCGAAACGGCACTTAACGATGTAATTCCTCGATAGTTATCCACAGCTCGTTTCCTTCCTTTTTTGTGGACGGGAAACATGTGCGCAAATTTCCAGCAAGATGGAAATATGCCACCTGAGAGAGATATTCGGAACAGGCGAAGAAGCGGAATTAACAAGCTAGCAATATGTCTCTTCAAAAATACAGATGGAACTCCATCAGGTCCAGGATTGAAGGATGACTTGAGCAGAGTCGCGGCCTTAGAAATCATTTCTGCATTAACATCAATTGCACCCAGCGTTTGATCGTTTACTGGAACGTTCCTGGCAGCCAGGTTAATATGGTCGTCAGTTAGTGTCTCATTAGACACTGGCAAACTTTTCGGAAAAAAGGTGGCATATATCCTGAACAGTGGCAGCAACTTCTCCGTTGAATTCCATAGACGATGGGAGGCCGGATTCCCTGCGTTGCTCGTTCACGTAGTTCCAAAAGGATTTCGGGTGTAGCTTAAGTTTGCGCTGGATACCTCGTTGGAAACTTGAAAAGCATTCACGACTGACTCGCTGGTACATGTGATTTAGCCTCACATAATGTAGTTTCAGAGGAAGCGTGCGATACTTCGTAAATCTTCTCAATGCTGCTCTCTTGATTGACTTCAACCTACGTAGCTCTCTCGTCTGCCAGGGAGCGTGAGACACTTTGTGGTGAGTTCTTTTCGGGACGTGTCTGTCAATGACATATGCCAAGACATGTGAAAACGTTTGCGCTGCAGCCTCAACGTCATCTGGATCAAGGATGTTCTCCCATACCATGCTAGACAACACATCTATGATGCTACGGTGGTCAGCTTTACGGAAGTCATAAGAAACCGTAGCAGTATAGTCGCCGAAATCACGCACGAGTTTGTCCTCAACAGTGACAAT
This sequence comes from Ochlerotatus camptorhynchus, assembly GCF_037179485.1. Lineage (NCBI taxonomy): Eukaryota > Metazoa > Arthropoda > Insecta > Diptera > Culicidae > Ochlerotatus > Ochlerotatus camptorhynchus. Next base: position 396,716 of record NW_027040911.1, on the reverse strand, counting down.
TAGAGGAGGGTGATGTGGAACTAGCTTAGTTAGTGCACAAGGAGCCGAGGAAATTGATGGAGCCCTGTCCTGTGTGCTCACGAAGCAGAGGTCCAAACTACGACCATTTTCATTAACTACATGGTTAATTTGAGAAAGCGTCGCTGCGCTGTAGTTGTCGAGAAGGCTAATAGCTCCTGCGTGAAATGTAGAGCTATCAGGATCTGGATACAGGAATCCGCTATGAGATGGACTCCACGAAACGCCTGGCAGATTGAAGTCACCAAAAATGAATATCTCATCAACTGGAGTGGAACTTTCGACAACTGTGAAAACTAACCGACAGTGAGTATCGATGAGTTTATTGTCGCGGACTCAATCAGGTGGAATGTACAGAGCGCATAGAAATAGTGTGCGATCACCCAGATTGATGGCTGTCCAAACCTGCTCCACATTGTTCCATGAATCGTTCTCGATGGCCTTTGCCTCCAACCCGCTACGGACAGCTGCAAGGACACCTCCACCAGTAGATTTACGGCTGTTGTTAGGATTCCGATCGCAACGAAAGACCTCGTAGTCAGGACCGAAGACTTGAATGGAAAGCGTTCGATAATCGAGCCACGTTTCGCACAGTACAATAATATCGTAGCAACGATCCGATACAGCTAGGCGGTACTCTTCAACATCAGAATTCATTACACCGGCGTTTTGGTAGAGGATCACGACGTCCTGCTTGCGGCAAGGAATCGAACGACTGCTCTCCCTGGAAATCACAGATACATCAGGCAATAACTGACCATCATCAAGTCTCATTGGATACTCGCCATAGTGAGTGGGTTGGAAGACCCCCTCTCCGCATCCGACAGCGGGTCCGGAACGACTATGATGAACGAAGGCTGCTGATGGCAGGACTGAGACGGAGGGATTGGGGGCTTCCATGGGGCTTTCTACGGCGCGTTCCGGGTTTCCAGGATTAGGAGTTGCAGAGGCATCATCACAATGACTAACATAGTTAGAATTGCTGAAAATTTGATCGGCATCAGGCAGTGAATAGTTAATATATTGATTGTACTTGCTTGCAGAGGCAAGGTGGAAGACTCCTGATTCATATCCAGCCACAGGTCCAGGACGACTATGCTGAACGCTGGCGGGAATCGGCACGACTGGGCTGGATTAACCAGGAGCTTCCAAAGAGCGGTCTATTGTGCGTCCCGGAGATGAATTAGGATTGTTCGAACAGTAAAGCGGATGTTGTGAATAAGCAGTATCAGAAGTGCTTCTCAACTGGAAACAGCCGGCAGGTGCTTGAAGCGTTGCACTGGAACACGGAAACTGATCAGGCAAATGACTGTAACTAATGTATGCATACTTGCCTGAAGACGATGCTTGGGAGACCCCACCACCGAACTCGACCGCAGGGCCAGAACGACTCTGATGGCAGGAAATAGAACGACTTTGTTGGCGGGAAACAGCTAGCGCGACTGGATCGAGTGGTTTCTGGTCTACAGCGCTCCGATTCACAACGCCAAATCCAATTCTGAATCAGCAGACTGGGTCTAGTCCGGAAATGGGAGTTGAGAACTCGGAAGGTCCCGTAATATGAGAGATCGTGATGGTAGGCGTGTTCAAACGAGGCAACCACATGTTTTTTGAACCGTCTTCAAATTCACGGAACAAAATTCCTTTCGGCCATGTATCCGATCTAAGAGCAGCTTCGCGTAGTTTGGGATCCATTCCGACTTTGTACGAGATGAAGCTCATACGGCTGATGTCGGATCCTTTTTTGACTAGCGGCACAACCTTAATCGGATCTTCGCACTGTACACAACCTTTCACCAGCTTCTCGATTGATTCCGATTTCACGCTAGGATGAATACGAGAAAGGTACAGCCAAAACAGCTCGGTGGGTTCAGGGACAGTAAGGACCTCGGTAAAGGCATTGTCACCTGTTACTGCTTTAGAACCACCAACAAGTGGTTTGCCTGTGAGCGAGCCTTCATCGCGGCGCCGTTTTAATGGCGGTTGACGCATGAAATCAGAGTTTGTCGGAGTTGTCAATGCGATTCGTTTTGATAGCTGAGCGATCTGCTGTTCTTGCTTAGCCATTTCCTTCCTAAGCTCAGCGTGTGCGATTTCCTGTCTCTCGGTGATAGAATTAATCACACTGCCAAACGACGAGACGGCAGTTTTGAATCGAGCACATTTCATCAGCTTCGCGCACTCGTTACACATCCAAAACAGGTTCGGGCTAGTATGTACAATGTTCAGAAAAGCCTTATTCAGCTTTGTGCCGCCACACTTTAGGTGAATCATCCTGTCGCAAAAAGCCATGCAGGAGACGGATTCTTCATCGCCTTTAACTGACTTAGCGCATTGGTCACAGGCGGCAGTCATGCTGACTCAGTTTCCAAAAGTGATTTAGAAACAGCGGTGGAGATGCTCTAATTGGAATTGGATTCTCGAGATCCCCAATGCTAGTCGTGTACAATATGTCCGATTGGATAATGTTTTCACTGTTTTCATAACACAAAATATGCTCTAATTAGCCGATTATCGTAACGAACTATACTTTCCACTAACAACCAGTACAATATTACAAGTATACCGAACGGAAAAACACGAATAACGATAGCCCGTGTGATAAAAAAATGACAAATTTAGCAGCGCAAAATCACGACGATGTGAATAACAACAACTCTATTGACCTGTATCCTCGATGATCGTCAAATGCTGGATCGCTTCTCCGCCCTCTCGCTGGAATATGTTCGTGGCCAACAGAGTGTCGGAGATTCAACACTTCACTCGTGGAGGAATTTGGACCCACATCGCTGGGCTGGAGAACCCCGCAAATGTTCTATCAGGGGGAATGACGCCTGATATGTTGAAAGAATATGAGATGTGGTGGCAAAGGCCACCCTGGCTTTGCTTGGATAAGACATCCTGGCCGAGAACCGCGGTAATCGATCCTAATGACCTGGACCTGGATCCTTTTCTTGCTGATGAGAAAACCACTGTATCAGTCCCGGCTCAAGTTGTTGAATCTAGTCCAATATTCGGTCTGCGATCGTCTTTAAATGATCTGATCCAAATCGTAGCTCTCCTTCGAAGATTCGTCCACAACAGTAAGAACCGTGAAGATTGCAGAGTAGATTTCATAAAGAACCAGGAGAGAGCAGAAGCTTTGCAGCCAGCAGTTGCAGAGAAACGGTGAAGTCAAGTCTTCATCGTGGATCAACCAGCTCACTCCAAGCTTGGTAAACGGGTTAATCCTGGTCGGCTGGCCGGAAACATCCAATTGTTCTTGACAATCAACAGCCGTTGTCTGTTATCATCGCCACTGACTATCACCGCCAGCATGCGGGAAACATACTGGCCAATTGCTGCTCGAAACCTCGCACGCATGGTAATTCATCGTTGCGTAACGACTCGACCGGAACCTCGCGAGCAACTCTTGGCAGTCTTACCATCCTTCTTACGGGTAGGAGTCGATTCCTGTGGTCTGTTTTACATCCAGTACCAGTACAGAAAAGGAGCACCAATTAAGTGCTTCGTCGCAGCGTTTGTGTGCCTTGTAGTGAAGGCTGTCCACCTGAAGGTCGTGGGAGACCCCACCACCAAAAATCCTCATGTGCGACAACGCAACGAACTTCATCGGTTGAGTTGGGTGAACTACGGAAACTGTTCAACAACCAGGAATTGGCTAAGACAGTAGCTGAAGAGACGTCGATGGCTTTAAATTCATCCCGGCAAAATCTCCAAATTTTTGTGGCCTTTGCGAAGCTGCCGTGAAGTCGATGAAAGGACATCTGAAGCGTACCCTTGGAACACGGTTATTTTATTTGATAAAATGGCAACTCAGGTGGCGCAAATCGAGGCCGATTACGCCACTCTCGAATCACCCGAACGACATGGAAATACGAACTCTAGGACACTTTCTGGTGGGTAGGCCACTTACCGAAATACCAGAACCATCACTTCAAGATCTCAACGAGACCAGACTTTCGAGATGGCAGCGAATGCAGAACTTCCTTCAACACATCTGAAAGCGTTGGTCGACTCAGTACCTTTCTGATCTGCAAACTCGAACAAAATGGAGCAGCCAACGGAACAACATTTCTATCGGAACAATGGTGCTGCTATGTGAGTGACGATAACATACCATCCCTCAAGTGGCGCATGGGACGAGTTATTGAAATCCACCCGGGCAACATCCGTGTCGTCAAGGTTCACACGAAGCACGGAGAGTTCTTGCGGGCGATATCCAAAATTTGAGTTCTGACAATACAATGAAGCTACCTCAAGCTCACGGAAAGGATACATTCCTTTCCCAGTGAGCGCTTTCGGGTGCTGCAGAGGCCTGCGGTTCCTTTTATAATTCGTGATACCAAACACCATTCCATTTGGTCAGCAGGGTACAACACTGATTTGCTGCTCATCCTCGAAGTCGCACAGAAGTCTTGCTATCCAGATGCCCCTTCGGACTACTCTCGGACATCCGATCCGATTGTCAACTCTCCTGAAGTTGTATGCCTGGAAAATCATCACCATCGGACGGGTAGTTGTCGAGTTCCTTGGTAGCGCAACCGTGCTAGCGGAAGTGAACGGCCTCCACTAAACAGGGAAGTCGTTTGTTTTTTGTAATTTACAGTTAAACAATCGCCTCTCATCTCATTCATAGAATGCCCGATCGAAGGGTCAACAAGCGATCGAGGAGGAATCCATGGACAATCCCAAACATCTACACATCGTGTGAGCGATGACGAGGGCAAACGAACGAGGAATAACCTTCAGCAGCTGCAGTATTGACATCCATTGTCATTTATGCACTAACGTTAGTTTTGATTTGCATGTTACGAGACAGGAGATTTTGGTTTTGTATAGCTATCGAAGTATATTAATGTAGGTTGAAACTAGGTATTTCTCGATTACTTTTTCGAAGGGACGTATCAGCTTTTGTAAACAATGCATTTGATCGTCAATTTGGCGTAACTGGTAGCTCGCACACGCATACTAACACCACTATCAGGTAGGGTAAAACTTCCCTTGTCTTATGGTAGTGTTAGCATGCGTAAGCGAGCTGCCAGTTACGCCAAATCGACGATCAAATGCATTGTTTACAAAAGTTGATACGTCCCTTCGAAAAAGTAATCGAGATTTCAAGTTCGCACCGGTCACCAATCACAACACCCCTTCAAGGGTTACCAAGCAAAGACCACACCACTGCAAGATCACTCACTCGATCATGAGTGACCCGAGTAGGGAATATATTCGAGGTTTGTGAAAATATTATGTCTGGTCTTTCGAAAGTAACCCATCTGATTAAGTCTTGTTTCAAGGGTAAGATGTTCCAAGTTTGGTCGGTTAATGCTGGGTAATGCGCAATACAGATCCCATTGAGATCACTAGCCTCTTCCCAGCAACTCCTATCCCTACCTCCCCGTGGTACCGGCCGGGAACTGTGAGCAACCTTAGGGAAGATCGGGTAACCAACCCCGGTGGGAACTTTGGTCATAGGCTGACAGGGAAGGGGGGTGGGGGGGGGATTGCTTTGGCCAGCCTGAGCGTCTGTTCTCCAGGAGGAGCGGCTCACAACAGCGTCTGTTCCCCATGTTAGGGGCGGCTGATCTACGTCCGAGTGCCAGTGAAGGACTCTAAGCACAACTGTGCACCCTGGTCCTCCGGAAAGTTAGGGGGTTGGTGTCAGGCCCTGCGAGCCAGCCGTAATAAAAGCATTGCAACGGAAAATCAGCAACAGAGGAATACGAACCGAGACCAACGCCAACGACCCCAGCGACGAAATAGGACTTGCGATTGGAAACTCGGCACGTGGAACTGTCGATCTCTCAATTTCATCGGGAGCACCCGAATACTCGCCAATCTACTGGAGGACCGCGGATTCGGCATCGTAGCGCTGCAGGAGGTGTGTTGGACAGGATCCATGGTGAGAACGTTTCGAGGTAATCATACCATCTACCAGAGTTGCGGCAACACACGCGAGCTGGGCACAGCTTTTATCGTGATGGGCGAAATGCAGAAGCGCGTGATCGGTTGGTGACCGATCGACGAAAGAATGTGCAGGTTGAGGATCAAGGGTCGATTCTTCAACTTTAGCATAATCAACGTGCACAGCCCTCACTCCGGAAGCACTGATGATGACAAGAACGCATTTTACGCGCAGCTCGACCGCGAGTACGATCGCTGCCCAAGCCACGACGTCAAGATCATCATAGGAGACCTAAACGCTCAGGTAGGCCAGGAGGATGAATTCAGACCGACGGTTGGAAAGTTCAGCGCCCACCAGCTCATGAACGGGAACGGCCTACGACTCATCGATTTCGCCGCCTCCAAGAACATGGCCATACGTAGCACCTTCTTCCAACACAGCCTCCCCTATCGTTACACCTGAAGATCACCACAGCAGACGGAATCGCAAATCGACCACGTTCTGATTGATGGACGGCACTTCTCCGACATTATCGACGTCAGGACCTATCGTGGCGCTAACATCGACTCTGACCACTACCTGGTGATGGTCGAACTGCGCCCAAAACTTTCCGTCATCAACAATGTACGGTACCGACGCCCGCCACGGTACAACCTAAAGCGACTGAAGCACCCGGATGTCGCCTTAGCATACGCGCAGAATCTCGAGACAGCGTTGCCAGAGGAGGGCGTGCTCGATGTGGTCCCTCTAGAGAACTGCTGGAGTACATTAAAAGCAGCCATCACCGACGCAGCCGAGAGCACCATCGGGTACGTGGAAAGAAGTCGACGGAATGAATGGTTCGACGAGGAGTGCAGAGCGATTTTGGAGGAGAAGAACGCAGCGCGGGCGGTAATGCTGCAGCATGGAACCCGACAGAACTTGGAACGGTATAAACAGAAGCGGAAACAGCAGACCCGCATCTTTCGGGAGAAAAAACGCCGCCTGGAAGAAGCGGAGTGCGAGGAAATGAAACTGCTGTGCTGTTCTCAAGAAACACGGAAGTTCTACCAGAAGCTCAAGGCATCCCGCAACGGCTTCGTGCCGCGAGCCGAAATGTGCAAGGATAAGGACGGGAGCCTCTTGACGGACGGACGTGAGGTGATTGAAAGGTGGAAGCAGCACTTCGATGCGCACCTGAATGACGAGGAGAACGTAGAGGCACGGGAGACCAGCAGAGGACGGAACTGACCCAACTCCCACGCGGAGGGAAATTCAGCATCTCAAAAACAACAAAGCTGCTGGTAAGGATGGTATCGCAGCCAAACTCATCAAGATGGGCTCAGAAAAGTTGGCCACCTGCCTGCACCGGATGATAGTCAGGTTCTGGGAAACAGAACAGCTACCGGAGAAGTGGAAGGAGAGAGTAATCTGCCCCATTCACAAAAAAGGCGACCATTTGGAATGTGAGAACTTCAGAGCGATCACCATTTTGAATGCCGCCTACAAAGTGCTATCCCAGATCATCTTCCGTCGTCTATCACCTAAAATGACCGAGTTCGTGGGAAGTTATCAAGCCGACGGCCGATCGACAACGGACCAGATCTTCACCGTACGGCAAATCCTCCAGGAATGCCGTGAATACCAGGTCCCAACGCATCATTTGTTCATCGACTTTAAGGCGGCATACGACAGTATCGACCGCGCAGAGCTATGGAAAATCATGGACGAGAACGGCTTTCCTGGGAAGCTGATCAGACTGATCAAAGCAACGATGGACGGTGTGCAAAACTGCGTAAGGGTTTCGGGTGAACTATCCAGTTCATTCGAATCTCGCCGGGGACTGCGACGAGGTGACGGACTCTCATACCTACTCTTCAACATCGCTCTAGAAGGCGTAATGCGACGAGCCGGGCTCAACAGCCGGGGTACGATTTTCACGAAATCCGGTCAATTTGTGTGCTTTGCGGACGACATGGACATTATCGCAAGAACATTTGGAACGGTGGCAGAACTATACACCCGCCTGAAACACAAAGCAGCAAAGGTTGGACTGGTGGTGAGTGCGTCAAAAACAAAGTACATGCTAGTAGGCGGAACCGAACATGACAGGATTCGTCTAGGAAGTAATGTCACGATAGACGGGGATACTTTCGAGGTAGTGGAGGAATTCGTTCACCTTGGATCCTTAATGACGGCTGATAACAATGTGAGTCGTGAAATACGAAGGTGCATCATCAGTGGAAGTCGTGCCTACTACGGGCTCCAGAAGAAATTGCGGTCAAAAAAGATTCACCCCCGCACCAAATGTACCATGTACAGAACGCTAATAAGACCGGTGGTCCTCTATGGACACGAGACACGGACTATGCTCGAGGAGGACCTGCGGAGTTTTCGAGCGACGTGTGCTAAGGACGATCTTCGGCGGTGTGCAAGAGAACGGTGAGTGGCGGCGAAGAATGAACCACGAGCTCACTGCACTCTACGGCGAACCCAGCATCCAGAAGGTGGCCAAAGCCGGAAGGATGCGGTGGGCAGGGCACGTTGCAAGAATGCCGGACAACAACCCTGCAAAGTTGGTGTTCGCTACTGATCCGGTTGGCACAAGAAGGCGTGGAGCGCAGAGAGCACGATGGGCGGACCAGGTAGAGCGTGATCTAGCGAGCATTGGGCATGACCGAGGATGGAGAGCGGCAGTCGCAAACCGAGTATTGCGGCGTACTATTGTTGATTATGTCTTATCTTAAATGTGATGTTGTACAAATAAATGTATGTAATGTTCCAAGTTTACAATTTGAAATTCTAGGATATTCGCTGCTCTGAGATTCTGGGTTCTCCAGAATTGTGGGATTTGTTTGTGATTTTAGATTCATGATTGCAACGCTGAGCAAATTCTAGGTTGAGATTCCAGGTTAAGACGCTTATACTCACTTGTGATCATTGCACAGATGCCGAATAACCGCTCCCGGTTGCATGAACGTCCGCGGGCACGACGGACACGTGTAAACGTACGTCGAAGGCGTGTGCTTCAGGTCCGTGTGTAATTTCAGCGTCTTCTCCGTATCGAACTGAAGATTACCTGTAATACGAAAAAGGGCACTCTCACTCCCAGTTATCCAGCACAAGCGCCTTAGGTACTTACATTCCTGACAGTTGTAGCCCGCTGGTTTCTCCTCCTCCACCCTTTCTTTCGTCTCCAGCTCAATGGGCCGGAAGTACTGCTCCGAGGGTCCCCGTATGATTGGAAGCGTAGACTGTGGTCGGGACTGTGGCTGCATAACTTTCCCATCCGGTCCCAGCACCGTATCGTTATTGTTGTTGTTCAAATTTTCCAGCTCGCCCACCTGCGCTCGCATGCTGTCGACCACACCCAGCCTTACCGTCTGGAAAACTGCTGCCGCCGTGCTGGGAACCCGATCCAACTGCAGCAAATGTTGCTGCCGGCTGAGATCGTCCTGTGTTAGCTTATGGTTAACCTTATCATAATAATCAGTCACACTCAGCTCAGTGCTGAGCTTATGTTGCTTCCGCCGCAGTCGTTCAATGATACTGGAAAGGTCCTTGTTGAGGATATCTGCATGGGCCTTCTTCGCCTTGCTCTGGCTGTCCTGCTCGGCCTGCAAGACCGTCGCAATGTCCTGATCCAGGAAGCCATCGTTTTGGAAGTGAAAATGCTGCGCCACATTGAACAGCTTCCGACAGTAGACACGTTTGTGCGAAATGAAATTGGTCAGGCTGCGGAAAATGTTCCGGCACACGCGACACTCGTACAGGACGTCGCACTCGTTGGCCAGCAGCTTCCGAATCTCTTCGGTACCGGCTTCGTAGGCCCGGAGTGCCTCCACGAACCCGGTGACCGCGGTCAGGATCGGTTTCCGCAGTAGACTCAAATCGACTTGGCGCTGGGCCGCGGCGCTGGAGCCACCACCCGACGAGGACCGCGTGGCGTCGTCATCCGACTCGGCAATCGACTTGCGGATGGAGCGCATTTTGATTCTGTAGCTTGGTCTGATTTGTTGCTGAACTGTAAGGTACTTTTGTGATGGCGTATCGCTTTCCGATAATTACATATTTGTGTTCGTTTTTAGCCGAGACGTGATCGTGCGGGAAGTCATGATAACGATGGAATGTCGTCACTGTGGGGATTAATCATCTATTTTCGCCACTGCAGATCATTCAAAGGGCAAATCTGAAAGGAGAGGAATGGAAAAATCAAATGAATTTACGAACTACGGTTATTATTATTCTGGTGAATATTAAAGTAGAATGGTTACGTTTCATCGAAATAATTAACTCCCAAATGACGTGTGACCTTATTGCAATTACCACCATCCGATATTGTCATGGGCGGAACGCGCACTGTACGAGTCCCTCAGGACAATAAATCTCTTTGCTGCTATTCAGATATAGCTATAAGGTGAGGAGTAGATAGGTATATGCGGTCTAGTTGACCCAAAATAATGGTTTCGTCGATTATGTGCAGTTTCCCTGTCTATTCGTTGGCTTTTGTGATGCACTTGCTATCTCATTCATAGCGAGTGCTGATGCCATTTTCGAAGAGAGGGTACAGCACTATGAGCAAGAACATTTTGTAGGGAACATGATTGTAGTTGTAGTGATAGGTAAAATGCATTGATTGACCTACAACAAATTGGCAACATTCTACCATTCCACTGCCGTCGGTTGCGGCACAGGTCGCGGTGACCAGTGTGTGTGTGTGTTTATGATAATTTATGGTGTTTGATTGAAGTACTTAATTGTGCGTAGGCATTTGTGCATGCCTCCTTTCACGATAAAGGTCACGAGTTCAAATCCCATCTCCGAGCAAACTACCAATAACGTAAGAAAATGTTCAACTTTTTCTGTTTCTTCTTCTTAGCTTATGTCAATTCTATAAAGAACTTCAAAGGCATGACATTTTAGACACTTTTTTACAAGACGGTCACCTAAAAGTAACTAAGATTCGGCTTCGGCAACCCAAATTTAAACGTTAATCTCACTGCATTTTCCCATCAAAACACTTCGCTGAATGCATTCACACGTTTCCTTAGTCTGTCAGCTTCAATCTGATTTCAGTTTTACGACTGAGCAATCCCGTTATGCCATATTTTTTCTTTAAATGAAATATTGCCAATTAAGATACAAATTAGCATTTGGCGTCATATTTGACAACCGAAATTGACAACGCCACTGACATGATGCTTAGGGAATTTCGAGCAATGATCCAAAATCTTTCCTTGAAGACCTTGTTTGCATGACAACGCATAAAACATTACAAAAATCAATAACAAATTAGATTGAAGTTCACAAGATAAAGTGTAGAAAACTGAAGCTATTTTAATTGAAAAGTAACTGAAAACTGCCTGCCAGCGCAAACGTAAATGATCCTCCGATCAACCTAATGGGGTGTTTACACTTCTTATGCTATTTCACTAGCGCTAATGAGCTATCTGCTAGCAGGGTTGCTTCGACACACTTGCTATAAAAAAATATTTTTCTGAATTATGCAATCATAGGGTAGAGAACCACTTCGGCCTAATCGCCCATTTTGGGCCTATCGAGCAGAAAACTTCAAATAAATCCATGATTTCAGAGTTAACAAGTCAATTATGCGTTTGGTACGATACTTAAGTGAATAAGCTACGCAACGAAGTCAATGAGAACGCGTGATAAGAAGGTTTACACCCATTATTCCCAACAACAAAAGAAGCGCTCCGACCGAATCATTTTTTATCGTCATCTGATAGGCTGAAGTGAATTCATTGGCGTTTCAATGCGTTAGGCCGAGTTTAGAATCCGTAGGCCGAGTTGGCGTCAAGAAGTAGTGTTAGACTTTTCACAATATCTCAACGATTGGTGTCTCTTTATCAAATCTTACAGTACATACGGAAAGGTAAATAAATTTGGAAGCCATCAGTAATAATAACATTCCGTTTTGTGCTAAACTGCGCTAGATTAAGAAAGACTAAATGCGGGTTGTGCTTAATAGGCCGGAAATGGGGTAGTTAACCCTATAATGATTTGTTGTACTTGTAAGTAACAAGAAGAGGGTGTAAATTATGTGTTTGATTCATAAAACCTGTTAATATTGCTTTCAGGGCGTCACAATCAGCTTTCTTATGATTCGTGAGCGTTCACTCAAAATGAGCGCTCACGAGTCGTAAAATCGCTTATTGTGACGCACTAAACGCAATATTGACAGATTTGATGTGTTAAACACATACTTGACGACCTCTTCTTGTAACTTACAAGTTCTAATTATCATTATACCATCTCATGATTTCACAATTCCGAAAAACATTTTTTATAGCGAGTGAGTAGAAGTAACCCTGTCTGCTAGCAAAAAAAGCTCACTAGCATAATGTAAACAGGGCATCAGCGTCTACCAGCATGAAATTTCAGGAGTAAAGCTGGGTTTAGACTAGGCAAGTCAAATGATCAACTCAGTTGAATTCAATTGGCTTGAAAAGTTGAGCCTGGTTCAACTTTTTTCAATTCAAGTGAGTTGATCAAGTCAGTTGAATGGCATGGTTACACGTTCAATTGGTGTTCAAGTCAGTTGAATTCAACTGAATTGATCAATTGACTTGCCCTGTCTAAACCCAGCTTAACTGAAATTCGTGCTAGTTGGCGAGCACACATAAACACCTTGGCGAGTACACCATAAACACCTCTATACTACTTTATTCCATGGTGGCACCCCTCTTCACAGTTGTTTCGCAGATCGTACACTGAGGCAAATAGACCTAAGAATTTCATAAGGCTCGACTTATGAACAACATATTAGAATTTCATAAGCATGACTTATGAATGATTTTCGGGTTGAGGTTAAGGCCCAAACGAAATTTGGACGGAAACGGAAAGTTTGACAGTTGCCACAAAAGACATCAAGATGCTTAACCGAAGTCGATTTGGTTCTAACTAGTTTTCAATCCGACAAGTAGGCTTACTCAGATCGGGCTTTTCCGCTGCCGCTGCCGTTCCGCTTCCGCTGTCATTGCGCTTGGGCCTTTATCCGCCGTTAACCATTTCATTTTCCCAAGCGTTGAAAGGCGAGTGGTCATCCTCAACCAGGGTTGCTTCCACTCACATGCTATAAAAAATATTTTTCGGAATTATGCAATCATTAGATGATATAATGATGTGTTGTACTTGTAAGTAACAAGAAAAGGGTGTAGAGTATGTGTTTGACTCATAAAACCTGTCAATTTCGCTTTCAGAGCGTCACAATCAGCGATCTTATGATTCGTGAGCGTTCACTCAGAGTGAGCGCTCGCGAGTCGTAAAATCGCTGATTGTGACTATCTGAAAGCAAATTTGACAGGTTTCATGTGTCAAACACTTGCCTTTCAACCTCTTCTTGTATCTAACAAGTATAAAATATGATTATAACATCTAATGATTGCAAAATTCAGAAAATCATGTTTTTATAGCAAGTGAGTGGAAGTAAGCCTGCCTCAGCGTCCATTTTCCGGTTCCAGTCTGCTCGGATTTATTATTTTTTTGACAACATTATTTTTCATAAGGCAAATCAATGAAATTCACAACCATTTCTTATGGCTAAAATTCATAAGTGTTTCTTATGAAATTCTTATGCCTGAGTGATAATCTACTGATAATCCAGACAATCATGTCGAAAACATCAACCAGTTCATTCCGGCTTCAATTGAGCCTTCGGTTAATGATATTTATTTTCAGGTTGTGATTTTCGTAGTCTACATTTCTATTACAGAAATGTGGTTGTGTCTATACCGTTTTTGGAGTATTTGACAGCTGCGGTTGTTTCTTCTTCTTCTTGGTGAAATGTCAATGCATGCTAAGATTTCTGTGCACTACAAAATGCAGCTGATTTCGAGTTGCCGACGATAGAACAGCTGGTTAACACGCAGTTCAAATGGAAAGGCTGCTGAAGAGTTGCGACCTATCACAATCACGATCGTCAAACAGCTGATGGTAGTAACGCTTAGTACATTCCTATCAATGTCTTGTCGAAGCACTCTCCTGACCATCCATCAAGTTGACAAAAGAAGTAAAAAGCAACTGGTGAATGTCGTCTTCGGTGTTGATCCATCACCGATCTGGTCATTCCCGACAATCACGACACTCATTTGTGCTCGTTTTGAAGCAGTTGCTGCTTTGCTTGCTTATGGGAGTGTGGTGGTGAGCGAGCCCAACTGATTCCGTTTGATTTTTCCAGTTTTGCGTGCCGAGACGAAGTTGGAATGCGTAGGCATTGTTTTCATTTTCTTCTGTCGTTTCCCTTTTTCTCATGATCGTACTGCAGAAGTCTTCATTGTTTTCGTTATGCTTTACATCATCAGCAGCGAGTGTTAAGTTTTGCGTGTGAGCAGCGATTAAAGGGCGAACACGAAATTATTGCGACACCGAAAATGTCATGCCAATTTTCTTATAATGTTTAGAATCAAACGAAGTTCCCGCTTCATTATTGCCCAGTACTGCTCCACCGGGCGCAGTTCCGGACAGTTTGGCGGATTCATGTCCTTTGGAACAAAATGGACAAAATTGGCCTCATACCACTCCAGGACACTTTTAGAATAGTGGCATGATGCCAAATCTGGCCAAAATAGCGGAGCTTCGTCGTGCTGCTGCAAGAACGGCAAAAGGCGCTTCTCGAGGCACTCAGATTTGTAGATCTCGCCATTTACTGTGCCCTTTGTCACGAAAGGCTCACTCCTTAGTCCGCAAGAGCAGATGGCCTGCCAAATGAGATATTTGGAGGCGAACTTCGACATTTTCTTCTTCTTAAATTTGTCGTCCACATCGAACTTGCTCTTGCCGGTGAAAAACTCCAACCCCGGAATTTGCTTAGAATCGGCTTTTATATACGTTTCGTCGTCCATCACACAGCAGCCATATTTTGTCAGCATCTTCTCGTAGAGCTTCCGTGCCCGAGTTTTGCCGTTGATTGTTGCCGCTCATCGCGGTTTGGGAAGTTCTGTACCTTGTATGTATGTAGTCCAGCTCTCTTCTTTGCATTCTGGACGTAGCTCTGCGACATGCCGATCTTTTTAGCCAAATCACGGCTTGAGACGTTGGGATTTGCTTTAATCATCCGCTTCACCTTTCCCTCCGTCTTTTTGTTCTCCGGTCCCGGTTTTCTTCCAGCTCCTTTGCCGTGGTCCAACGTCAACCGCTCCTGGAACCGCTTCAACACTCTGGAGACGGTTGAATGGTGAATGTTCAACATTTTTCCCAACTACCGGTGCGACAGGTCAGGAAATTCCAGGTGTTTGGAAAGAATTTGTTCTCTCAACTCGCGTTGGTTCACCTCCATTTTCGTTGAATCGAAAAACACGACTTCGAGTTTGACAGCATGTACACAATACACATCAATGAGAAAGTATGCAAAATTTGGTTGATTTTTACCCAATGGTAAAAAAGTTATGCCCTGTTGAATGTGTCGCAATAATTTCGTGTTCGTCCTTTATTACTCGTGATTGTTGTTTGCCATGGCTCTACCTCTCACTGCCTGACAAAACGTTCTGTCAACGATAGTCGATTGATGCGTTGACGAGTGTCGAGTGAGTGTCATGATATTTTGCATCTCTGCTGCCGACAATAGTCAGAAGGGAGACACAGATAGCACACACGGCATTGATTTTATAGCTTTTCTTTATGTCATGAAAATTTGATCTATTGAGAAATCAAATCAAAATAGACGTAGCAATATTGCCTGTTTTACTTTGAGCGTGTAGTGCTTGTTTGACGTTGTTCAGCGTGCAGTGAGAAAATGCACTTTTCTGTTTTGTATTTTATCATGCCACCAAAGATTTGGCGTTAGCGTTGTTATGATATATTTCGTAGATTCGATAGGGTAGAGAACTACTTCGGCCTAATCGGCCATTTCAGGCCTTTCGAGCTGAAAACATCACATAAATCCAATGTTTCAGAGTTAACAAGTCAATTATGCGTTTGGCACGCTGCTTTAGTTCAAAAGCTACCGAACGAAATCAATGAGAACGCGTGGTATGAAGGTTTGCACCTATTATACCCAAAAACAAAAGAAGCGCTCCGACCGAATCAATTTTTATCTTCATCCGATAGGCCGGCGTGAATTCATTGGCGTTTCAATGCGTTAGGCCGAGTTTAGAATCCGTAGGCCGAGTTTGGCGTCAAAAAGAAGTGTTAGACTTTTAACAAAATCTCAACAATTTGTTTCTCTTTGTCAAATCTTACGGTACGTACGGAAAGGTAAATAAATTTGGAAGCCATCAGAAATAATAACATTCCGTTTGGTGCTGAACTACGCTAGATTAAGAAAGACCAAGTACGGGTTGTCCTTAATAGGCCGGAAATGGGGTAGTTAACCCTACTAGCGACACTCACGTCTCTTCTGAAATTCTCAGTTAGACTACTTTCAGGAATAATGCTGGGGAGTAAACATTGGTTCCAATTTAAACAAGAGTAACAGAAGCATGACTGTCGCTATTCCCGGCCACGCCCATCTTTACCATAACTAGGGATAGGGAAGGAAATGTTGATGTAGTACTTACTTAACGAGAGGTCACCGACTTAGCGACACCCTCATAAGTGCTACGGAGTTGGAGGGCTGGGTAGGGTATTCGGTTAGGATTCACCTCAAGTTGGCGATGCAACCAAAAGTATGTATTGTTAATCTCTCGATAGCCGGCTATCGGTTGAACATATTCATTTAGTTTAGTGATCATGAATTTTAAGAGTCATGACGGAGAGCTTGAGATTAAACCCATGATTTTCTGCTCAGTAAGCAAAAACGATCCATCCAGGGTCATCGAGCATCTCAGAAACATAACGCTTCGCGACAATACAGGACTACGTTTTCACTTGATATGCAAATAGTTTCCGAGGTTAATGTTCAATATCAAATATACAAATGATGGTGGCGATTTATTGTGCTGAGGAAGAGCTTGGGCTTAAATCCATGAAATAAATCACTGCTCAGTAAGCAAAATCGATCCCTTCTGCGTCATCGAGCATCTCATAATCCACAGCGCTTCGCGACAAAGTACGAATATATGGATGAACTATCTGTTGTTGAATAACTATTATATACGATAATTACATGAAAGAAATAAAATATAAACTATAAACAAAACGTGACTACTAAAATCTAAAAAGATATTCTCACAAATATATTTCATGCAACCAGGAATCTCAAAACCATTAGACGTTATAATGATACTCTGCACATGTTAGACACAAGAAAAGGCCAAAAAGCAAGCGTCCGACACACAAAACCCGCCAAATCCACTTGCAGTCACAATCAATGATTCTACGAATCGCGAGCGCTCACGAATAATAAAACCGCTGACTGCGACACTCTGAAAGCGAAATTGACAGGCTCTATGCGTCAAACATCCGCCCTCCAATCTCCTCCCGCATCCAACAACACAAATCTCCATTACAACATCTAACGTATTCAAAACTCCGAAAATCACTCATCTATAGCAAGTGAGTGGAAGCAACCCTGCATGCAACCATTCTTCATGATACACTTTTTCTGCCTATCTTTCTATTAGGCCTGTGGACATGCGATAGCTTCGAAACTTCTAACCAAATTGGAAAAAATTTCAGATCACAAAAAAAACTTGAAAAAAAAGTAAAATAAATATTGATTATCTTACGCAAAAACGAGCAAGTAATATTAAATCTCTTGTATCGTATGCTTAGCTAATTGACAAAAATAATATGCTTAAATAAAATAAAATATTAATAACATTATATGCAAAATTTATTAGAAGATCATTACTTTATTGGTGAGAAGTTTCTAATAAGCCCTCCCAGTTCCTCTGTATACAGAACAAATCTGACACTATAATCAGAATTGCTCAGTCTGCATGAAGCAGCCGATTTCATCAACGAAGTTCTATTAACAACCAAGAATTAATCGAAACATTAAGAAGGTGATATGTGTCACTATAGGAAATCATCATCGTTGCAAATATAAAGAAAAATTTAAATATAACCCTTTGCTTCAGTACCGTCAACCTCCATGTCCATGGGGAGGGCGGATGCAACTGAATGATGTTTCATTCTATAAATGGAGGGTGATTTGGTTCAGTGCACCAAGTCCCACCAGTGATTGTCCAAAATCGATTTGAATTCCACAAAGTACAGTCAGCGCACGCATAGCAACACCACTCAATCAATCTCAACATTACCGGCTCCAGTTCCGTTATTAAAGGCGTTACTCAGACTCCCGTGACCGAAGGAAAGTACGTCCCACGAGGGGTTCTGATCAACCTTGAGCATGGAACTATGGATTCGGTCCGAGCAGGACCATTTTGACAGCTGTTCCGACTGAATAACTTTGTTTCCGGACAGTCCGGTGCTTGTAACAACTGGGTCAAACGACACTACACCAAGGGTGCCGAACTGGTGGATTCTGTGCAGGATGTTGTCCGTAAGGAACCCGAGGGTTGCGATTGCCTGCAGGGCTTTCAGCTTACGCACTCGCTCGTCGGTGGAACCAACCGGTGGAAACTAACGAATTTAAATTGGCTCACTACTTGACTAGTCTATTGGTCCCAAGTAAACGATTAACGTACCTCATTCCAGTCGAAATTCCAGTACTACACTATGATTGTTTTGAATCGCTATGAAAGTTTGACAGACAAAATGAGGGGTTCGTGGATTTTCCTATGTTTCGAGGGGTGCATCGATTAGCTTGGGACCGAAGATAGTACCAGAGGTGAGCCAAAAAGTTGAGCACGTTTCTTCCGGATCTTCTGGTCTTAGAGTTACCTCTATGGTGGAACAGGCTCAGGTAAATTTTAAATCTTTTGTAACGTTGGCAGAATTCAGTAGCAAAAATACCTTCCTCTCCACAGGCATGGGCACGCTACTGATCTCTAAGATTCAAGAAGAATACCCGGATCGCATCATGAACCCGTTCTCCGTCGTTCTAACGCACAAAGTCTCCCCCACCGTCGTAGAGCCATACAACGCTACGCTAAGTGTTTACCAGCTAAAAACACGACATTTGCTTCCGAACATTGAAGCTCACCACCCCTACCTACGGCTATTTGAACGCACAGATTAAAAAAAAACAGCAGTGTTTCCTTAAACCGATTGATTTCCTCTACCGTCCGCGGTATGTACAGCTGCTTCATGGCTTTGATCTTCCGTTGGCGTTCTTCGTCTGTTCGTCGCTTGAAATGGCTTTGCGCTTAGCGCCTTTCGATTCCGAAGATCCGACAGTTGTGACCAGTGCTGTAAATTAGCAAAATCATTTGAACATTTTTGATGAAAATGAGAAAAGTATCTATTCGCTATCAAAGGGGACCTCATCCGAATGGGTGATATCAGTTGCTTGGTCATTTGACGAAGGCCTAAAATCGTCGACATCAATTGAGTTCTCAGGTTTAGAAAAACAAAACAAAATCAAGAGTTGTCAATATACCGGGTGGCCAAATAATTCATTATTCACAAGCAAACAAAAGTCAGTTCAATTACTTCTCGGCACTGCCGTGCCAGCCAGCGTTGCAAGATTTCAAATCGATATTTATCGATATTTATACTGATTTCCGAACTAAATACCGATATACAGATAAGATTCCTCAGAATACTGATTTTTGAAATTGTATACCGTTTTGTACCGATTTTTTTAAATGCTCAAAATTATTACTACCCATGCTTGAATTTCGGAGAAAAATACTTTGACCGACTTGTGTCTTTTTGAATAACCTAAAATTTTGGAGCCCTCCAAATTCTTAAGAAAAAAATCATCTTTGAAAATGTCATATGCTTCTCCCACCAGTTTTTCAACTTTCCCTGAACTTCTGGGATGTTTCCAGATTTTTATTGCGGATTCATACTAGCTGCAGGAACTTTTAAGAAGTTCTGAAACTTCAGAAAAGTCTAGACTTTTGAGTAAGTTCCGATAAATTCAAGATAGTTTCATTAACTTCTATTCAAATTCCAAAACCCGAAAATTTAAGAAAAGTCCAGCGAACTCCAGTGAACTTACGAAAACATCAGAAATATTTTGGGAACTTCACAAGTTCAAAAAACTTTAGAGAAATTTAATGGTTTTCAGGAAAGTTTCATTTGTTTCAGAGAATTGAGAGAACTTTAGGAAAGCTCCGTGAACATCATTGGTATTTCTGGGGCGTTGAATAGGACACAAAAATCATGGCTACTATGTCACACTGCAAAATACAGTGTTGCCTACAGAGCAGCTGCTTGATCATGTCATAAGTTTACCAATCTCTTAAATAATTAATAACTTTTTCCTGTCTCGTTTAACATAGAAACAATTCTCAGCAAAGTTGTAGCTGAGAAAATTTTCTATAAGAATGGCTATAGAACTGTTTCGCAGCTCAATAAGGAAAAAGACTAGAAGGCAATGAACAAAAAGTTGAGATTTCCCATAGTAATTTATTTGTAAACTTCAAATGGCTTGTGCAAAGTCTGTTTCTAACCAAATGAGTTGTAACTTTGAGAGGCTAATCAGGACCCGATTTGAAACCATTTAAGCACTGTGGAGCGAAAAAGTCAAATTTTGCATCAGTCTAGTGTCCATAAGCCATAGGTTTCCGACTTTTATTGGAAGGTTTTTCCGAACTTCTTCTGGCTTCTCCTAGAACTGGCTACTTCTGGAATTTACTTCCATTTTCCGAAACTTTTCTGGCTTCCTTTGGATGTGACATCCGATTTTTTTTTCCGATGGTTTCTTTGAATATTCACTAGAAGTTTTTCAATTCTTGTCTTGGTAGTTCCCGGATGTTTCTCCGACTTTTCTTATTACTTTCCTCAAATTTCGTCCAGAAGAGCTTCTTTCTTAGGGTTACCATATAGTATCCTAAGGGAGGACATGTCCTCCTTTTTCAATAATTTTTCTACATCCTCCTTTTACCCAAAAATGTCCTCCTTCAATCCTTGCATTTTTTTTTTCCAGTATCATATTCATAAAATTGTTTTCAAAGAGCGTTGTTTGCAGAGCTTATTTGTTTAATTATGTCACAACCTCATCTTATATAGCAAATGCCATTCGATGGAGGAACTAGGAGTATACTACAGCTGTCAACCCCCCTACGTTTAGGCTGCGATCCATTTGGTGAATTTTAACTTATATTTGAAAGATGGAAAATTTTTAAATAAACCTGCTATTCTACCGGACTTATTTATGACAAACCAGGAATCAATTTTGACTAACAATTTCTCGAAAATCGAACGATCAACAACAGAGGGATTTTTGAAAATTTTAATTTATTTTCGAAGTCTCAGTGAAAATTCATCAAATGGAACACAGTCCTAGGCTGTGTTCCATTTTTCTGAATTTTTACATAAATTTGACATTTCGAAAATAAATTATAATGTTCGAAAATCTCTCTGTTGTTGATCGTGTGATTTTTGAGAAGAAATTTGTCAAAATTGATTCCTGGTCTGCGAGAAATAAGTCTGGTACAATAGCAGGTTTATTCGAAAATTTCGTATCTGTTAAATTTAAGATAAAATTCACCAAATGGAACACAGCCACACAGATTGAATCCAACATGTGTTTGATTTTGACGTTCTGGTTCTATGGAATTTAAGGTATTTCAAGCATAACTATTCAAATCGACGTATCTGATTTTGTAAACAATCGACGATTTGTGGCAACTGCAAGCTCACTCACAGAAACTTACAACACCAGCTAGTAGGCGAAAGTGTCCCCTACCCGATGATGGTGTTTGTTTGCGTTAGTGAGTTAGCAGTTAAGACAGATCGTCGATTGAAGGGATTGTTTACAAAATAAGATACATACGTCGATTTAAATAGTTACGCTTGATTTTTTTAGGCCGCTACCATACTGGGAGCGAAGAGGCTCGCGAACCGTAAAATCGAATGTAAGGAATAATATCAATAATAGGAATTCTTTTGTATAGAACACTAAGCGCACCTCTTCGCTCCCACTATGGCAGCGGCCTTAGAGTCCTGTGCTGAATCAATGGTAAAATTAACAGGTTGCTTAGATGTTCCATGTTGGTTTCAATCAGCGATGACATGTATCCTGATGTTTGGACATGATAAAAGTTGGGATGGTTTTAAGGCTGTAAAGCTGTAGAATTATTATGAAGGCTAGTTTGATGCATCTTTCAAAACTATAACAAGTTATGAACAATCTCAATTGAACCTTTGCAAATCATGAATTTTGTGATAGCGTACAAATTATTAAAACATTTGATATAAAATAATTGTCGTTAAGAAAAGGAATCATTGTCCTCCTTAATCTCCAAACCTCAAATGAAATGTGCTCCTTTTCAAGTTTTTGATACGGTAGCCCGCTATCCAGCTAAAATATAAAATAAATTAAAATAGTAAATACCGATTTTTTAAAACCTTTGCTACCGATAAACTTTAAAGCAATCTGGCAACGCTGGTGCCAGCTGCGGCACACTGAGGTACACTGAGAAAAAAGTTGGCGCAAAACAAGTGTGTAGAGTGACAACCCCTTGGCTTATTTGCAGCTAAAATTGTTAGTTGGGAAGTTGCTCATTTGAGCGTTAAAAACTGTACCCATTTATTGAGAAAGTGCAATTTTGTTGTGAAATTTGGGTTGGTTTTTCCCAACCTCGGTTGCTTTTGATATAATAAAAGTGGGCTCGTTTTTAGTGTGTATGCAGAAGTACCCATTCCTCCAAAAAGTGAAATATTCAATGGATGGGATAGACAAAATTTCCCATAAATGTATACCTGTTACCCACATTTATCAGCGTTCCCTCGTGTAACGTATTTTGACGTAGACTACGTTTTACGGGAAGGTACTGGGGGTAAATCGTAAATTACTAAAATTACGACCGTCACGAAAAGGTGTCAGGTTTTAACCGCTTATAACTTTGTCATTTACAGGTGAAATTAAAATCAAAATACACCTATCGAACGGAAATAACTTTCAAAATCTGTTACAATCCTTTTCCAATTTTTCTTAAAAAACTGTTAAAAAATGTACAAATAAAAAGTGATAATTTTATCACAGTTTTGATTAAATAAACGTTCTTCTTCTCCTCTTCTCCTCAAATGAGTAATTTTTAGCCCTCAAATACGTAACTATTTAATTTGTAGGTAACAGTTAGTCATTTATACGTTACGAATATAACCCATCTTGTGCACTTTATGGAGCAATAAAATAAACAAAAAAAAAATTACCTCGTTTTGAGCGAGTATATTTTTTCGAGAAATGTTCATGATTCATATTCCGGTCACCGAATTCGTGCTGATAAGGAAAAAAACAACTGAGCATTAGGATCAGTTTCATCAACTGACCACTTCTACAGATGGTCCGGATCCTCCGATGGACCATCTCGTGGTCCCCAGGGTCCATATCCCGGTCACAACTACGAATTCATTCTTATAAGACGTCTATGAGTGGTTTCTGTGGAACTCAAGTTGACCACTATAAAATTGACAAAAAATGCCGAACAACCACTTTTGGCAAAGTAATGAAATGTAGTCTTACTTTGCAGCAATAAAATAATTTTAACGATCAATTGTAGTATACAATCCCACCACCATGTTTAGACAATTGTTGTAAAATCGATTCCGCAAAACAGAACTGCAAAGCGATTATAATATGCGCTAGAGGTAAACTAAAACCACCCCATTTTGAGACTCGCCCCTAAAAGGTTTCGGTATTAAGGACAATATTGACGGCATCCTTCCACACGCGTTTTCGAAGGCACTAATCTCAACGTGCAGAAGTCGTGCTGACCTGAAAATTTAACTCAGTGCGTGATGCTCTGCAGCAACCACTTAGATACATTATGAACCTCGTAAATTAAGTGGATCGCCAGATGTGGACCCGAGAAAATGTGAAGTGGCAGATCAAATTGTATGGGAAAAAGGATTCCGTCAATCGTCGTCCTTAATACCGACAAATGCTCCATCGTCCCCTCGTTTCAAACTGGACGGACAGGACCTGCAGCAAGGCACCGGGCGTTGAACGGAGCACACGACAGCAAATTAAACTTGATCGTATTATTACATACACATGATGATGGGGGTAGCACCAGAGTCACAGTGGGGCGAAGCCGGTCGGAATTGAATTGATTCTCAGATGGATTTTAGCCTCAAATGGAAAAATTCAGGATGATCCGACTTGAATTGAAATTCGTTGAAAAACAGTACATTTTTGACCAAGGTATGACACAGTGATCTTTCAAGAAATTCGACGTATATGAATAGTTAATTTCAAATGCATCATTTGTCTCTTGAATAATGAGAAAAACTAACGCTTTATGAAAGAAAATGACCTAAAATCCGTTATAAGCTTTGTTTACCTAAGTTCGGGGGGAAAAAATCTATGAGAAAATATCAAGTGCAAACTGCTGTCATGGTAGGTTCTGAAGAATTTTAGATTTCATATGAAGCCTGAGATAGTTTTGAATAGATTTTCACGACAACCCGGAATTGAATTCAACGTAAATTTTAATGAAAATTCATAGGAATTTCTCCTCCTCTGAACTTCAGAGGAAAATTTCAAGGGCATTCTGAGAATAATTACATGAAGTTTGTGAAAAACAATGAATTCGGATTTTTTGGTTAATACTTAGGTGGTAAAGGGCATGCTAAAAGGAGGATAACAATTAGATCTGAGAATAACTCCAGAGATCGATCATCAAAGAAATTCTGAAAATAATTCCAGGAGAGATTGCCAAACAAATTAAGGGGAGAAATTTAAGAAAATTTGTGAGGAGACATGAAAATGAAGTCTTAGGAGAATTTCAATGTGAGTAGAATTCCAAGGGAAGAAGTAAGATTGATATGAAAATCTGAAATGAAATCAATGAAAAATCTGAGAATCATTCCATAAGATTTCTTACTGAGGAGGAAAATTAAAAGCAAATTGAATTCGTAGGATTGTTTCAACGACATTTTGACGAATATTTCAATGGAATTGCGAGAAGTATTCCAACTATATTCTTGCGATATTTTTTTTAGAGAATTCATAGAAGTGTTCCAAGTGAATTTCTGAAATAATTCCACGAGAGTTTCGGAAGAATACGAGCATTAGATTAGGAGAACTTCAAGCGAATTTGCATGAGAAATCTCCGTTGAATATGTAAAGGACTTCTTCAGAACAGCTTGAAAGTTCCCTAAATATGCCTGAAGTTAATGAAACTGCCTTGAAGTTCTTTTTTAGTTTGAGAAACTAGCCGGATGCTCGCAATACTTCTCATCAATGTTTTCAACTCCTCTAAACTTTTTCGGACTTCCTAAAGTTTTAACAATCCACTGAATTTCTCGAAACCTTTTAAAAATTTATGTGATTTCACTGCTCTGGAATATCTCTGCTCTGAGGATATCCATTCTTTCTTGAAGTTCTCTGAAAATCTGGTAACTTCTTGAAATTTCCCGCTAATTTAGTGAAACTAATGGAACTGAACTCCTCTGAAATTCGCCTTGTTTTTGGAGTTTTACTAATATAAGTTATAATAATAATAAGTTATTGAAATGCTCCCGAAATGTCCTGAAGTTCTCGGATCTTTCCTTAAGTTCCATAGACTTTTATGAAGTTCTCGAAATATTCATGACGATCTCTGTACTTATGTGAAGTTTTCAAAGTTATTCTGATATTTCAGGAACTTAGTTAAGCTCCCGTAACGAAATAATTAATATTGTTCTACAAATTTCACTGAAGTTCTCAAGATTTGACTGAAGTTCAAATTATCGAAACTAATTCATAATTTCTTCAACAGTCTAGAGTTTCCTGATGTTTTTAAAACTGCCCAAAATATTTCTCAATTTCCTTAAAATTCCCTATACTGCTCTGAATATATTAGTATTTAAAAAACCACCACTTTACTGGAATTGATTGAATTGCCTTTAAGTTCTACAACTTTCCACAAGTTTACAAAGGCTCACGGAATTTTGACTTAAATCACTAATTTTCCCTGGAAAGTCCAGCCCTGAAGTTTTCTATGCTTACCTTAATTTCTCTAAATTGATCAAATGTTTTGGTAAATTTTCTGATATATATTTATAATTCCCTGAATCGTCTAAAGTTTTCAGATCAATCATAGAATTTTTGGTGCATCCCATAATTCCAAGGAACTCCTTGTAAGTCACTGCAAATTTCTTTAAGTTAATGGGATTTTTCTGATCGTCCTCGAAATACTCGGAACTTTACTGAATATAATGAAACAATATAAAAATATCTAAATTTATTGGAAATTCTCTGGAATTTCTTGAAAATATCGGTGCTTGCTAAATGTTATCTTTTTTTAATTAATGGAACTTCGTTGATGTTCTCTAATCAACTTGGCTCAATTTTCGAAATTTTTTAGATCTTGAAATTTCCATGATATTACACGTTTAAAAGACTCTCACATTTTCCGGATATTCATATAATTTTGATCACGTTCCAGAAATTCTCTCGGACTGAAGTTTCCGGAAATTCCACGAGTTTCTCGATACATCTTTAAGGTTTCTGCAATTTAATTTAATTTTTTTAACTTTAATTCTATGATATGCCTTGATGATCCCGGAGCTTCCCTAAAGCTGATAATTCTAATGAAGATCTCGGTTCTGCTTTAAAATAAATGGAATTCAAGCTTCCCTGGAATTCTCTGGATTTCTGTGAATTTCGTGAAATATTTCTGAAGTTTTCATACATTTTCTGAAGGTCTCTGTACTGAATCTCTCGGAACATATTAAGGGGTCTCGATTTAATTTCAGCACATCATGGAACTACCCTGAATTTGTCTAAGCTAACGCTTATAGATTTAAAACCAACATATAAAAACATATTTTAAACACATTTCATAAATAGCTTCTTATTATAAACCTAGAAATTATCCGCCAAAGCTATGGAAAACTCAGGGAACTTTATTTATCCAAATAAGTGGACACCCTGTAGATAGAGAAAAACGATTAAACGTCCAAAAACTCTATACAAAGTCGTCAACTTCAAATTGTTCAAAAATTATAACACTGCAACAAGAATGATCACTCTTGAAATAAATTCACGTTAAAAAAAAAAGTTGAAAATAGTGACTGATTACAAGAAAAAGTGACTTTAGTGACTTGGCCTTAAAAAAGGAGACTTTTTAGTGACTGGCTTGAAAAAAGTGACCAAGTCACTAAAAAGTGACTCGCTACTAGCCCTGTTACTGCGATGATCGATTTTCTCTTTTGTTAATAACTCGGTAGGTTTAACATTTTTCGGTTAGTTTGATGTTCCTTTTGCTAGCTAATACATCCTTTTAGTACACTGATAAAATTTCGGAAAATTTGTTCACTTAACTGAAGTAATGCGAAGAGAAAATAGATGAAGAAAATCGATCATCGCACTTAGGCCCTTATGATTCTGAATGCTAGAAAACGACCCAGACAAAAAGATGCCAACACATAATAATTTTTATTAGAGCCACCCTAACATATTAGATTTAGTACTACATCATTTTGAACACAAACTGTGGATTCAGGAGCATCAAATTACTCACAATGTTGGATACGATTTTAAACTAAAATCTACATTACGACCGGTTTTTGTATAGGGTCACCCCACTGTGCACAGCTCCGTTCATCGGTGTGCTGCTTCTCCATACACATTTTCAACCACATGCTTTCCTACTACAAATATGTAGGTAGGTACCTAACAAAAGTCCTTCATCGGTGGCATTTTTTGGTGTTCCTTCTCTACACGGAGGTTTGCTCGGTATAATATTTCCTGTTCCAACACTCGGCGAAGAACGGGCTGGTAGACTAGAGAGAAGAGAACTCCTTGAATCGTTATTTCACATGAATGGATTTGTTCTTGAATTACTCAGCCTCCAGCTAAGCCACCAGCAAGTGAGTGAACAATGCCGATGGCTGCTGGCTGCCTATTCAGCAAATCCTAACTACTAGCTGTTATCACGGAATTGCGAACGTTTGTTGATATCGCTTCACTATTGGCTCGTTAACGAGTTTCGCTCTCTTGCAATGCCCTCTCGGGTTTAGTCGCACGATACTGTTAAGTGGAAGCTAAAAATGTAGTTATACTAAATAGAAGTACACTGTAACTTGAAGGTACCCGTTAATGAGAACAATTTCATCAATTTTGGAGAAAGCTGGGTACACGCTATTCTGGGGCTACTCATTTTTGAGTTGAAAATCGCTCAGTTTGGTTAAAAGGAGGTATCCAAAAATGGGTAAATCATTACTCCAATTTGCTTTAATCTGGATAATCGTGCTTGCGGTGTACACTGGGAAGAATTTACTCAGATTTTGACGTTTGAGTACTGGGTCCAGTGCTGCAAAATTTCGACAATACACGGTGATACTCAAAATTCTGCTTTGGTCACTCGTTTGAGCTAACAGTCATCGTCAAGGCAAACCATGTCAATTGTCAGTACCATTTTTGTCAGTGACGAACATGTGCTGTTTTGATTATAAGCTAAATTTGAAATGAAATTAAATGGCTGAAGCAAAACAATTACATGGAGCCATTAAAGTGAATAAGGATCTACGTCCTGAACCGCTTGGATTACAATAATGTGTCTCAGAATGCAAGAAATTACACTTTCTGTTACCAGGTGAATCTTTGTCATTGACGAAAAAATGAATGAGATTTTGACAAAGATTTTTTTGAGGATCAAGTCTATCATTGACTATGTGAAAAACAATTTTGTCAATATCGTGCAAAAGTCTGTCAGTGACAATGACAAATCTCAGCACTGACTGGGTCACCTTTACTTATGTTTATAGAAATGAAATACTCAAGTTTTCGAACTAGTTTTCTTTTAAGATGAATTTGGATAATAATTGATACAATCAATCAATATCTATATCTATCTATCTATCTATCTATCTATATATATATAAAAGAATTTCTGTCTGTCTGTCTGTCTGTCTGCCTGTCTGACCCTCATAGACTCGGAAACTACTGAACCGATCGGCGAGAAAATTTGTATGCAAAGGTTTTTGGGTCTGGGAAAGGTTCTTATGATGGTTCGAGACCCCTCCCCCCGCTGCAAAGGGGGGCTCCCATACAAATGAAACAGAAATTTCTGCATAACTCGAGAACTAATCAAGCAAATGGAACGAAATTTGCCACCCAGATAAGGGGGGGGGGGGGGGGGAAATCTACGTACAATATAGCATGCTTCTTTTTTTTTTAATTGTCGCATGAACTTAAGCTTGTATTGAATTCCGAGCAAGGCCGGGCACTCAGCTAGTATATTTATAAAAATCATACAGTGCATTGGATAAATCAAATTTTAATTTTAATTTAAAAGGTTAGCAGCTGACTCCTTCATCAATGACTTGTAAGACTTGAAGTATCCAAAACCAATATAGATGAATGAGTCGCTGACTTGTGCAAAGGTCAAAAACTGCACTAGATGCATGAAGAATTAAGAATTTATAGGAAGTATATAGTTAGAAAACTTTAAACATATTTACCAACAAGCTGTTGCCATGTTCCACCATTGAAAAAATTCCGTAGTTGTTGTTTTCGGTTGTATCACATCTGAACGTTTCATTTAGACACAGCGCAAAACATATTTATTCTTTCATAGGCCATTTTGAATTTTGGGAGATGTTATTATATCCATTTACCCAGATTTTGGGTAGCTTTTACTCATCAGAACAAAATTTATTTACTCAAATTGTGACAACTTCACACTTCACGCAAGTAAGAGTGGAACCTACTCAGTCACTGGCTAGACTCGAAGCGTGTTAACCCATTAAATGGGTAAAAATATACTCACTCATCAATGGCTAACAGTTACTCATTAATGGGCAACAAAATTACCCATTTAATGGGTACAACCACTTATTCTCAAAATCCATCAATATTACCCATTGTACTCATGATTGGGTATTTCAAAGTAAGAGTGTAGATGGTGGGAGGGGTGCGAATTGCCCGCGTGCCATAGGGATCGACCGATGAACATGTGCTTTTAAAGTTGTTAGCAGATAGATAGCATGAAAACAAGGCGACCGTAATGTCGGTGGAAGAGGACTGCTTCTACGAATAATAATGCTTGCTAGATTTTGATAAATGAAATGTGACTGATACCAATTTGGTTGAGGCAGACTTCAAGTGTGAGCAACAGGCGAGATATCGATCGTTGTCATCCGAAATTCCATTTTTATCATCTTAGGGGAAAGTAGGGAAAGACGGACACCTTAAGCTTAAGTTGGAAAATCTACTAATATATTTATGCATTGATCACAAATTTTGTGCGAATCATGCTTTAAATCAGGCCTGCCCAACCCTTTCTCATCTTGTACTTTTAAAATAACTGTATCTTGGTTCGATGAACTTGTTTCAACTTAAACTTAATCATCAAATAAAAAAAAAACATGCTTTTATCGGGCAGTTTTCAAATGTTCGGGAAAGCCGGACCCATGATATGGGTAAGACGGACACTTTAAAGGGGTAAGGTGGACACTTACGTGTCACGATCAGCAGGGACGTAACATTCCTTGAACTGAATGGAGTGGGAGAGGAAATGGCCAGTAGCAGCACGTCTGATGAGTTCCCGAATGCTGAAGTGCTTGAACCGGTGTTGCCACCTGTTGATTTGGATAGAGAAGCGGGAAACCGAAGTGATGATCCTGACTATTCTGATTCCGATAATAATTCGCCGTACGACAGTGCTACCAACCGGTGGAAACTAACGATTTTAAATTGGCTTACTACTTCACTAGCCTCTTGGTCCCAAGCATATCGATTAACGTATTCCAGTCTAGTCGAAATTCTAGTACTACACTATGTTTGTTTTGATTCGCTATGAATGTTTGACAGATAAAATGAGGGGTTCGTAGATTTTCCTATGTTTCGAGGGGTACATCGATTAGCTCGATTACCGAAGAGAGTACCAGAGCTGAGCCAAAAAGTTGTGCATGTTTTTTCGGGACCTTCTGGTCTTAGAGTTACCTCTATGGTAGAACCGAATCGAAATTACCCCAATGACATCTACCGCAAGCAATCGAACTGATTGGTTTATAAGATTGAAATCCGGAATGTAAACGATTGGATTTTGAAATAGGTAGGGTAAACGCTCCTATAGTTGCGGTACGTTAGAAGCGTTAGGTTCCTATAGTTGTGTATGGAGACTCCGTACACAACTATAGGAACCTAACGCTTCTAACGTACCGCAACTATAGGAGCGTTTCCCCTACACGGAATACTTATTTTTTTTAAGATTTTTGGATTTTAGAATTTTTTTTTTAATATACTGGATCTTGGACATTTCAATATTCTGAAGAAAGTTTGGATAGTGATTAGGACAGGGTGTCTACTCAATCCAAGGAATCATATTCCCTGAGTTTTCCAGGTTTTTCCAGGTCGGATGAAAAAAATTCCAGGTGCATACAAATTATACACATTATTATTTTATATATTTATCCATCTGGAATCCCTTGTATGTACTTATTGATTTATGTTATTTTCGATTCTTCAAACTTGGGCGTTGGTACTTTTAACTCGGCACAGCAAAAAAGTTATTGAATATTACAGTAGAACAGATGCACATAGGTTGTTTAATATTAATTTGTACAATTTATGTTTAGTAAATGCACCAATAGTGGAGGTACGTTAGTACAATGTACTTCTACAGCGGCTTAGGGAGACTCTATAAGCCACCATAGGAACACATTGCACTAAAGTACCTCCACTATTGGTGCATTTATCCTACACATAATTTGCGAAAAGAAATTATATCCATGGGTGTAATATTGTATTTGGTTTTTGCAATCATATTAGTTATTCATACAGTAGCATGCATTACGTCAATCAATATTGCATGCTTTTTTGGTATTTGTGTAGTATTTTTTTAATTCAAGAATATAAATACACGTAAGAAACCTGTCTATACTATTCGATAAAACGATATATCAAAATTTGATAACAATATGCTGTCAAAAACAAAATATCATTTTAATAATATGTTTTAGTCCAACTCTGTTTGGAAGATCAAGACAGAATAAATCATGGTTTCACATGTCTACAATCTCTTAAGGTCCGTTTAGACTATCTAATTTCTTGGTCTGATTTTGACCGCCGCCATAATGAAAAATCTGCTCAAATTTACTTTCGACACACTTTGTCGAACCCTCCCTGTTTGCTGGTGTTCACACTGCTTGCACATGTCGAAAGAACTGTCAATTTAGATTTCAAAACAAAACTGTATCAGGAATCAAAAGTAAATACTTCCATCATGAATTACCGGAAAATTGCTCTAGTTTCGACAGACGTATTTGCTTTTATTATTTTAAATAAAATAAGAAGGAGAAGGTGAACTTTGTGGAGTAGGAAATGGTTGCTCAGGAGGAACACCGGCAGGGATCTGGCTCATCTTGTCCTTCAAGAGCTGCGATATGAAGATGAAAATAGATTTCAAAACTTCGCCAGGATGTCGATACCAACTTTAGACAAGCTAGTGGGAAAAGTTCTCACTAGATCTACATGATTCCTTGAGTTCTGAAAAATTTCGGTTAACAACGCAATTCTGCAAGGTCTTCAAACCTTTTGACGTCCCTGAAGTTTTGTTTCTGTTCTCCGATAAAATTTCTTTAAAGATCAACAATCTTTCCTAAAGATCTGCAAATTTCTCCGTAGTTCTACAGATTTCTTTGAAGTTCTGTGTGTTCTTCAGAAGTTCTGCAAATTTTCCTAAGAATCTACAAAGTTTCTGAATCCCTGCAAATATCTCTGAACATCTATACAATTTTCTAAAGAATTAAAAGATTATCTAGAAATTTTTGAGCTTTCCGGAAGTTTTAGGAAGTATTCTGAAGTTTTTCTAATTTTTCTCAAGCTGTGCAAATATCTCTTAAGATCAGCGAACATACCTGAAGTTCTGTGAATGCCTCTCAAAATCCAAGAACCACAGTAAAATTCTGAAAATTTATTTAAACATCTGCTAATTTTTGAGTAGATTTACGATCTACCATCTGAACTTTTCTGAAGTTTCTAAAATTTATTTCAAATTCTGTAATGTTTTCTAAAGTACTGTATTTCTGCTCTAAAGATCTACGAACTGCCCTGAAGTTCAATAAATTTCACAGTAGATCTCCGAACTTTTCTAAAGTTCTTTAAATTTCTTTATGGATTCTTGATCTAAAGATCGGTGAACTTTCCCGAAGATCTGTTAGTTTTGCTGAAGTTTTGCAAATTTTTCTAAAAACGTACGAACTTTCTGACGTTCTACAGACTTCTTTTAAGGTCTACGGACTTCTCTGAAGTTCTTTAGATCTATCTATTTCCGACTTCCATGGAGTTCTGCAAAATATTGTACTTTTGTACTTCGCTGCGATTTGTTTTTGGAATTGAGGTGCTTTTGTGACATTTAACGAATTTTTCTGAAGATCTCACAATTTGTGTGAAACTTTCTGTCATATTCCTGCAAATATCTTTAAAGTTCTGTAAAGTTATCTTAAGCTCCGTAGCTCTATTCCCAAAATCTACAAAAAAAAAACTTGAGGCACAATAAATTTCTCAGTAGATCTGCAAACTTCTCTGATGTTTTGTAAATTCCTCTCGGGTTACCCTGAAGATTTGAAAATTTCCTTGAAGATTACCTAAAATTGTCAAAATTTATCTGAAAATATTCGAGCTTCCTTGAAGTTTTAAATGTCTCTCTCAGAATCTAAAATTTTTCCTGAAATCGTGTAAATATTTTTTTTTTAATTGCCGAACTTCCCTGAAGTTCTGCATTTTTTACTGAAGGTCCAATAACATTTCTGAGATTCTTGTGATTATTTCAGAAGTCCTGTAATTTTTTTCAAAGTTCTGTAGCTTTGTTCTGAAGATCTACGAACTTTTCTGATGTTGAATAATGTTTCGAGGATCTCCAAACTTATGTGAAATACTTTATATTTCACTGTAGATTCTTGGGTTTTGTCTAAGGTTATGTGAATTTCCCTGAAGATTTGCAAAATTTCGCTTATAGTTTTACAAATTGATTTGAAATTATTTTTGCTTGCTTGAAGTTTTGAAAATTTCTTTGAACATTAATCTGAAGATCTACGTCCTCTCTTGTGATTTTGTTTTTATGAATTTCTATTAATTACTTTTAATTTGTTTGTAGTTCTGTTCTCAAGATCTACGAACTACCCTGAAACTCAACACATTTCTCAGTAGATCTCCGACCGAGACGGCTAATACATAGGTGTAACAGTCGGAAGAAGTGTTAGTTTGTTTACTTAAATGAACCATGCCCATTTTCTTATGGCATGTTTGCTATAAGAAATGCGCCTCGTGTTTATTAGCGAATTTCACATCAAAGATTGATTAATTGAGTAGGAAATCAGTTTGGCACGGCATTTGTGACCAGCATACACCTTCCGGTAGTATGAAACAGGACAAAAACTGTTCAAATCCGCAGATAAAATTTTTGTTTTGAATTTCTGTATAGCAAAATAGTGAACTTTTCGTGAACATTAACGGCA
This sequence comes from Ochlerotatus camptorhynchus, assembly GCF_037179485.1. NCBI lineage: Eukaryota > Metazoa > Arthropoda > Insecta > Diptera > Culicidae > Ochlerotatus > Ochlerotatus camptorhynchus. The sequence goes on along the minus strand of NW_027040911.1, from coordinate 362,449 downwards.
AAGAACTCACCAACACTGGGAGACTGTGAGTTCCTGCCCACCTGTCATAAAACCGTCTCGATCTCCGACCCTCTCTGAAGCTCAAAAAAAAATTCTATGTTGGCTCTCAGACCTGCTGTCTGGCATGCTTATTCTTATACAATACATGCTTCGTATGCTTCCTTTTGACGGTTGCCAGTCTCTCTTCTTCGACTGTTTCCTTTTTACGACGATTTTGATCCTCCACATACAAATCAGCGAAGAGCGAGCGTGACAAGACTCTCTGAATGAACTTGTCTCGTTCGCACACGTTGTCTTAGCTGTCAGATGCTTGTCAAGTTCAGTTCCCTTAAGAAACGTTTGGCCATCTGAACGAAAAACTTCTTTTGAATTACGAATGAAGTGATAATTGAAAAATTCCCTGAGTGGAACCAAAATTCCCTGAATATTCCAGGTTTTTCCAGAAAAAAATAAAATTCCCTGTAAATTCCCGGTTTTCCAGGTTTTTGCAGGTAGTAGACACCCTGAGAATTCTAGGTGAATTTTATGGAGACGTTAATGATCTTCTGAAGAGAATTTATAAGGAACTCTTGAAAGAATATATAGCCAATGCTGATGATAAATTATAGAAAAACTATGCAGACATGTTAGAGAATCAAACTTTCAAGATTACTCGAAAGAAATTCTGGAGAGGAAAGAATTTTTCAGAGGATTTTCAAGGAATTTCAGGAGACAATTCAAATGAGTATTCTAAAGATATTTCAACATAAATTGCTACACAATTCTTAGGAGAGTTTCAAGGGAATTCTGAGAAGAGTTCCTAGAAAATCCATTTATATATGAAGAAAATATTAGCCAGAACTTCTAGGGGAATTTTAGAAAAATTACCACCTTGTCTTTTATTTGAAACTTAGCATCTTCAACAGTTTCAATAGATTCTAAAGATTTCCAAGACAATTCTGAGTAAGATTTCAGGACCATTTTGAAGTGAATGCTTTTTCAACGCTAAGGAACTTGCATGGTTCAATAGGGTATTTTATGAATAATTATATGTGTGGTATGTGTAGTATATCCCGTGCCCTTAGTTTAGTGCATGTCGTATTACTCCATCACTATTGAGAAATGATGAAGTATTCGATTTTTTTTACAGTTGCCACTCTTGCATTTATCGCAAGGACTCTAATTGAAAGGTCCCGCTATTTATACCCTTTGGAGTGTTGAAACACCCTCCAAAGGCGTGCCCCTCTGTCAGTCATAATTGGATTCCTTAGCAACAAAATTAAGGTATGACACCGATAATGACCATGCATCAGAACCCTAGTCTTAACCACTTCAAACTAGGGAACAACGAATAGAAGATTAGGAATTCAAAGATGAAGACAACTAACTCATTTTTTCCTTGTTTCAAGATCATCCTCGGTAGACTAAGCCGAGTCTTGTCACTATCAAAAAGGCATAACAAGTAACAAGGACTAAGATGTGTTCCTTGGATTACTGAAAAATCCTGTTCCCCTAGTTTGAAGTAGTCAGGACTAGGAATCGGTTGTAGATCTTACATCCCGTAACGTACCACGAAAAGGTGATCTACCCACGTTACGGGACTTTGTTTGCTTACTTCTTCATTCGTTGTATTAAACACACTTGGATTATTCGGGACCTATCCGGGTGAGATTTGAACTCATAACTTTGGCGTGAAAGGTATGGATTCAGATCTTTTGTTTTACAGACTAACCAAGGTATTCTACGATGTCCTGACAAATCTTGTGTACCAGTGTTAGCACAAAATTCAGACACTAATTTGTAATTTATCTCTGGATTTTTTTAGTTCATTGATTGTGTTGAGTGTCGGGCATGCAAAGAGTTGGAGATCATTTTGACGTTGGATAACGTCTTTCGGCGACATACGGGGGTACAAAATTGAAAACAGTCATTATGGATGCGTTACGAAAAATTAAAAGATTTTGAACGATAATAACTCAACCGTCTCTCGATAGATTTACGAGATAATGACATCAATCGATTGGAAATATTTCTAGCAATTTGCTGAATGTTTCAAAACTATTGATTTCATTCTGTAAACTATTGAAAAATGGTTAAAAGTAAACCATTGTCTAAAGATGGTGAAAATCGATTGATTTTTTTTATATGCTTATACTTTCTCCAACCGAGACATCAGATGCGAGTATCTGACACCTCTGATATTTTCTGTTCTACTATATAAGCGTCCAACAAGGTCGCCCGTTCCATCATTGTCTATCCGAACGTCGACCCAGCAGCAGAGCAGCAGAGCAGCAGAACTGCAGTACCAGAGCAGCGGAAGCAGAGCAACGGCAGCAGAGCAGCGGCAGCAGAGCCTGGGGGCGAAAGGGCAACTACGCCGAGTGCGTTGGTGCCAGTGCTCCGGTATACTGGGCCGCCGTCATGGAATGCCCAGCTGCTGCAGTTCTTAGTCGGTCGTATTCACCGTCTGCTCCGCAAGGGCAACTACGCCGAGCGCGTTGGAAAAATGGCCCCAACATTATCAAGAAAGAATTGGCCACAACATTATCAAGAAAGAGTTTAACGTACGTATGCGAGTATCTGACGCCTCTGATATTTTCTGTTCTACTATATAAGCGTCCAACAAGGTCGCCCGTTCCTTCATTGTCAACAACATCAGCCCAACAAAACGGCCCTTTTCAGGGCCACCAAACTTTCATTGGTCCTCCTCATTGTTCTTCATCAGCAGTTCTTTCGGTCGATGCGTCGTCGACTTTGGAAAGCAACCGTTTCGTGATGAGTGTGTGAGTGCTGACCACGTTTTGCGTCCATTGCTGCAATGGACGCGCTCTGACCCTCGTTGGCGTACAACAATTTGCCATACAATGAAACTACTGGAAGCGGCTCCAGTTCTGATGGAGGAGGCTTTTTGGATAGCGGAAGATAAAGTGTTTATTGTGTTGTACCTTTTGACTATAGTTTTAAAATGTATTGTATAGTGACCAAGAATCCTCGGCTCTGTAAAGTTAATTCGGTTGAGCCTTATCAAATAAATTAATAAACAACAAACTTCTACACTCGGAAAACTGTAGCAAAATATTTCAAACAACACTCCAATGACACCAAAAGAAATATAAAAAAATACTCTGTAAGCTATCGTGGTAGGAACCTAGGAACAACGGCAAAATCGCCGTTTACCGTGATATAAAATCGATCGCTTCCAAATAATATTGCAAGATTTATAAAGGTTTAAAATATTCTTAAAGACTACATTATGGCCTACAAGACTATGATAAAACCAAAATTGTGACCTTATTTATGATCTGTCCTGGTGCGATTTGGTTTTTCGCGCATTTTTCCTGGGAATTCGGCCCGGTCTTCATTCCGTAATCTAGTTCCAATCACCGACGGACATCCATTGTCATCGATTGACGGCAATCGAATGTGCAGGAATCAGTGTTCGGAAAAACACAAAAACTCAAATCTCATGCATGAGTTTATGCGCCTATGAGTTTTGCCTTGCAAAATTCAACGTCGCAAAAATCACCGATGAGTTTTCAGGTTCAAAAGTTCATTGCTTTATATTTTTTTTTTTGTTATTCATTGTTATTACTATTGTTTGTGCATCAGGGGTCGAAAAACTAACACAACATGCATAGGCATGATATCAATTGACATTTGAGTGGAATGATTTTTCGGCGTTGTGAGTTTGAGTGCATGAATATGCATGAGAATCTCAAGCGTGAATTTTGTTTGCCGCATTCGCACGCGAGTTTATTGTCGCAGAAAGGCTCCATGAATGAGATTTGAGAATGATTTTCCGAACACTGGCAGGAAGGCAGCTTCCACATCTGCGTAGGATATCGCATCCATTAAACACACATGGGCCGGGACCAACGGCTTTACATCCCTTCCGAAGGAAGACGTGACCAGAGATTTTTATGCCTCAGAAAAATCCCACCGACTTCGGCTGGGATTGAACCCATACCCATTAGGGTGTGAAAAAGCAGTCACGCTTACCCCTACACCACTGGTGCAGGCAGAATTCCCGATAATTGCCCGGAATTCCCTGTTAATTTATACTTAAAACAATTGACTTTATCATTAGAATGCATAAGATCTTGAGCGATTCGAAACCCAGTCGTGAAAAATATCGAAAATCCGAATAAAAATTAATGTCCCTCTTGGTTTAGGGACCTAGCGTTTGATTTAATCACTAAAAAATAGACGTCAATTACATTGTTTGTCAAGGGTATACTGCCCATAAAAGCACATCAGTCTATACTGGAAAAACAGCACGCCGAGAAAAAAAGCAGTTGAAAATTTATTTGCCTGTCGACTCTTAAGCTGGGCTTAGACTAGGCAAGTCAAATGATCAGCTCAGTTGAATTCATGCTGAGTTGATCATTTGACTTGCCTAGTCTAAACCCAGCATTATAGATGGGACAATCAGTTTTGGTATTATTCACCATATTTTTTGACCAAACCATGTTTCATGTTACAGGGCTTCTGTTAAATCCGGAATCATGCCAAGAACCTACTAGAAGCCTGCTGGAAGTCGCACGTATGCTAATTTCTCAAAGGAAACTTTGGAAAAAGCGGCGCTAGAAGTTAAAAAGAACAGATCATCTATCCGGTAGGCGGCCCAGCAGTACAAATTATGTCCTTCAACGGTTTCCCGTTACTTGAAAAAGGAAGACATTGAAAAGAAAGCTTACGGTGGACAAACAGTGTTTACTAGCCAAGAGGAGCAGATACTGGAAGATGGTTTGTTGCTTGCAGCGGAGTGGGGAATGCCTTTCCAAAGGAATGATCTTAAATTGATCGTCAAGGGGTTTCTGAACAGCCAAGGAAATAAGGAACCTGAACCTGGACAGACCGTGACTGCCGAGGACGTGATGGAGAAGACTGGTTTGAATTCCTCTTCAACAACAACGAAGCGCGCAAAGACAACCAAAGTTGGACCAACTAACAACAACAGGAAACAGACTAAGCAACAAGTGCCTTCAGCTCATCCTCCGGCACCAAAAGCATCTCAGAAAAATCCTAGACCAAACATTACCATGATCAAATTGTTTTAAAGTTCTGTTTTCATTAAACTAACAAAAGTGTTGCAAGTCACCCCGCAGGAGGGGTGACTTGCAACACCCACCGTTTTGATGTTTTCTAGTAAATTATAAAATGCAATATTTTTTTGTATATTTTTATTTTCGAGTATGAACACTGATTAAAACTATCGCATAGTTCTAGAACAAAAAAAAAACTTGTTTTTGAAAAGTTGTGAAGAGAGAAACCTGAAAAGTGTTGCAAGTGACCCCGTTTGAGGTACTTTTAGAGTGCACAGTGTAAAATACAGGTAGCTAACAATCGATTCTAATGGATAACTCATTTCTGATCAAAATCCATATGGGACTGTTATGCTTTCATGGGAAGTATAGTAAAGCCTCACTACGACGCTGCAATGGTACATTTCATACGTTGAATACCCCAACCAAAAAAAAAACATTATATAGGAAAACGATTCATCATGATGAACAATAATGCAAACACTTTGGAGATTTTAAGAAACTGTAGCCATCACCTGCTAATGCACACACATTTGTCTTGATTACGCACTGATAACTGCTGTTGGAGTTTCTTCTCACTATCTTCTTTATCATCACCAATCACACAGTCACACGAACACCACAATTTCATCCACCTCATGTATTTAGCCAAATAACGTCAAACTGTGGCAACAGTTTCGTTCCGTCGTTCTCGAGCTGCTGCCTATCTCGTGCTGTTCTAATAGCCGCCTCAAGTGTAATTAGCACTTCGGTTAAAAATAGCTCCAATCACTATTCACGTCCACCATCCCCGTTACAGGGCGAGAAAAAAAAATGAGAATCGCACAAATAAACCTTTAGAGAATCATGAACTGTGTAGAACTTCTTTGGCAATGCCACCAATGCCTGTACAGTGTGTAGGCATTATTAAGTTTGATTTGAAAAAAGAACCGGTATTGTGCTACGAATGATTCATCATATATTTCCGTTCGTTCGGATTAGCACTAAATCCACTTGTTCGAATGCCTATGACTCTTCCACGGATGGTTACACTCTCTCGTTAGCTTATGCAACTTATCGCATTAATTACTTTTGCACTCTCCACTTAATTGACCCCATTAATCGGTAATGCACTTTCAATTAAAGCGAACATGATTTTCTTCGTGGCTGTTTTAAATATGCTCAACCACAGAATGGCGCAACATAGTCCTTTTTTCCACCCACGGTCGCTCATTAAAATCTTATTTCTGTGCCCCGACAGTTGACGAACATCCGGACCCGAGGGAAGCTGAGCTCCATGTTGCATTGGGCGTGTGTGTAGGTGTGAGTGTGCCGTGGTTTTCCCTTCCATGTAACACACTCTGAACAGTGTTCCATGTCAATTTACGATCGGCTGAAGCACCGAATATGCTTCACTCGACAAGTTCGATAATCCGCTCTCACGGGAATCTGGAATCGAGCCAAACACTTCAACTTCAACGTGATCGATACACTGACACTGCGAAGGGTACTGTACATAATCGTTGTCGCAGTCAACAGGACGGAAAGCCTTACATCATCACTACAGTAACACTTGCACTCGATTGTGGTGGGTAACTCTCGCTCTAATGCGATGTTTAGTTGACTCAATTCTAAAGAGCAAACGCCTACTTTGCTCGACTACACACGATATGCAAAGAACTCATCGACCACATGACCAGCGTCCACTTCCCGAGATACTGGGATTCCACAATCGACCAGTTTCGTCAGCGCGTGACATTTTTAGAAAAGCCACTTAAACTTGATGCCCGTATGGCAACTTTTTTTTTTTGCTCTACCCTCTGTGCACACTACTGCTTTTGGTAACCGTTTCTCTCTCGTTCCCCTTGCGAACAACTTGTGTTAAATCGACTGGCGGTGTTGAATGTTAAGTAAGCACAGAAAAGCAGTACCCAGCACCACTACACTAGCCGAAACAAGTTCGAACATTGAATTCACACCAAATCCAAAATAAATAAAAGAAAAACTATCAGTACATAAAATCTTGCCACAAAGGGGGAAATACTAACAATTTGCAATTTGGCGTTTATGATAAACCACCGACTGACAACGATGAAGATGATGATGATGATACAGCTAACCAGTGGAACACAATTTAACGGCACGGTAGGCAACTGTTAGCGCCACGCGTTCTCCTTCCCCAATGAGCATGCACTGCACTTCTGTTACCGTACCGTCTACTACTTCGACCTGTATTACCACACAGAGAACCAGCAGCCTTGGATAAGAACAAACTTTGCACGGCCACTTGAACACAGTAAGCTGCTAAGCAGAAGCACTCGCGAGTAACAACACAACGTGGAATGTAACCCCTGGCAAACGGAACGAACCGACACGAACGAAAGCGACCGAAAGACTGAAGTGATGTTGTGGGTAAATACGAGAAGAGCATAGTAGGCTTTGCCTGCCAAAGTAACTGCTCACTCAAATTGTTTGTTTTTTTTTCGAACTCTCACGAGCGAGAAAAATGAACGAAGGAGTATTTTCAGAGCAGGTGAACTACACAACACTGCGTGTGGAATGTTATACGGAAGAAATTGACATTATTGGAAGGCGAGAATATGGAAGTTTGTCTGCTTCATTTGGGGAATCGGACCATTCGCAATTAATTTATGAACTTTATGAAGGCCAAACGCTTTATTAGTTTATCGTTCGGAACCGATTGAACTGTTGTTGCAAAATATCGAATCGAAAGTGGATATATTTAAAAATAGAAATGGAAGGTAACCTCACAGACAAACAGACATAACACTCGCAATCACATTCATCGCAAATAATGTTTTAGTTGGGAATGTGTTTGCATTTGTCATGGTGGCGCCACTGAAGCATTGAGAAAGCCACCAAATTTCGAACTTATCAGTGATGCCAGTTCTTTTTCACGTCTAGTTAGTAGATGTCAGCTCTTGAAAATGATAATCCCACTGGAGACACATACCACATCTGACGAACACAGAAAAAAAGTTGTAGAATATTACATCAAAAGTGCTGCACATTAGTCATTCCATTCCTAATATTACGCTGTACGATTAACACAGAATTCGAGAACAAATCATGTTGATGACTGTACTATTCTATCAACTTTTACCCCTTTTACCAGTTATTGATGTTCAATACTTCATCATGAATTTCATTGATTGATACATATTATATTTTTTTTGCTGTACACACATTAAAGTTATGAGCAGTGGTAGAAACGGCACTAATTAGTTATGCATTACCTCGTTTAAAAACTTGTTTCCAGCAAAAGAAAAAAGCATACTAAACAAACAAACCAAATCCCTAAAAAAAAGTCTTAGCTTTTGTGAATTTTTCCTACGGATCCTTTTTTCTGCAGAATTCAATCAATTCTATAGATCTACGGAAAATTTAGTAGAACCGACATCACTGACTTCCATCTGTTTTGTTTTTATTCAACACGGAAAAGCAACTGGTGAAAAAATGGCATGAACGAGGGATGCTCTAGTTGCACATCAAGGCTTGGGAATGTGGATGATAGATGGTGCTAGTGCGCATGCAAAATACACTTGACGATATTTTTTGAAGAATTTGCTTCGAAGAGTTATGTCTGTTTGTCTGTGGTAACCTTTTTTGCTGTTTTATTTAAGTATTCCCCGAGCAAAGGATTACACCAAATTGATAACAAGTTCTGATACCCTCTCTGAAAGCCAACATAACAAAAATTATAACAAAATAATACTTCTGAGATATCACAAAAATAACTTATTTAGTTATCATTGATAACAAATTTTGTGATCCATGTTAATTTTTTCAACAAAATTCCAAATTATTTTATCGATTTGGTATTAAAGCCTTACGCTGATAACTGAAATATGATTGGCAGTGTTTTTTTTTTCTCACCATGTGGAATATTTGAAGTTTTGAACTAACCTTGCATCATTTCATATTCTTTCATGATATCAACTGATAACAAAATAAGTCGAGGTTGATAACTAAATTAGTTATGCGATAACAACTGAAAACAAATTGATATCTGAATAACAAGACATGTTTTCAAGATGATATCAGATTGTTATTTTACTTTGCTCGGGTCCGCTAACACTTTACTCAATTCATTGTTTATTATTAGTTAGGTAAGTTCCGATTCTACACGTTGTAGTTTCATTTTTATACCTGTGAGCTTGACGTTTTTACCTAGGGGGTGAGTACTTAAGGGGGTTAGATTTTGATAAGTCTTTAGTGGGAATGACACTGATGAAGACTGCAATTCCGTAGAAGTTCAGGAAACTTTGTAGAATTTCACGAAACTTTGCAAAAAATCACCGAAAATCCTAAAGGTTTAAGAAACATTATAATAGTGCAGTGAACTTTGTAGAAGTTTAGCACAGCAGGGCTGGTAGCGATCACTGCTGTCAAAATAGTAATTTTAGTGACCATGTTGAAGAAATAAGTGACCAGAATTTTTATAGTTTTAAAAATAGTGACTAAAAAGTGACCTAAGAGAAGGAAAGTAGTCGTTAAGATGACACATCAAATAAATGTTTGATGTTTTAGACTTATTCAATTGGGTTCTTTAAGGGTATTGAGGTAAATGTATATTCGTAATCTTCATTAAAAATGGAACCCAAACCCAAAATTTCATCAATTTTGGTACACTGGAACTATTTTAAATAAGTGCGATTACATTTGCAAAAATCACCTTATTAGCGCCCCTCGGTGTCACTTTGTATGGGAGCGAGCTGTCAGTTTGTCAGTTTAGTGTCAAACAGTGAAGTTATTATTTTGCTTTAAATCTTGATTTAAAAATCGAGATAAAAGTGTATGGGTTCGAAAAAAATATCGCTGTGCTCAAAAAACGAAGCTCTTTCAGATGATATATTTTTCAAAATTAAAGAACCCAATTAGTATCGCATAAACACTTATGTACGATATGAACCTTTAAAGCGAAAGATTCAATAGAAAGTGTATGAACAAACCCACGATATTAGCGAAGACAACAAATCCAGAATACTGGCAACTCTTCCATTTTCTCATACGAACGCTATGAGACAGGTACAATCGCGTCATCTACCGCTCAAAGGTAAATGCTTCGAACGAATTTGATAGCAAAGATTACATCCTCAGAAGAATGGTTTGTGTATTTGCTCAATTTTTTATGCGTTGCGGAAGCCCTAATAAACCCCTAATAAACAAGTACCATAAACGAACTGTATCCCGGATGGGTAAACTATCCAACAAATGGTTTGGATGATACCCCGAACACGTCGTTAAGCTCTCTTTTATGGTTATTTTTATTAGGGACCTTCATTCAATTGCAGCGCTATTGTATCTGTCGCTTGGATTCTGGCAAAGTTGCCAGTCTTCTTGATATGAAGTCTTTGGTATTAGTCAAGGTGTCTACTAACTGCAAACGTCTGGAAAACTGGGAATCCTCAGGACATTTTATTTTTCCTTACAATACCTGGAAGTCTCAGAGAATTTTGTCATTTTCTTACTAAGGATATTTTAAAGAAAATAATGAGTTTTAAAATAAAAGAATATAATTTTTCTCGTTATTTACATTCACACTTTGAACTTTATAAATGCACAGTAAATTAATCATCAGTATAAAAAAGACAGGGCCGAAGTGTCCCTAATTTGGGCCCATACATAAATTCAGCAATCGACTAAATTTTCAATAGCAACCAAAAATATCCATTAGTAACGTCCCAATAACGCGTTCATCTGGATAAAATTGATTAATAGCAGATTTTTAGCGATGGGCCCAATCTTAGATCCATTGGCCACCATTAGAGACATTTCCCCTATCTAAGAAATTTCAAATTTGAAATAGCTCTAGACCGACGGGGACGACTCTATCTACGATGCAGAAAAGATTGTGTTTTGATGTGGCTAGCTGCACGCATGCTGAGTAGTTAGAAAGAAGATTTGCTGCAAAAAGATGATGCGCGATGCAAGCAGATGCGAGAAATGAAAGAAGATTTTTCGAAGATTGATTCGCTAGTGTGAGATTTTTTGAGCATCTAGAATTGAGATTTAGATGTGTCGCCCTCCTCGCTCTGGACTTTTAAGGTATAATACTTCAAGAAATTTTCAAAAATCCGGAGTCAAATGCCATGCACAGTTTGAAAGGCTCTTTAATTTCTAAGGACTTCATTCCAAGGGAGTTCTGGGAGAAAAAATCTTTCAGAAAAACATAAAATGCAATCTGCTTTCAAGATAGTTCTGAGGAATTTTAGATGAAGCCTGATTGTTATGAGTAGAATTTCAAGAAACCCTGAACTGAATTAAAAGTAAATTTTGATGCAAACTATAGGGAATTTCTGAGGAGCACAACTCCTGTAAACTTCAAAGGAAAATTCCAAGGGGAATTTTGAAGATAATTTCATAAAGTTTGTGGGAGAAAACGAATCCCGAGCATAAGTCCTTCGATTTTTTATAGAAGTTTAGTATTACAGAGCAGGAGGATTACAATTAAATCTGAGAATAACTCCAGGACATCTTCAAAGGAATTCGTTAAATAATTCAGAAGATTTTTCCAATCAAATTATGAGAAGAAATCTAAGGAATTTGTGAGAAGAAATGCCAATGAACTCTTAGGAGACTTTCAATGTGAGTAGAATTCCAAGGGTAGGAGTGAGATTCAAAAGGAAATCTGAAATGAATTTTTAGGAATATTTCAATGAAAATCTCCGTTGAATATGAAATGGACTATACTGTGGTCTTCAGAACTACTTGAAAGTTCCCAAATGTTTCCTGAAGTTAATGAAACTGCCTTGAAGTTCTTTTGTAGTTTAAGAAACCAGCCTGAAGCTCACAATATTTGTCATCACATTCTTAAACTTCCCTGAACTTTATAGGACTTCCTAAAGTTTCACCAATTTTCCGAACGATCATGGATCTCCTCTAAAGGTTTAACAATTCGCTGAAGTTCTCTAAACTTCTTTAAAATTGATGTGACTTCTCGAATGTTAAAGACACTGCTCTGCGGTCCTGTGTTCTTTTCTGAAATTATCAAAACTTCTCTAAAGTTTTTGCAGTTATCATGAAACTTGTTGACTTGCGCTAAATTTAATTGAGCTGCCCTAAAAATGTTTAAGCTTCCGTGAACTTCTTAACTTATGCGAAGGCCTCAACTAACTTTTCAACGTCTCTGAAGTTATCTGAAAATCTGGGAACTGCTTTAAGTTTCCCACAAATTTTCTGAAACCAATGGAACAGACCTCCCCCTGAAATTCCTCCAATTTTCGGAGCTTACTAAACTTCTTTCAAATGCTCCCGCATTTTGCTAATGTTCATAATAATTCCTGAAGTTCGCGGATCTCCCCTTAAGCTCCATAAGGTTTCATTTCTATGAAGTTCTAGAAATAATTCCGTTAAGCTTTCGAAGGTTTTCTAAATTTCTGGAACTTTTGTGCTCCCAAAATTTTCATGGAATTAGAACGTTCTCAATATTTTTCTGAAGTTCATGAAATTTCCTCTAAATTATCGTCAATAATTTAAAGCTTCTTCAATAGTCTAGAGTTTCCTGGTGTTATTAAAACTGCCGAAACGATTACTGAATTTCTTTAAAGTTCTAACTTTACTGAAATTAACTGATTTGCATTGACGTTTCAACAATTTTCCTGAACTTATCTATGCTTACCTGAAAGTCTCTAAATTTGTTTGATAATCCGGCCAATTTTCTGTATATATTCATAATTCCCTGACGCTTCTGACGTTTTCGGATCAATCATAGAAGTTTCGGAATACCCCATAATTCCACGGAACTCCTTGTAAGTAGCTGCAAATTTGCTTAAATTAATGGAACTATTTTGAAGCTATCTGATCATCCTTGAGGTACTCGGAACATCGCTGAATATCATGAAACTATTTAAAACTATCTAAATTTATTAGGCGGTCTCTGGAATTTCTTTCAGATATCGCTGCTTGCTAAAAGTTCACAGGAACTTAGTTGATGTTCCCTAATCAACATAGCTAATTTTTTGCATTTTTTCAAGTTCTTGAAATCTCCATGATTTAACATTTTAAAAATACTCTCACGTTTTCCGGATGTTCATATAATTTTTATCACGTTCCAGAAATTATCTCGGAGCTTTGCTGAAGTTTCCGGAAATTCCTTGAGTTTCTCAAAGCTGCTTTAAGGTTTCTACAATTTCCTTGAAATTATTTGAACTGCTCTTTGATTCTCTGATTTGTCTTGATATTCTCGAAGCTTCACTGAAGCACTCAATTCAATTGAAGATCTCGCTTCTGCTGGGAAATAAATGGAATTCCCTTTAACACCTTTAAATTTCCCTGAAATTGTTTGGATTTCTGTGAAGTTCCTGAAATATTTCTGAAGGTCTCTGTGCTTCCCTGAAATTCTCGGAGCATCTTAAGGGTTCTCGTTTTTTCAGCACATCATGAAAGTATCCTGAATTTTAAAAAAATTACGATTATAGATCTTTAAACTGATCCAAAAGTCTGGACTAAAGTTATGGGAACTGCTCTTAAGATCTGAAATTCCCCAAAGATCTCTAGATCTAGCTTTTCTGAGGTGCTAAAGTTTTCTATATTTCCAGAATTTGCTTGACACCTGTGAAGTTCTCTGAAATTATAGGAACTTCATAAAAGTTTCTGAAAATTTCCGGGTGCTAAAAGAACCGCTTTGAGGTTCTTAAAGCTTCCAATAAGTTCCCCATATTTTCAGCGTGTTAACTTCCCTTATGTTCTGAGGAATGAAAGGAAATGCTATTAATTTCAGTGAAGCTTTATAAACAAAAGCTTCACTGAAATTAATAGCATTTCCTTTCATTCCTCAGAACTCCTCAGAACTTCTCCAAATCCAAGAATAAAATGGATTGGACTATCAGATCCTAGACATTGTAAGAAGAATAATCAATCTTGAAATAAGTTCACGCTAAAAAAAAGTTGAAAATAGTGACTGATTACAAGAAAAAGTGACTTTTAGTGACCTTCCAAGTAGCAATTTGCGTTCTGAAGACCATGATTTAGACTTGTAGAACACTATAAACCCACGATAAAACTTGAAGTGTTGGCCTTAAAAAAAGAGACTTTTTAGTGACTGGCTTGAAAAAAGTGACTCGCTACCAGCCCTGTCACAGGGAATTTTGCAAAAGATCAGGAAATTTCGAAAAACTCCGGCAAAAATTGTAGAAGTTCGGTAAAATTTGACGATGGTTAGGTAATTTCGTAGAAGCTCAAGAAATTTCGTATCAGTTTAGGAAACTGTGTAATTTTGCGAGCTTTATTTCGTCAATATGTTCAGGAAAATTTCTAGGAAAGGTTCAGATTATTTCCGGAAGTCGGTAGAAGTTGCCTATGGGGTTGTACGCAATGGTGACGTAGGACTACGTGGTCTTATATAATAAATCTTATTTGTTAACTGCAGCAGGAGCTTCTGCTTTGTGTAGGAACAGGAATTTGAGCGGGGTTCTCTCTGTTTATACTCTTTAGTATGACGCGCTTGACATAGATGGCCCACAGCGACTCACGAAGAGCTACTGATTCCGATCAATAGCGGTGCGGCTTCTTCCTCCTTCTATGGATGCTTATGTGGGCTGCAGCTTGTTGCTTGCAGGCAGCCTTTCGTTGTGTACTGGAGAACAGAGCCACTCACCTCGCGGTGAATGATTAAACACCGTTTGGTGAGACCGGATGGAATTCAACTTTGAAATCTGTGTTAGGGAAATCGCTTTTCGCAGGTAACCGGTGATAATTTTAATTATCAAAGCAACAGTTGCACATTCGTGCAATTTTCAATTGTGACATTTTGAAAAATGATGAAGTCTTAAATTTCTCCACTTATTCAGGGGACTTTGTTGATATTGATGGATTTTCGATGAGATATCGATAAAGTTAAGAAATGTTCTGAAGATCTGCAACTGTTCAACATGCTTGGCATACACAGTTTTGCTCATTTGCTAATAACTTTGCACAGAGTTGACAAAACATAGTTCTGTTTGAAGTAGTCGATAGAATAGAGCTTAAGCTTTTTATAGATATGTAAAAAAAGAGATTTTAATTTTAGTAATAAACTGTATTTGATTTTGCGTTGCAAAAATGAAGTGAGAAATGCTCACTGCACATCTCGGACTTTAAGTGTAAAAATTCATTTGTGTTGATTCAAATGATAAGATTTACCTACTCTTTGCATGTCGACAGTAAACTATGATCCTAATCTATCAATTACTTTAAAGGAATCTAAATTTCACCTACTGAGTTAAAAGTTATTAACAAATAAGCAGTTGGTGTGTACAACTGTGCATGCCAAGCATGCTGTTCAAACATTCAAAAGACGTCTTTCAAACATCCTTCCATGACGGAAGTTTGATGAGAGAGTATTTAAAGCAGTGATTACGTGACAGAAGCAGACCACTCTCGATGTGTGTCACGTGATCGTCTGTTTACTCGGTAGTCTGTGGTCTTCCTCATTGTTCTTCATCAGCAGTTCTTTCGGTCGATGCGTCGTCGACTGGCAGTATCACCAACGGGAGGCAGAGTGCTGCAATGGAAGCACTCTGCCTCCCGTTGGTGATACTGCCATACAATGAAACCACTGGAAGTGGATCCCGTTTTGATGGAGGAGGCTTATTGGATAGCGGAAGATAAAGTGTGTATTGTGTTGTACCCTTTGACTATAGTTTTATAATGTTTTGTATAGTAAACAAGAATCCTCGGCTCTGTAAAGTTAATTAGATTGAGCCTTATCAAATAAATCAATAAGCAAAAGAAAAAGGTATATAAAGGATATACAGCTGGTCGGAGATTTAAAGCCCTCTGGATATTTTTCAAGACTTCAGGTTGATCAATTATTATTCTTAAGATATTCAACTGATCTTAACATTCAAATGGCGTCACCAAAGAGTCTCCCAAGATTGCTGTTTGATCAGATATTAGTGAATTCAGTTTGATCAGGAAATCTGAAGATCTGAAACTGGTCAACCATTCAATTGGCTCTCTCAAGATAGCAGGTCGGTCAGGAAGTACTTAATCCAGCTGATCGAAGATTTTAATAAAGTCATCTGGATATTTTTCAAGGCTTCAAGTTGATCAAGTATTATTGTGAAGATATTCTCCCAAAACTGCACGTTGGTCAGGAAGTATTCAAACGATCTCCAGCTAATCGAAGATTTTAGTGAAGTCCTGCGAATATTCAAGTGGATCAAGTTTATCAAGAGTATCACTTAACCTTTCTAGCTTAGATGCTTCCAATGTGGTTAGTCATCATATAATTACCAAAAACGGAACGTACGGTACGGTATGTCCACGTTTCATCAATTTATTTGATTCTGAAGCATCGCGCTATGTTTTCTGAATCATCTTGCCCCTTAAATGCTGCACAGTAGGCCTGACCGTTTTGGTATGTGTGACGCATCTTCGAAGTGAAACATATACAAATAGACAATAAACATGATGAAGTTATATGAAACATTATCCAGGATGGTTGCAAGAACTGGCTATGTTGGTGTTAGATTAGATTAGATTAGAAATTAAGTTTTGCTCAACTAATTGATTGGTACGTTTTTCATCTAAATTAGCGAAAAAGAATGGAAAATCCACGCTTCTCTCAACAAGATTCGAAACAGAGAATAAGTTGTAGAGAATTGATGCGCGATCAAGTTTTGAAATATTGATGCATTTATTGAATTTTGTCACAGTCAACTGAATGTCATTTTGGATAAGATTCTAAAGGGAGACATCAAGGTTTATAGCTAAAGCTTAAAACACATCTTATTAGGAGCGGCGCCTGTGGTGCAGTGGTAAGCATGATTGCCTTTCACCCCAAACGGCCTGAGTTCAATCCCAGTCGGCGCCGCCGGGATTTTCTGAGGCATAAAATCTCTGATCACGCCTTCCTTCGGCGTTGGTCCACGGTCCATGAGTTTTTGATGGGTCGATAGGTCCAGGTGTGGGAGCTGTCTTCCTGGCGTCGGTAGGATTGATACTCAGGCTGTGAACCATTTGGCGAGTTAAATTTAACTCGTGGTTAAAAGTGACAATTCGAAAGTTATTTTCTATGTTCGAAAATCCCCGTGCTGTCGATCGACCGGTTTTCGAGCCAAGGTTGTCAAAATTTAACTTCTTGTCTGTCAGAAATAACCACACTCGGATAGCAGGGTTAATCAATAACTTTTGATCTTTTCATCCAAATGGTTCAGAGCCTAAATACTTTATTACCGGTAATTACACCATGCTTAGCTGCAAGATTAAGAATTCGCTCATACTGCCTTGAATTTACATACCCATTTCGCAAAACATCAGTAGAATTGTACCACCATATCGCGACGGACAAATATTTCACTCCCCGTCCGAGCTCCGTTGCATCCATGACGTGTTCGCTGCAGCTTATTATTGCATTCAATAATGTGCTTAGACAGCACAGCTATCCGAGAGGGGAAATGTGCATACATGCAAGCGACTCGGCTGTGATCTAGGCTCACATTCTAGCAAGAGAAACAATAACATGTACGACACAGCTGAGCTCTGTGAACTATTGTGGTGACCAGTACCAAGTTCAGAAAAGAGGCCAATAAAACTTTCGACGCTTATCTCTCTGTCTATCGGGCCGAACCGAGGTTCATGTATTCACATTTTTATCTGTAAACCCTACCGAAGACCGAGCCGCTCCACGCCACCACATGGAAAGCAAAAATCTAATCTTTATCCGCATTCGCATACGTTATGGGAAGAAAAACCCCTCTATGCTGAGCTTGTGTAGCTGAAGGTGATATCAACGGAGCAGCAGAAACTTACCGAATTCGAACATCCAACCAGGAAGTGGAACAAGAGCGAGAACCTATTTTCGATGTCGTTCAAATGTTTGCACTTGTCGAACCGTATCGGTAGCTCTTTTCGGTATATCACTTGAACACTTTTCACACCACCTTGGGGGACAGTTCCCTAGTTCGCGAAAAACGACAAAATATGCTTCAATTATGAAACATGTGTCAAACAAACTCTCTAAACCGTGGAAGATGATATAAATCGACTTCTTCCTATCTCTATCACCGTAGCCGTAGCGAGGAAAATACACACGAGACACGAGCACAATATGTTTTGCTGTCCAACAACAACAACAACAACAACAGTACTCTCGTTTTCTTCTTGGCCAACTTGTGTCTGTGCGATGTACGAGCGAGGTATTCCCTCAGTTTAGTTCATCGTTTCACTGTCTCAAATGTCACGGTTAGGGCGGTTCATTTTTATCCACAAAGAGTAATCTTCCTCATGTTTTAACTGCAGCAAAACTTGACTGAACACAGCTGTCGCATATCAGAACTCGGAACATGCTACCGAATTTGAACGATTCGTCTTGCAAATTTACGGGGCTCATTCTCAAATCATTCTCAAATCTCACGCTTTGAGCCCACGCACTCACAACGCAACAAATTCACTCCTGCTTAAAAATCATAAAAACCGCTCAAACGTCAATTGATAGCATGCACAAGCAGCGTTGCTAGTATTCCAGATTTATCTGGATTTTACAGATTTGCAGTCGTCTTGCCATATCACGTTTATTTCCAGATTTTTTTTAAATAGGGTAAATGTCGGCTTCGGCACCTATTGACTGTTTTCGGCAACCAAAATTTAAACGTTAATTTCACTATGTTTTACCATCAACACACTTCCCTGAATGTATCCAAATGATTCTTTAGTCTTTCAGCTTCAATCTGATTATATTTGTAGGACCGAGCAATCCTGTTATGCCAGATTTTTCTTCAAATGAAGCATACGTACTACAAAATGGGGCTGATATCGAGTTGCCGATAATAGAACAGCTGGTTAACACGCAGTTCTAATGGGAAGGTTGCCGAAGAAAAAGAGGCTGCCGACAATAGTCACACTCACCTGAGAAGTTTAGAGCGTTGTAAAAACGCTTTCAAACAGTTTTGAAGAATTCTGTCGATTGGAATGGATAGAGAAGCAAGCAGCAGATTAATTGAAACAAACAGACACGTCATATATGTGCGTGACGCTGTGAAAATGCTAATAGAAGTGCGGACGCTGCTTAGATTGACGAGAATACGTAAATTCCCCTATGTTCCAGATTTTTAAAATGTGTTACTTTATAAATATCACTGCAATTAATGGACCCTCTAATCAAAAAATAAAAAGCCAAACTTAATACTTTAATTACTGAAGGCCATCAACGTTGGACATAATTGCAACATCATACATGAAGTTGTTACAACATGTTTGCAATGGGTTGCAGAATCATGAAAATTGAGACATTCTCTAAATATTATTGGCTGTCAAAAATCTTCAATTTTTCAAAAATATCGAGCCAGGATTTTTTTTTATTTTGAAATTTAGTTTAGGTTTTGACTATAATTATTTCCACTTTGGAATCCTGGAAGGAATTTTCCTAATTTTAGAATTTAGAGAAATCGAAAACTGTTCAGAACTGAAAACAATAAATTGAGCTTTGGAAAATTCGCAAGGCTTTTGAATCTAGACAACCACCAGGACATTGAAGTATGTTCGTGATATTTTTGAGGATAATTAATCAGATTTTTAAATAGAGTTTAAAAGTACCTGTAAATATTGAGTTACCTTAGCAGTCTGAAATACTTAAGAATTCTGAATTGCCCTAGATTTCAGAATTTTAAGGTTATTCAGAAAATAGTTTACAGTGAAGTGTAGGTATGCAGTCTGTACAAAACCGAATTCCGACGGAACACGGAGACAAGGAAAAAAACCGACGATGTCACTTTGCTAATTCAACTTTTTAATTTTCTCTGTTTTTTTGTTGTTTACAGTTCGATGGTTTTACATGTTATGTTTTTGGAAGGAAAAAACATGTGCTAATCGCTTCTGCACTGACAGATGGGTGCAAGGTAGATGCGGATGTGGTGTACGATTAGAATTGGGGGCTCTCGCACCGGAACATCCTCCCCCGCCTTGAGGCCACGTGCCTCAATCCGATGTCAAGATACAGACCTTCTGTACCGGGTGCTGGTACTGAGCTTGACCACGCCGCAAGGTAACAGTCCGGACGATTCCAGCTGCATCTGGATGAAGCTTAACGATGCGTGCCAACTCCCATTGAGCCGGCGGAGCGTTCTCATTTTATACCAACACCAGTTGATCCTCTATAACATTCGTTTCCGTAACTCGCCATTTAGTACGCGGTTGCAGCGTAGCCACATATTCGTCCCGCCATCGCTTCCAAACTTCGTCGGAGTATTTCTGCACAAGCTGCCATTTATCCAGGCGGTTGGACGGGATATGCTGCACATCAGGTTCCGGAATGAGATTCAACGGTTGACCAATCAAAAAATGACCGGGTGTCAAAGCTTCGTAACTATCAGGATTGCTCGATAGTGGACAGAGGGGTCTTGAGTTTAGGCATGCTTCGACTTGAGCCAAAATCGTTGCAAGTTCTTCGTAGGTGAGTGCTTCCGAACCAAGTACTGCCAAGAGGTGCTTCTTGACGCTTTTAACAGCTGCTTCCCATATTCCGCCTCGATGCGGAGAGGACGGAGGGTTGAAAACCCATTTGATGCCCAGATTTAAGAGGAAATGTCCTGCTGTCTTACTGTTATTCTCCAGAGTACGTTGCAATTCGTGCAGCCAACGGTCGGTACCCACGAAATTTGTCCCATTATCGGACCAGATTTCGTTTGGATATCCGCGTCTAGCGATGAATCGCTTAAGCGCGGCGATGAACACATTGCTTGAGAGATCACTGGCAACCTCCAAGGCAGGCTGTCCATGAGCTGATTGGCCGTGTGTCCCTTCATTCTTACGCATCGAATACAGCTTTAAACTGTTCGTCGTACTGCTACCTGTAGTCCGATCACCCAGTACTGCTGATTTACTGTAGCTGTAAGCAGAGTGGGCCCCGCATGGAGATTTTGCAGATGAAGTTCTCTCAGAAGAAGTTCTCTCAGAAGAAGTTCCGTTACTCGATGGTCACGTGGGAGAATGATCGGATGTTTCACATCGAATGAGTAGGGAGAATTCTGAAGACGGCCTCCCACGCGCATCGTTCCAGTATTGTCCAGGAAAGGGTGTTGTGCTGACAATCTGTTCTTGGCCGGCAACTCCTTTTCCTTTGCGAGTAATTCCATTTCCTGCTTGTACACATCGAATTGTGCAGTTCTAGCTATCTGCGCCTTTGCCGCATACAGTTCGCCGGGTGTCAGCGTAGGTTCACATTCCATTCCCTTGGTAGCTTGCACAAATCTATTTACATACGCAAGTGCTCGAACAACCAAATTGAAGCTTGATCGCCGTTCAATCAATTCCCGCTCGACGTCGTAGTTGTCTCGAGTAGCTTTCGGATTGGTATGCAGTACCTTGAGTTTCCGCACTTCCAAAAGGTTTTCATCGTCGACTGGATCGTAGGGTTCAGCATTCCAAAATTCTTCATCCTTGCATAACCACTGCGGTCCGTTAAACCACAAATCAAACGATACAAGTTCACCTGGAGTTAAACCACGAGATGCACAATCCGCTGGGTTGTCTTGACCGCTCACGTGGTTCCAGCGATCACGACCCTTGTCTTTGCAGCCACCAGGTTCACCAAAATGTTTCCTTCTACCGCATTTGTCCTTGACTTGCCCCGATTGGAGAATAGCAAGAAAGACATCCGAACCCAAAATTATATCGATTGGCCCCGGCTGGTTGAATGCCGGATCCGCTAGCGTTTCCTGAATCTCCTTCTCCAACAGCTTCGTGTTCACCTCGACGCGTTGAGCAGGCAACGTTGACGTCAGCTTACCCATTACGAACGCACTAGTTCGTAGAATTACCGTTTCGTTGAACCGATTTGCCATGATAAGCTTTACGACTCCACGAGTTGTCCCTGCATGCTGCTGCCCTAGTCCAGAGACCGCTACTTTTCCGCTTGTACGAGGAATACTGAGTTTGTTGACGCAGGCTTCTGTGATCAATGATGCTCCAGAACCCGAGTCAATCAAAGCACGAACCTTCAAAAATCCACCGTCGATGGTTTGCACATTGACAAGCGCTGTCGGTAGTATAAACGCTTCCTTCATTAGTTCTGGTGGAACCTGAGCCACCAGTGAGTTCACTACAGGATCTGAATCTTGCGCTCCTTGTACAGACTGCTTCGGCTCGGTAGAACATTCTTCATGCTGATCTGATCCATCTCCCTTTGGGCACAATAGCGTATGGTGCCGTTGTTTACAGTCCGCATTGCGACACACCGATTTCGAGGTACACACTCTCACTGAATGCGAAGGACGTAGACAGTTATAGCACAACTTCGCCTGTTGTACTAGTTCACGTTTGCACTGTAGGTCCATCTTTTTAAAATCTTCACACAGATAAATCGGATGCTCACTGGAGCATTTCGCGCACTTTTGTATCACTGAGTTCGTATACAACGACTGCATCCTTTTCTCCGGCTGAGACATCTTCTTCACAGGATCCGCTGCATGCTTCGAAAAGGCCATACAGGTTTCCAGCGCGTCGCACCGGTTGTCCAAAAATTTCAGGAACTCCTCGAAGAACGGATTCTCAACGTCGATTATCTTTTGAGCCCACAAGGATCTGGTATCCTTATCCAGCTTCTCCAACAACAGGTGGATCAGCCACGGATCTCGCTGATTGTACTCCTCTCCCAGAGCATTTAGTTGTCGAACAACCTCATCCGAAGTTGTGACCAGTTTGCATAGGCTTGCGGTAGTGGCGGTGTTGACCTCAGGCTGGTCAACGAATTCACGAACAAGAGCAAAAACCGTATATTTTTTCTTGTCGTAGAAGCTTGAAAGAGCCGCCCACGCTTCCTTGTAATTAGCGTCCGATATTGGGAATGAACTTACCAGACGTTTGGCATCACCCGCCAGATACGACACCAAGTACTGCATTTTCAACGAATCGCGCAGATCGTTGCGTACGTGGATTATCTGCTCAAAAATATCCTTGAAGGCTCTCCAATTCTTTCGCTCACCATCGAAAGTTGGTACACTGATCGGAGGAAGTCGCACATTTAGGAGGGGTGCATGATTCGACACCTGTTCTCCTCCAGCTGGATCCACACCACGACCATTATACGCGAAATTTCTACTGCTGCTTGCCATCGATTGGTTCACCATCAATGCTCGCTGAGTTTCCAACAGCATTTGCATCGCTTCCCGAAGATCTCCGGTAGAACCAGCCACCAATCGGTAGCTTGCAGTGGAGCCCCGATTTGAACTGGTGACGGAACCTTCCTCGTCGCTTTCGTTGTTGCCCTGGGAAATGTACCGCTCAAGGGCATCCTTCGCTCGATAATAGTACGTGTTGAATTCCTCCCGAAAGTTATGCACCGAGGTAATTGCTTCCGGGTCCGTTTGATTCTCCTCTATCTCGCTTTGCGTCTGCCGGAATTTTATTGCGAGCTCCTTAAGCTGCTCGAGCCGATCTTCCACTTCCCCATGCGATGCATTTCGCTCGTGGATTGTTTCGGCTGCAGCTGACTCCCCCTTCATTTGCACCAACTGAGCATTTCTACGACCGATCAACTTATCCATCACGATTCGCGACGTTATCCGACGACGAAGGACCAAATGTACAAAACCGAATTCCGACGGAACACGGAGACAAGGAAAAAAACCGACGATGTCACTTTGCTAATTCTCGCGTCACTTTTCAAATAGACCAATGTAACATATCCACCATTTTGAGAAAATCGAAGTTGAAGTTCGACAGATTATTATTTTAACTGTTTAAAAACAATACATTTTGCATGACTATTTTTAATGTAGTCAGCATATAATAACGTTGAAAATTCAGAAGAAACGGTAAAATCACAATTTTACTTTGAATTTCATGCTACAACATAGAAAAAATCACATAGGACGTTTTGACAAGTCGAGTTGTACATCGGACATGTTACATTGGACGATTTTTCTCAATGACATAATCAATTAGTGTTACATTGGACGTTTTGTCCACATGATACTAGATTCCCTTTCACAGATTTCAGAGTATAGTACCTAACTTTAGATTGGCCCCGCCTTTGGAAAATGAGCACCAATCATGTTAGGCAGTCCGAATGACCGAAGTAACAATCAAGTAACCATCATTTCAAACTGTACATTGGACAATTTTTGATCAATGATTATCTTAAATAAATGAAAGTAAATTTGGATGGATGTTTTTGTATCACATACAATGAAAGAAGAGCAATAGTTTGTATCGCTTAACTCGATTTGTTTACATTTGTTACATTGGTCTATTTGAAAAGTGACGCGAGAATTCAACTTTTTAATTTTCTCTGTTTTTTTGTTGTTTACAGTTCGATGGTTTTACATGTTATGTTTTTGGAAGGAAAAAACATGTGCTAATCGCTTCTGCACTGACAGATGGGTGCAAGGTAGATGCGGATGTGGTGTACGATTAGAATTGGGGGCTCTCGCACCGGAACACAGTCTGTGCAACCTTTGATTGAAGTTAAGACGGTATAAATTGTCTTTTGCTAACTCTGATGACAATTGCATGGAGATTTTGTCAAGGAAGGAAATAGTTGGAATTCGGAAGAGAAATCATAGAAAATTCTTAAGATGAAACTTAAGGAGAATGCTGATATGAATCGTGAGAATAATTTCAATGGAATGCTGTCCAATGTTTCTATGGAGATTAGGTTTTATCAAGTTTTAAGAAATCTGGCAATTTTTGGGAGACTTTCAAGGTTATTTTGGCAAAGTACTTGAGTACTTAGAGTAAACTGAAGGCGGTAGGTCTGAGAAGAATGTGACGGTCATTCTGAAAAGCGTACCAAGGAAATTATTAAGAATATTCTATAGGAATTTCATAGAGAAAAATTGAGACAAAATTATGCCAATTCTTGGAATTTATTACCAGTTTGAGGGAATTGTGGAATCAGAGAGCGATTTATAAGAGATTACAAGAGATAATGCTAAGCACTCTTAGAATGTTACTGAAAAAGTTTGGATATTATCAAGATTAGTTTAGGGGAATCCAGAATAGAAGTATGATGATATTCTAGTATGATTCAACAAATTTTATGATCTGAGACCCAGGAAAATATAAATTCCAGAATTTAGAAAAAATTCAAGATACTGAGACTTTAAAAATGACGCTTTCAGACTTTCATTTTAGTGATATAATAATATTATTCTTTGGCATAAAATTATTTGTAATGGTCATGCAGTGGCGTCGCGTCCACATGTGCAACCTGTGCACGACACAGGTGTAAATGATTTAAAGAAAAACGCTTAGATTTGTATAGATTTTATGGTCACATTATAGCTGTACTTCTTTACTCCAGACCACAAGTGACCATGAATACACTATTTTATAATGTGGCTCAATTAAATCTTCGACCTTGGTTTGCTTCAAAAAGGATTGAATTCAGTTCGGATAGTCTGCCTAATCCCTAATGCATTGATTTCTAAGCATTTCGATATCACTACCATGACAAACCTCGTTAAATATTGCACCTAAAAGCGAGCTTTTTTGGGAGGCGGTGGTAAATTTGTGAATGGTCAAATGCCTGATGTAAGCCAAGCAGACCTTCTATCACTGCTTGAAACATATCACAAATTTTCCGCAATACATGGCGGTTTGCACCACTAGTTGTAATTGAAACTTTCAGCAGTCACGCGTCAAACGGGAGCAACACGGAAATAGCAGTCTGGTACGCTTTGGACGTTATCATACTTGCAGACCGGTTTGAATGTGTGAGTTTAAATTAGAAGAACATTTGTGATGTATGGGTGCCTAAAGTGTGCATTTTTGGCTGTGCACTTGGATATCTCTAGATAGAGCTGGAATAAGGGCGAATGTCGCAAGTGTAAACAAACTGAGGTTAATACATCACGTTATACTACTATTAAAATGCTACAAAACGATACTAAAAATGTTTGGACAAATAATGTACGTTCTTAAAAAAACGCAAAAAACATAAGGGCGAAACCAACTTTTTTTTACAAATTGAGTTGGCCCTTACGGCCGCTTGCTCCCATATGCATAGATGGGGCGAAACAGACATATTTCCTCCATACAAGGCGAAAGATATATTTTGAATCTTTTCACTACTCCTTGCAATTACCGGTTGGTAATCAAAATAAAACATGGTTAATCTGATCAAAATAAGCGAAAACACCCCAACACATGAATTTATCTAGAATCCAACAAACTGCAATAGGTCGATAGTAACGATAGTAACAAACCATCAGGAAAAAGAACGTAAACATTGAGGCGAAACAGACAATGTCAAAAACTAGCAGGCGAAACATAGGGGCGAAATAGCTTCTGTGAACGCAGCCGGGCGAATAACCTCAGGGCGATACAAGATACTATAAATCAAAAAGGCGCATGCAACATATTCATTTTTATCGAGCTGTAAATAAAAATAATAATATTTTTATTTATCTCACCATAATGCTAACCAATAATGTAATAATTAGGAGCAGTTCATTTCTAGGAATGGGTTTATAGTTTAAATTATATTTAATAATTTTTGTTCAAAACTTCAGGTTCATTTTTCTCAGTTCAAGCCCATTGCGACATTGGCCCTAATTCCAGCTCTATCTAGATCTGATTGCAGGCAAAGAGAGTAATGGAGAAAGAGAGCGCAAAAGCTCGCTCTAAATCTCTTGTCAGTTGTAAATCTCTCAATATTACCGATGGTTGCGGGTTGCGCCGGTGCGCCTGTCAAAACTTGAGATTCCCCTGTTTGATTCTGATGGTGTTGTTCTGATGAATAAAGAGTTGATTAAGGTTCAATTTACTATGATGCATTTTTTTTTTTTAAATTCAAAAGTAGTTTTTTTCGACGCATTATTTTAGATTGCAAAAAGCTCGCCTCATTTTGTGTAAAATATCAAAAGGAATCGAATAGTGCGAGCTTTTTGCAATCTGAAATAATGCGTCGGAAAAAACTGCTTTTGAAATTTTTCAAAAAGCATCAAAGTAAATTGAACCTTAATTCAAGTTTGCTACTCAGGGGACTTCATGAAATTTCTCTAGATTTTGCACTGTTTTGTATCAAAAAACGTTTTCGGAAGTGTTTGACGGATATTCTTCATTACACTTCAGTCGAAAAAGTTAGCCTTGTGATAAAAACGAGAATTAGTTAAGTTTTGCAATTCCTCCTACTTCGGTTAGCGTGAAAAGCGCCATCATTACCTAACGTAACATTCGAAGGGCCTATCATCTTGTGTAAACAAAACTTGTTTACACAAGATGATAGGCCCCTCGAATGTTACGTTAGGTAATGATTAATATAATAATTGAGAATATGTCCCTCGAATTCATGGAGCATTGAAAAATAAAACAAAAACTAATATGTGGTGGTAAGCTATAACGAACAAAGTATGGTGCACAGGTAAACAAATGAGACACGCGACGCCTCTGGGTCATGTGGAGTTACCCGTAGTTTAGGAAAACTGTGCGTGAGTACCACGATGTTAGGCTTTGATTCTCACTTCAGCCAGGAGAATTTTAGTTTAAAATAAAATTGCCTACTGGTCTACCGAGTGTTGTGAGTTGTATGATGTCAAGAATGAAATTGGAAGTCTGATCAATCGCAGAGTACTATTAAAATTATTTAAAACTAATAAAAATGTTAAAACATATTCTGGTACTGCAGCAAATATTAAGGACTAAATCGACTATTAGTTTTAAAAAAAATCATCCCATCAAACTTGCTTGACTCTTTGCTGCTTCAGAATCCTAAAAATATTTTCTGCAGTATTTTACCAACAATTTAAACCAATTTTGAAATGCTGCGTAATGGATAGTAAAACTTTTTGGGAACACTGTGTCAATACTTTTCTTAACTTTTGGATGATTTTAGCAATGCTAACAAGTTGGCTTTATATTTTTTTTTAACATGAATTTCATAAACATTCTGGTAGACTTTAAATAAATTCCAGATGACCATACTGACCGATTTTTACGGGAGATTGACACATCACTTTGATTTCAGTAGCATTATGTTTAAAACAGAATTTTTGGAGCATTCCAGATTTATCCAGATTTTATATATAGACTGGTCCAGATTTTTCAGAAAATGACCTGGCAACGCTGTGCACAAGCATGTTTTGTAAGTTTTCCATCGAATAGTGCAAACACAAGACTAAATAATAGTGGACAACGCCGTTTATGCATGCTCGATCCCCTAGGCGGAAAATAGAAAGGTGACACAGTAGAAAGAAGTGATAGTTTGTTTACTAAAATGAATTATGCCCATTTTGCTATGAGAAATACTCCTCGTGTTTATTAGCAAAATTCACATCAAAGGTTGATTAATTGCGTAGGAAATCAGTTTGGCACGGCATTTGTGACCAGCAAACACCTTCCGGTCGTATGAAGCAGGTCAAAAACTGTCCAAATCCGCCTATACATTTTTTTTTAATTGGGTTGTTTAGGGGTATTGAGATAAATACATATTCGTTATCTGCATTAAAAATGGAACCGAAATCCAAAATTTCATCAATTTTGGTACACTGGAACTATTTTAAATAAGTATCTACGATTACATTATCAAAAATCACCATCTTAGCGCCCCTTGGTGGGACTCAGTATGGGAGCGAGCTGTCAACGAATAGATTTAGTGTCAACGATCAAAAATTTAAATCTTGATTTAAAAATCGAGATGAATGCCTACGGGATCGATAAAAATATCGTTGTGCTCAGAGAACGAAGCTCTATCAGATGATGTACGGAAATCTGTATATTTTTCGAAGCTAAACAACCCAATTTCTGTATGGCAAAATAGTCAACTTTTCATGAACAGTAACGGCAAAGAACTCACCAACACTGGGAGACCGGGAGCTCCTGCCCACCTGTGATATTTCCCGCCTAGCTCGGTCCCCGTCCTCTAATGGGTTCTTTACGCGGTATTGAGGATAGTGCATATTCTCCCAAAATTTCATCAATTTTGGGCACTGGAACTATTTTAATTAAGTGCGATTCCAGTTGACAAAAAACCACCATCTTAACACCCCTAGTTTGTACGGCAGCGAGCTTATTTTGCTTTGAATTTTGATTTAAAAATCATGATGCAAGTCCGAGATTTAGGCGTTTAATACAGTAGGAAGAAGTGATAGTTTGTTTACTAAAATGAACTATGCCCATTTTGTTATGGCAAGTTTTGCTATAAGAAATGCTCCTCGTGTTTATTAGCGAAATTCACATTAAAGGTTGATTAATTGGCACGGCATATGTGACCAGCATACACCTTCCGGTCGTATGAAGCAGATAATCAATAACTAGCGGACCGTGCAGGCCCAAGCGCAGGAAGCGGAACGGAAACGGAAAGTTTGACAGTTTTCACAAATGACATCAAGATGCCGAACAGAAGTCGATTTGGATCTAACTAGTTTTTAATCCGACAAGTAGTAGGCTTACTCAGATCGGGCTTCTCCGCTTCCGCTGGCATTTCGCTTGGGCCTTGAGTACTGTGCCAAGGCGGATAATTACAGGTTGGCTTGGAACTCACGGTCAGCTAGTGTTGATGAGTTATTTGCCGTTAATGAAAAGATCATTATTTTGCCATAAACGGTGCAAAAACAAAAAAGTTTACGGGCGGATTTGGACATATTCTGACCTATTCCACACTACCAGAAGGTGTAGTGCCCATAATCCATAATCAGTCCCATATGCGGGGCTGTTACAAGATTTTCTAAATTTGATCCGCGAAATCCGCGATTTCTCAAAAGAAATCCGCGACTTCAAATACTAATCCGCGACAAAAAAAACTCTTTTCATTGCCTAAAAATAGCATTTTATACTACTACATGGCATTTTAAGCTTATTGCTTATAGCATATTAGATTTTTACCTGCTCTCAACTTAATGTTCTTTGAAGTACTTTCACATTTTAATTGAGAGCTTTCTATGCCTGTACCATCCTATGCCCAAGGAAGTAGAGAAATATTCCAACCCGAAAAAATAATAGACCGGACGGGAATCAAACTCAGTCGCCTCCAGCATGGACTTGCTTTGTAGCTGCGCCTTTACCGACTGAATCGTTTGTAGCCTTTGAATTTTATTAATAACATTGTATCATCTTCAGTTATAGTATAAATTCTGAGTAATTAGTGAACACGGAGGCGAACCAGCCTCAGGCTGAAAGCATCCATAAGAAAGAAAACTTAACGTAACTTAATTAGTAAACATAATAAAACACTCTTACATTATGAGATTCTATTGAATAATACCGGCCTAGATTTGATGAAACATTATTTAAAAAATAATAAGGCATTTTCATTTGAAATGCAAATTTTCTTGAAAATTAACCTTTGCGTCTCTGACGTATTTTGCTGTCCTAAATGTTGTAGATTCAAACCAAACACCCTGCACATAATCAAATGATTACCAGAGTTTCATAAGTCACGCTTGTTGGTCACGTCGCGATTGTGTATTTACACGGTTATTCTTGGGGTCTGTTCAATGGTGAGACATTTTCATGATATTTTTTTATTTCTAATATGAACCTAACACTTTTCGTTGTCAAATCATAACCGAATCGAATATATGTGACTTTGTGGATCATGCACGACTTATTACTATGTATACCGGAAATTATAGGGGTTTTCAAATCCTCCAGAACATCAGTTGATTTGTTCTACTAGATCAACCAAGACTGCAATAATGTCTGTAGTATCGATATCCAATCAGATTCGAAGCGTCTATGTGGATCATGCATGATCTATTTCCGAGTAATCCAGATGTTCAAGGTTCTTCAAATCGTCCTGGAATTCAGATAATTTGATCTACTAGATCAACCGATATTGGGACAATGTCTTTAGTATCGAAATATTTCCATACAGATGCACTGTGTCTATGTGGATCATGCATGAAATATTGTCATGAATACCAGACGTTTTAAGATCTCCAAATCATTCTGGGCCTCATAGCCTAGTCAGTAAAGGCACGGTATTACCAAGCTGGAGGCGGCGGGTTCGATTCCCGGTCCGGTCGAGGGAATCTTTTCTCG
The DNA here is from genome assembly GCF_037179485.1 of Ochlerotatus camptorhynchus. NCBI lineage: Eukaryota > Metazoa > Arthropoda > Insecta > Diptera > Culicidae > Ochlerotatus > Ochlerotatus camptorhynchus. The sequence continues at coordinate 331,523 of NW_027040911.1, read as the reverse complement.
ACTTCCCTGGGCATAGAGTATCATTGTGCTTGCCACTAGGCATGGAAAATCATTTGCATTATTTTGGACATTCATTGGCATTCATTTGTCTCTTACTTTTTTCATCAACAGAATTCCGTAAAATTATGCACGAAGCTTTTGTAGGTTGTATAATTAACTACAACTTTTGTTAATAACTTGAATCTGTATCTCTCATGCATGATGAACTAGAGCGGGCAGAACATGTTATTGTTTTTCGGTGAATGTAATTTACATTCACTCAAAAACAATGATGGGTACAGTTTGCTCTGGTTCATCATGCATAAGAGATACAGATTTGAATCGTTGACAAAAGTTGTAGCTAATTATAAAATCTATAAAAGCTTCATACATTACTTTACGGAATTCTATTGATGGTAAAAGTTAGAGACAAATGAATGTAAATGAATGTATGAAATGAACGTAAATGATTTTCCATGCCTGCTTGCCACACAATATACGAATTCATGCATTGGTATTGGCATCGAAAGCTCTCAATTAATAACTGTCGAAGTGCATTTAGAACACTAAGTTTGAGAGCACGCAATAAGCTAATATGCACTAATCAATCAGCTTGAAATGTGAAGAAAAAGAAGAAGAAATCGTTCTGGAGTTCAGATGATTTATTCTACTAGATCCACAAAGCCTGGGATAAAGTCTGTAGTATCGAAATATGTCTATATATAATGTCTATATGGATAATGTTTAATTATTTCCACGTATACCAGATGATCTAGGTTCTCCAAATCGTCCTGCAGTTCAGATGATTTGTTTTACTAGATCAACAAAGCCTGAATAATATCTGTAGTATCGAAATATCGATTTGGAAATCTTAGAACATTTAGCATACACGGAAATATGGCAACTCGAAAATCAGAACTGTAACTTCACCTCTGGATGATTGAATTTAAGAATGGGACTGATATGCGATTACTTTGCTTGATGGGGCTATCTGACTTGATGATGTTTTCACATTTTTAACTATCTAAGTACGAAATTTAATCACGTAATATGAAAGTAGATGCCAATCGATAGTGGAAAACGTTGTTATCGTGAAATAGACGAAAATCCTTATGGGACTGATATGCGATTATAGGCAGTGTATGCTGTGTGTCACAAATTTCCTTGCCAAATTGATTTCCTACGCTAGTGATGTGAATTCCGCGAATAAAGATGACTGTCAAATGCGAACAATCATCGCCTACCTTGCAAAACTGGTTTCAAACGACAACAAAGCCATAAGCAACGATGGTTTGTTGATGTTTGGAACCAAATTTACATATGGAAAATCAATGAGCGTAAACAGGTGAGGCCCACTAAACTTTGTTCTTCCGCTGATTAAAAGCATGACGGAGTTTGACGTCACAATCGTCAACCGGTTAAAAGGCGGAAGAACGAAAGACTGACTGATAAATTCACTGGCCTTACAAATTTACATCGCATTGATAGATGTTCAGTAGGCGGATTTGGCAGCACATCCCTCCCATGGAATAAATACGAGGAGTGTTGATTATAACAATCATCTTAGGTCATTAACATTAACATTATTTAAAGTTTGTTTTCGATTTTGTTTAGTGTGCAGCAATTTTACAGCTGCGGTTTTGATATTTATTCTTCTTCTTCTTTTTCTCCGTCATATGAAAAAATTTATGTGGATCAGTAATAAATTGTTCCTCAAAAATGTGCTCGAATATGAAAAAAAAAATACAAAGTCTACCTCCAAGGGGTTGCCCAACTAACAATTTTAGCTGCAGATTAGCTTATACAGCCAAAAATTGGCTTATACAGCTAATTTTTGCCTGTATAAGCTAGTCTGCAGCTAAAATTGTTTGTTGGGTGGTCACTCCACACAGTGTGCCAAAAATACAGATGGGCACACCAGGGCACTTTCATTGGCAGCCATGGTTAGAAATTTTCATGACATTTAAAGTTACTGGCAACACAGTACTACATCTGCGCCTGCTCTGTGCATGTGTCAAAATGTTAATCATTGTTGTTGGCACAATCCAATTTTTGCCAAGTACCACTGTAATCTGGGGGTGATACTGGAATTCTTCCAGATCGTGCTGGAGTCGCTATCGGAAGACTTCGAGATCGGAGAACCTCCACTCAAGACGATCGAACTGTTCAAGGATTTGGTGCGGAAGGCTTTGCTGTTTCAGAACAGTTTGATCGAAGTTGGGAAGGAGGTGCCATCGTTCCGGAAGCTGATTGAAAAGCTGAAATCACAGCCGAAAGAGGTTAAGCGGAATTGTAAGATGTTGAATGGTTAGTTGTTGGGCTTGAAGTTTCCTGAAAGTCGACATCGATGAGTTGGTTGAAGGTTAGGCTTAGCTCTCGGCCACGACCCTGGAATCCCAGAGCTTGAAATAGCTTATAGGCTTGACGGAGAATAAGTCCCGGCGAAGTGTAAAGTGGCCGATGTTCTCCATGGTGCCCAGCAGTTCGGTTAGCATTTCATTATCGCGATGCTTGCAATAATCCTCGTAGAACTGATCCGAACGCAGCTTTTCGAACTCTATGAGGTACGAATTGATTATCGGTGTCCATACAAAGGCCACCATCTGACCGCAGTAGTTTTATCAGTGGTTGTTTACCATGTATGATTCCGAAAAGCTTCACCACTTCGTTGATCTTCCAACCGACATTCAGTTCTATGACTCATTCCTCATCGTAACACTCGCACCATGTTCGGAGGTAGAATCTTCACCGGTGTTTGCTTTCCTACCATCGACAGCGCCCCAGCTTTTGCAACTGTTCTCTGGCCGGCAGTGCTTTTCGTCAGAGACATCATACTTCTCTCCATTTGTCCGATTGTTGGATTGCCTGACCATATTAAACCCACCTTTACCAGGGGAGCCTGATTCCGGTTGAAACTCCCACTCGCTGGCGACGCATCTTTGAATAAGTCGATGGATTTCGGGAGAAACTCCTCCCGGAAGCGTTCATCAGAATCTGAAGAGCATCTGGACCGGTTTCCTCTGATGATGCACGCTCGCTTCGTCTACTTACCACTTTGATTCGGTGGCCGAGTTCGTTGCTCATTAGGTTCAGTGTATTCCCGTATAAGTTGGGATAAACCTTCAGGCAAGTCTGGAGACACTTTCAGAGGAAGTCAAAAGCTAGTACTGGGAGAAGTCAAAATAACATTTCAGTGGAAGCTGAAAACGCTTCCTGGAGAAAATGGAAGCCAGAAGAAACCACCTGATCTAGTTTGAAGGAAATTCCAGCATAAGCCAGAAGGGTTTTGGGGAAGTTAGAAGAGAATGAGCAAACTTGGGATCGATTACGCTTTGTAGCGTGAATTGAACAATTTGAACCACCCTAATTTCCGTTCGCTTAGCAGTCAGTCAGTCAGCCAGTCAGGTCTCAAGACTCAAGGTTTGCTTTGTATTTTCCATGAACCGATAGTAGGCCGATTCACACAGCGAGCAACTCAAACAAAAAGCTCGAAAAGAACTCATTCTCCGCCTAAAAATGACCAGACTCTGCTTCTGCTCTCACACAGAGGATAGGTGAAGCAGCATTGGGAGGAAAAAAATAGATGAGTGGAAAAAGGCCTAATCGTTTATTTCTTCATAGCATTATCCGCTAATCATGTTTAGCATAATTTGAGCACTGCCATCAGGCAGGAATGAAATGACGATAAAATCGGCAACAAACTATACGTAGGTATGTGTTCGTGTGAGCATTGTCGTCAGCCTGGATCGTATAGGTATAGGGTCACGGGATCAACATTGGGTCTTCGCTCCTATCTTGGATCTAATCGCTGAAACTCTGGGTAGATGTACACCCCTATTCTGTGTTTCGTTTCGAACGAAATTCTCATACAAAAAAATATTTTTTTGTATGAGAATTTCGTTCGAAACGAAATACAGAATAGGGGTCGTAATTTGGCTTGAATCTGTCCTTGTCAACGAGATTATGCAATCAATACAGTTCAATTGAAGTTGACTTAATAGATTCAAACGATAATTTACATGAAGATATGATTCAGGAAGCTTAGGCAATTTAGCAATTTCAAAATTGTTTTAAACTGCGAGCCTCGGATGACAGAGATTTCATCGTTATTTAGTAGTATTCGGTGAATTTGGTCGGCGACTAAATGCAGGAGACTAATTTGGTGAATTGGTTTTTCTTCCTTGAAATATGTTTACATTCTTCTCACAAAATAATCTTACAAAAGCAAAAACAAAAGTCTATCACCCTATCTGTCACACATGTAATTCACACCCAGCAACATTTCTAAACTTTGCTGTGAGCTAAAATAGAAACCTGCAAAAGAAAACTGAGCAAATCCACGCCAACTGACGAATCGATTTTACTTTACCCTCTCGGAGTTCCATGAAACTTCACATAATTCCAGAACAACATGTGAAAAGGGCGTACAAGCTTTTTGTACCCAAACCTTTGTAGGCCCTTTTCTCGCCACTCATATGACACCAACGCAAACCTTTAACATCACCGGGTAGGGGACACTTTCCCCTTCCCGATGATATTGCTGGTTTGCGTGGGCGACCCTCGGTTGGTGAGAAAAGGGCCTACAAAGGTTTGTTTACAAAAAGCTTGTATGCCCTTTTCACATGTTGTTCTGGAATTGTTCGCTAGGGGTAATTAACCACGTTTGTGCGGGAATTAGGCCATTTTGACTGTTGCCTTAGTTTTCAAAAATGGCAGCTGAAAATCTTCTAAATAAAGGAAAGCAATCAACCTTTGCAAAATGGCGTGTTCGTTATATTTCAATTAAATCGTAGCACAAACACGGCTCATCTGTTCCATGAGTGTTGTATGAGTGCTCATTGAAAAACAGCCAATATTACATGATACAAATATGCCATAGTATGTACAAGGTATTAGAACTTTGGTGCTGAAGTTCATACGGTGGAAAGCATCGAGCGGTTTTTCAGTTTAGATGATGTAATTTATCTATAATTCAATTGAATGTTATATTAATGTTAAAAAATAAAAATGATGAAAAAACATTGAACATTTGATTACAATTCAATAACAGAAACCGATACATACCAATACTATTGCAAAATAGCGTGATTTTATTTAAAAATCGCTTGAATTCTCCGTACAATTCCCAAGCAATTCACCTTAGAATTATTTTGAAATATTATTCAGAATTATCTTGGAGAACTCCTCTAAATTCTTCTTTTTGCTTAGAAATTTTATTATACTTTTCTAGAAGTTATCTAGAACGAATATATCTAACGAAACTTTTAATCATGCTGAAACAACAAAACCTTTTTTATTTCAACAGAAACCCATATCTGGCTATGATCCATTTGGCAAGTTAAATCCAATCTGAAGCTAAAACTGACATTTCTTTTTCCATGTTCGAAAGTCCCTGTGTGTTATCGATCAACCAGTTTTCGAGAACGGATGTTAAAATCTACATTTTAATCTGTCGCGGAAATTATCGCGTTCGGATATCAAGGTTTATCGATAACTTTCCATCTATCACTTTTAACAACGAGTTAATTTTAACTCAGCTATTGGGATACACCCGGAGGGATTAAATGCACATGGTTTCAGCTTGTAAACTGCCATGTTAGTCTGTTTTGCCCCGATTACCTTGTTTTTTTTTTGTATTATTAATTTATTTGATAAGGCTCAATCGAATTAACTCTACAGAGCCGATGATTCTTGTTCACTATACAAAATATATTAAAACTATAGTCAAAAGATACAACACAATACACACTTTATCTTCCGCTTATTATCGCTTTATCGCGGGGCAGAGCACTTCCATTGCAGCAATGGACGCAAAACGTGATCATCACTCACACACTCATCACGAAACGGTTGCTTTCCAAAGTCGACGACGCATCGACCGAAAGAACGGTTAAGTTGTGTGAGTGAAACCCCTGTACGCATGATTAGCATGCACAGTTGTACACACAAACTGCTCATTTGGTAATAACTTTTCAATAAATTTTTGAAATTTATTTTTCATTAAAATAATTGATATATTAGGCTCATAGTTTACTATAGATATGCGAAAATTAGGTGAAGCTTAACATTTGAATCAACACTAATAAATTTAACACTTCAATTCCGAGATGTGTAGTCACCTCATTTTTACAACGCAAAAACAAATACAGTTTACTACTAGCATTAAAATCTACTTTTTTTACATATCTATAACAAGCTTACACTCTATTCTATCTACTGCTTAAAAAAAACTATGTTCCATCAACTGTGTGCAAAGTTATTAGCAAATAAGCAGTTCGTGACCAAAACTGTGTATGCCAAGCATGTCTGTACGATACAAGCAAGGAAGGAGTAGAAACAACTTTAGGAAGGTACAAATCGGTTTGATCATCTCTCTTTGCCAAACTCCCCCGTTGAAGAGGGATGGTGAGGGGTATTTGGAAAATTCCTCTTCGATCCTTCAGATTCTTATAGTAATCTGCTTGGAAGTCGATTTGGATAAAAATTTACTGCCACCATGGCGCCTAAACGCAAAAGAAAGGGGCAAACTCTTGACCCCCCCTTCTGAAGAAATTAATTTGAGTAATCAATTTGATTTGCTCACGGATGATGAGAATGATCCATCATCCAAGAAAAATTCTAGTAAACTTTCCCGGCTTAATGCCAAGAAGGAAATGATTCCCCCTATTGTGATAACCACTTCCGATTTCCATGCTCTTCGCATGGAACTTTTGAACTTCGTGAAAGTTAAGTTTTCTCTACAAATTGGACGTCGGGGTGAATGCCGTGTATTGGCTGAAACCTTCGACGGATTTAAATGTCTTCTCAAGTATCTTACTGAGAAGAAGCACAAATTTTTTACTTACGACACAAAAACTGAACGTATGTTCAAGGTTGTCATGAAAGGACTGCCCAGTGGTGAATCCCTGGATCAGATCAAAGATGAACTGGCAAAATTACTTGGAGTTGTGCCACTTCAAGTAATCAAAATGAAAATGAAATCCCGTCCTGGCGATTCGCGCAACGGGATTTCTAATGATTTTTATTTAGTTCACTTCAAGTCTAGTGACCTAAACAACCTTAAGGCCTTAGAAAAAGCTAGCCTTATGTTCCATGTCCGAGTGAAGTGGGAACACTTCAGGAAGACTGGAGGAAATTTCCAAAACCTTACTCAGTGCCGTAAGTGCCAGGGATGGGTCACGGAACTAAAAATTGCTACATGCCAGCTAAATGCATGAATTGTGGTGATTCCTCTCACGCAAAGGACGACTGTCCTGTGAAGGAAGATCCTAAGAAATTTAAATGTTCAAATTGTGGTGAAAACCACAAATCCAATTTTTGGGAATGTAAGACTCGCAAAGCGATCCTACAATCTCGTTCTAACCGACAGGTAAGAAACGCTCCACGTTTCCGACCAGGTACAAATTCCTCTGCTGTTAACAACGGTCAGCGAGGAACAAATTCTACATTCGTACCCGTAGGTACAAATATCTCCCCTGCTTCAAATGTTTCACCTACTCCCCTCGCTGCTAACAATGTTCAGCGAGTTAATGGAGCTACCTATGCTGCTATTGCAGCGGGTAGAAATCAAAATACTAACCACCGTTCTAACGGAAATTTTGACAATTTTGACTTAGGAAGCATTACTGCCCCCAAAATGGAATTTTTACAGAATTCATTAATTGACATGATTTCTGATATGCTTAAATCTAACTCCATGTTTGATGCTATTCAAACTGGAGTAAAATTTGCAAATAATATTGTCATGACTTTAAAATTCAGTAATGGATTTTAAATCATTAAATATTTTAAATTGGAATGCTCGATCTCTTAAAGATAATGAAGACGAGCTATTTAACTTTTTGAGAGTTCATAACGTGCATATTGCCGTTATAACTGAAACGTTCCTTAAACCTGACCATAAGGTTACGAAGGACGCAAATTACTTGATTTATAGAAATGATCGTCTTGATGGACCCTGTGGTGGCGTTGCCATCATTATTCATAGACGAATCAAACATAAAATTCTTTCTTCATTTGAAACCAAAGTTTTTGAAACTTTGGGAGTTTCTGTTGAAACAAAATTTGGACAACCTACGTTTATAGCTGCCTATTGCCATTCCAATGCGTAGGCCAGCAAAAGAATTTTCTCAAGGGTGACCTCCAGAAACTTACCCGTCATAGGTCTAAATTCTTCATTATTGGTGATTTTAATGCAAAACACCGCTCATGGAATAATGCTCAAAGCAATTCCAATGGTAATATTCTGTTTGATGATTGTTCTGCAGGTTATTACACTATTCAATATCCAAACAGCCCAACATGCTTTTCTTCTGCAAGAAATCCCTCCACTATTGATTTGGTCTTAACTGATTCATGTCAACTTTGTAGCCAATTGGTTACCCATGCTGACTTCGGTTCTGATCACCTTCCAGTAACTTTTGAAATATCCCAAGAAATAATTTGTAATCCCAACAGCTCTACTTTCAATTACCATAGAGCTGATTGGGAGCAGTATCGAACATTTATGGAATATAACTTCGATCCAAACATTCCTTTGCAAACCAAAGATGAAATTAATTATGCTCTTGAATCTCTGACTACTTCTATAGTTGCAGCAAGAGCTGCCTCAGTACCAAAATGCGAGGTTAAATTCGATTCAATTATAATAGACGACGATCTTCAGCTCTTGATCCGTCTTAAAAATGTCCGTAGGAGACAATATCAAAGAACACGCGATCCTGCCATGAAGGTTATCTGGCGGGATTTGCAAAAACAAATTAAAAAGCAATTCTCTGCCCTGAGGAACAAAACTTTTGAAAATAATATTTCTAAATTAGACCCGAGTTCCAAACCCTTTTGGAAACTCACAAAAATTTTGAAAAACCTCAAAAGCCTATTCCAGCACTTAAAGAAGGTGGTAAAATTTTGATCACAAATTTGGAAAAAGCTCAGAAACTTGCTAAGCAATTCGAGAGTTCCCATAATTTCAGTTTGGGTCTTACTAGTCCTATTGAGAATCAGGTTGCTAGGGATTTTCTGAATATTTTCTCTCGGGAAAATATTTTTGATGATTCCTGGGGGACTGATTTGGACGAAGTAAGGTGTATAACTAAAAAGTTTCAAAATATGAAAGCTCCAGGTGATGATGGAATTTTCTATATCCTCATCAAAAAACTCCCAGAGAGTACCTTGTCTTTCTTGGTAAAATTATTTAACAGATGTTTCCATTTGGCATACTTTCCTGATAAATGGAAAAATGCAAAAGTTGTTCCAATTTTGAAGCCGGATAAAAATCCAGCTGAAGCTTCTAGCTACCGCCCAATAAGTTTGCTTTCTTCAATAAGTAAACTTTTTGAAAAGATAATTTTGAATAGAATGATGCTTCACATCAATACGAACTCAATTTTTGCAGATGAGCAGTTTGGATTTCGCCATGGGCATTCAACTACTCATCAACTCTTAAGAGTTACCAATTTAATTCGTTCAAACAAATCGGAGGACCACTCAACTGGAGTTGCTCTTCTAGACATAGAAAAAGCATTCGACAGTGTTTGGCATGAAGGTTTGATTGCTAAATTGAAAAAGTTTAATTTTCCACTTTACATTATGAAATTAGTTCAAAATTATTTAACTGACAGAACTCTGCAGGTAAATTATCAAAATTCCAAATCTAATCGACTACCTGTTAGGGCAGGAGTTCCTCAGGGTAGCATTCTTGGGCCTATATTGTATAACATTTTCACTTCGGACCTCCCTGATTTGCCTCAGGGTTGCCACAAATCTTTGTTCGCTGATGACACAGGCATGTCCGTTAAAGGAAGAAGTCTTCGTGTTATTTGCTGCAGACTGCAGAAAAGTTTAGATATTTTCTCTTCTTATTTACAAAAATGGAAGATTTCTCCCAACGCTTCCAAAACTCAACTTATAATATTTCCACACAAGCCTAGAGCTTCCTTTTTGAAACCTAGTAGTAGTCACATAGTCACTATGAACGGAGTTCCAATTTCCTGGTCAAACCAAGTGAAATATCTTGGATTAATACTTGACCAAAAATTAACTTTTAAAGATCACATTGAGGGCATTCAAGCCAAATGTAACAAATATATTAAATGTTTGTATCCTCTTATAAACAGGAAATCCAAACTTTGCCTGACGAATAAACTTCTAATATTTAAACAAGTTTTTAGACCGGCCATGCTTTACGCTGTGCCAATATGGACTTGTTGTTGCACTACCAGGAAAAAAGCACTTCAAAGGATTCAGAACAAAGTTCTGAAAATGATTTTGAAGTTGCCTCCCTGGTACAGTACTACCGAGGTACATAGAATTTCGAATGTTGAGACTTTAGAACAAATGTCCAACAAAATAATTAATAATTTCAGGCAAAAATCGTTGCAATCCTCAATTGCAACCATTAATTCCCTTTATACTTAGATAAGATTTAGTATTAGTTTTTAGTTTTAAGATATCAATTGTTATACTGACATGCAGGTTTAAAAACCTGTTTAAAATACTGAATTTCCAAGACAGGAACAATGTAAAAACACTTAGATATATATAATAACAATTAAGGCTGGTACGTTACTGCAGTAACTGGAGCACCTAGGTTAAAAATGAAATGTAATTTATTTTGAATTTGGAACAAATAAAGAGTTAAAAAAAAAAACTGTTTTTTCTTTTTTATTATTATTGGGATTTTAAACCAGTCGGCTAGTTCATCTCATTTGAATTACTATTATGGTAAATGATCTTCATTCGAACCGTTAACACAATGATCGTGGTTCGAACTACTCTTGTGAAAACCCTACAAATCAGTTAGCATTCAGAGATTTTGAAATGAAATAATGTTTACGTAAAGTTTAAACGTTACCTCGTACGTTACCCTCCACACCCCTTTTATTTGCTAACAATTTGAATTACTGTACGTAGTTTAGTTAAATACATTTATAACAGCTATGAATTTGATTCGGATTGTCCCTATTCGAGCTATTTGTTTAAACCGTCTTCAAGTATTTTTGCCACTGAAGTAAAAGTTGAAACAATTGTAAAACATATTTCTTCATTGCTGGAACATTACACAATGTAAACAAAATTCTTGAACGTGATTTTTATTGAAATTACGATTGTAGTTTTTGATCTTGGTTCGAACTACAAATGAACGTGATTCGTACTACCAGTTTCATCGAATCACCGCTAGGGTCGCTACTGTTTGATTACATTCTAATTACCTTCCCCACGAAAGTCACATCTAATTTTTCGTGGAAAACTGGAGAAAAATTGCTCGGAAACACATCAGAGGACACGAAAACAGGTCGTATAAATAGCCTAGACTTCTTCTTCTTCGCATTTCAAGCTTCTTGCATATCGCATATTAGTTTATTGCGTGCTCTCAACTTAGTGTTCTACTAGATGCACTTCCATAGTTTCGATGCCTATACCATGTTTGCATTAGTATAATCATAGAGGTAACTCTAAGACTAGTAGGTCCCGAAGAAACGAGCTCTACTTTTTGGCTCAGCTCTGGTACTATCTTCGGTCCCAAGCTAATCGATTCACCCCTCGAAATATAGGAAATTCCACGAACCCCTCATTTTATCTGTCAAACTTTCATAGCGAATCAAAACAAACATTGTGCAGTACTAGAATTTTAACTAGAATGGGGTACGTTAATCGATTTGCTTGGGACCAATAGGCTAGTCAAGTAGTGAGCAAATTTAAAATCGATAGTTTCGTATTGATTGTTGGTATAATTGTATGACAAGTACAATCATACTCTATTACCCAGGGATGTCGAGTAATTTTCCAACCCGAAAAATTTCTAGACCGGACCGGGAATCGAACCCAGCCACCTCCAGCATTGTCTTGCTTTGTAGCTGCGCCTTTACCGACTGAACTAAGGGAGGCCCCATAAATAACCTAGACTCACTTAGAACATTCAGCAATACCTCGAGCAATACTTCAGAGGGCTATATAGACAGGTTCAGGGGCATTTAAAAGTGAATCCGTTATTTCCTAAATTAAATGACACTACCTAAAGACCGTATCTGAAGTTTTGTGAAGGGTGAAGTGCACTTCTATTAGGTTTGGTGAAGTTGGGGCGTATCGGGAGGACTTCAAAAGCGAGTTCATTCGTTTTACGTCCCGCATGTGACGCGACTAGTAACTCGCGGTATGTAATTAAAAATGTTAGGTTTCATAATTAGCATATGAAGTCTCGCGTAACACGAGAAAAGGGCCTATCATTGTTGATCGATTCTCTTAATCGTTTTTCTCTTTCGCTTATAACGCGACTGTAAATGCATTTTACGTTGAGTGTGTTGTTTCAGGCGCAAGCTAACATCATCTTCTGTCGAACTGTGCTGCGAGAAAGTCGATGAAGAGAATCGATCAACGAAGATAGATCCTTTTCAAATGTTATGCGAGTCTTGTTGAGCTATCAGACAATCCTTCGAAAGAGTGACGTTCATATCTGACATTTGGAAGCTAAGTGACTACACTGAACGAAAATACATGCCAAATACCAAATGAATCGTCATTCAAAGTGCTCTGTAATGCCATCGGTTCGTTTTTGAATGACAACAGCAGCAAACAGCACAGATTACGTATATCAAATGCGTATCATCCTGCTTGCAGATGATAATGCCTTTGATATGTATATGCCTTCATGATTGATATTCGTATGCACACCATAGCTAATGAACTTCATCTCAAACGCAACAGATAAATAGATCAAAACACCCTATAACGAAAATCATTCACTTTTCGTGAGGGTGTGTGTGATAAGAAGTAGAACTACAAAGTTAAATGTTGTTAGTCCTCATCCTAGTCAGACATATTGTAGACAACTTTCTTTAATTTGTGTATTACCTGATTATATCCAAACATGTAAGTAATAAAAAGTTCCCACCGCGTTATTATGAAAGATATATAGCCTTCATTTATTCCCATACAATTCGATCCCATACGATCGAAAAAGAAAGTGTTTCCATCAAATACCAGGAAAACTTAAAAAAGTTTGAAAGGCACCAGTGATGCCGCTTCCCACATTAATTTATTTTATTTTCTCAGGGCACGAAACAACAGGAAGGCATATACCGACCTTGCCAATCAATATCCTGATCGACGTCAATGTGGAACAGATCCAGCAGGTGGAGAACGGACTACAACGAGTGTTGAAACGGCAGCGTATCAAATAGTGAATTCGTGCCAACAAGGAGCAGTATTCTCTGGCACAGGTATCCCGTGGGCACGAGGACAACTCCGAGACAACACGCTTGCATCACCTGACCCTGGTGCAACCGTAAACTATTATGCAGCTCATCTACAACACGGTGCATGCCAGGGACTCGGGAACCATTCGGGTTGGTTCAAATTCCAACATGGACACGTAGGACTTTTACCGGTTTAGCATATTGAGCAATATTGTTCTTAAGTGTAATTTTTTTATTGTTTAAGGAAAATAAAGTGTCTTTATAAATGTTTCTACCATGCAGTAATCATTTTAGGGGGGGAAAACTTCAACATCATATGCATTATGTAAATTTTGAGATAAATTTCGTTCAGTTTTAAGCGTATTTGCATTAACATTACTGATGAATTTTCGTTTGGTTTTCAGAAGCGAACATTTTAAAATTGTATTCTAGTATTCCAAAATCAGGATGACACGCATATGAAACACATGGGATAAGGTGTAAGAAAGAGCAAAAGATTATCATCCGAATATCGAATGATTAGTGTTATAGGGCTCCATCGAATCAATAATCATACAATATTTGGCGGAGGTTTTCGTTCAGTGATAGTGATGATGAGAGGTCAAGAGTCAATGACATTTATATAAGGTCTGTGCCAACAGATGATCGTGAGCTTCGTTTTTGTGGAGAACTTTGAGATTTTGACGTATTTACTTTTGTAACAAAACACGCCAATCACCGATTTTTCACAAATAAAATCTCAACCTCGAAAGCATACACCACAACCAGGTAGAGGAATGATTCCTATATTATTTGGTATGGTCTCCTTGTGAGATCGAGTTTTTATTTGATCGGAAACGGTGATTCGCGTGTTTGGTTACAAAATCAAATACGTCCAAATGACAAAGTTATCCAGATTTATTGACACAAATAGCACAAATACGAAACAGGCTTCAACATTATCCGGGTAGACCTATAATAACGGAGTTTATTCCTACACTGAAACAAATCGACATGTACCGTTTATTGGATCCATCTTATAACATAGCAATGTCAGCAGATTTATTCATTCTATGTGATGATTGATAGATTCCATTGGATTATCACTTAAAAACTATGACTGCGATATGGAATGATTTCTATCGTAATTTCACATACTTAGTACTTGATAATACTTTGCTTCTAACGTGGTTAGCGATAGGTAATAAGTATATGAATATTGTCTGATATATTTCATGGTGAAAAACTGTTGATATGTCATGGGTGGGAACAAACATCTAGAAACTAATGGAAAATCATATAAGTTTGCACTATGAGAAAATCCAGTAAAATATACCTGTTTTCATGATGAATATTGCTCACTAAAATGTATATCTTATAAGATAATGATGTATATTTTATTGGAGTTGCTTTTAATGATTTTTGACGTTTGTTGATATGTCGCGTGTAAACAGACATGAAGAAACTATTGGACTGTCATTTAACTTTGCAGTATAAGAAAACATGTATATCTCATCAGTGGCGTCACCCTAACCTCAATCTACCTGTTCAGCAACTCTCAAAACATAAACAAAATAAACAATATTGGTTCTAATGGATACAAATCAGTAAAACTAGAAGACCCTATGCCTTTTGAAACTGATTTGAATGTAAACATGACCCTAAATAACGTTTTCAAAGTTGTTGAACAGGTAAAAAGTGAGGTTACGCGACGCCACTGTATCTCATTGGAATAGCTTCCTTTGATTTTTGAGGTTTAAAGATTGTAAACAGATCTATCCCAATCATTTAATAGTCATATAGATTTGCCTTTTAAGAAATCCAACAGCAAACGTTTGTTTTTGCATGTTTTTCTGGGCTGAATATCGCTCCCAATAAAATACATCTTACATGATTGTTCTTTATAAATTATTGAAACAATTTTCAACGATGTTATCGTACACTCATTAAAATGATAAGTTGAACTAAATACTACTAACAACAATGATACTGTATTGAATAATCTTTGTTTGTTTCCGGAAAAGAATGTATTGAGATTGAAAAAAATGATTCTACAGCAATATTTACTTTGCTATGATTCTAATTGTAAGTCTTCTACACGGCTAATTCATATTCCAGCCCTAGTACTCGAACTTCATGAACCAGTTACATCAACTTATATAATTTAGTCGTTGATTTATTGCACACAGGTGCATTAAGAAAGATTTGAACAAACCACACCACCGAAACGGAACATAAATTTGTCAGTGCTATTTGTCTTCACTCTAGCAAAACGAGCATAACGTTGCACTGCATTCCATGTCGGGAGAGCTGTTCTTACTTCATGCTATTTGAACGAGCTCAATCTTGAAGTCAGCCGTGGCCCAGTGGAATCGAGTGCAGACACCGAAAGCATCACACCTCAACAGTCCTTGATCGAATCCCAAATCAGCTACAATAAAAAAAGGCACAACTGTGAAGCTCCCACTGCCTGATGTTTATTTTTCGATTTATTTTTAGAAATCGATTAAATATATGTGTCAAAAGAAGAAGTAAATTTCATGTGATTTTCACACAAACTTTACTTCGATTGATTTATGACACATATATTATATTGTGGTGAAAAGTATAGCTTATGCTTATGGGCTTCAAATCCATTTCAGTTAATTATTATAATTTGATCGATTTTCATTTATCATACGACGATCATAAAAGTTACCAAATTATCAGCATTGTAAATGTACCAGATATTCATATAGAATTTACCTGACACATTTTCAATCATATCATTTTCAATGGATTATCTTATAGCGCAAATTTATAAGATTTCCACATAACAGGAATATGTCATATTGGTTCAGTGTATAGAGATTTTCACGCCCGGTTGTATTAGTGCGATATGAGAGAGCGTGTTAGTGAATATCCGAGGAAAATACATAACAAATCGATGTCAAACTCATTTTGACAGATCTACTTGCATACATTTTTTAGGTTAGCCAGAGGAAAATAATAAACAACTTTACACGGCGTTGCTTCCGCTAGTGTGCGTGCGTTAAACGTCACTAATCTCTATGTACATATCTGTTTCTCCGGATAATATGCAAGTAAAAAATTATCCGGATAATTTTAACTTGGATATTATCCATTATTTTTCTATCCGGATCGAGGGGGGCGACACATCTAAATCTCAATTTTAGATCCTCAAAAAATCTCACACTAGCGAATCAATCTTCAAAAAATCTTCTTGCATTTCTCGCATCTACATGCATCGCGCATCATCTTTTTGCAGGAAATCTTCAGAATCGTCATCAATCTTCTTTCTATCTACTCAGCGTGCGAGCAGCTAGCCACAGCACAACACAATCTTTCCTGCAGCGTAGTCGTCCCCTTCGATCCGGATAGTATCCGGAGTACTCCGAACAGTTTATGTTTAGAATAGGGATGTTTGATATCAAATATGTATCCATCACTATGGGTATATTTGAAATCGGGGTGATGTCTAGAGTCCGGAAATTGATATCCGATGCCATTTTGAAATCCATGATGGTGGCTTCCGTTTTCATAAAAAAAAAGTGGTAAATACTGTCAAATACTTATCAATATGGGTATTTTTGGAATCGGGGTGATGTCTAGAGGCCGGAAATTGATATCCGACCCCATTTTAAAATTCAATATGGCGGTAATTGGGTTCAGAAAAACTGGCAAATACCTTATAATACGGGTATTTTCGGAACGGGGACGACGTGTAGATGCCGAAAATTGATGTCCAACGCCCTTTTCAAATCCAACATGGCAGCCATTGCGTTCAGAAAAAGTGTTAAATACCCTAAAATATGGGTATTTTTGGGACGGGGACGACGAGTAGATGCCGAAAATTGATGTCACACGTCTATTTGAAATTCAGGATGGCGACCATATCTGATAATACCCATATTGCAGGGCATTTCACAGGTTTTTATAAACCAATGGCCGCCATCTTGGACTTCAATCGGAAAACGATTTTTAGCCTCTATACGTCGCTTTTTATCCGGAAATACCCATTGTAGAGTATTTGCCACTTTTCTGAAACCGATGGCCACCTTCTTGGATTCCCAAATGATGTCGGACAAGGATTTTCGGAATCTACCGGTCGTCCCTATCTCGAAAATACCCATATTGTAGGGTATACCACTTTTTCTGAACCTAATGGCCGCCATATTGGATTCCAAAATTGCGTCAGGCATCAATTTTCGGCATCTTCACGTCGTCACTGTTCCGAAATTACCCATATTGTAGGCTAGTTGCCACATTTTCTGATCCCAATGGTCGCCATATTGGATTTCAAAAAGGCTTCGTAAATCAATTTGCGGCATGTACACCTCGTCCCCGTTCCGAAAATACCCATATTGTAGCGTATTGTCCACTTTTTTTTTTAACCCAATTGCCGCCATATTAGATTTCAAAATGGCGTCGGATATCAATTTCCAAACTCTAGGCATCACCACGATTCCAAAAATACCCATATTTATGGATATATATTTGATATCAAACATCCCTATTCTAAACATAAATAATGGATATTATGTTTTAAAATTATCCCGATGAGGATAGGGATGATGTCCAATGATAGATTGGATAATGGATAGGGATAATTTTGATGCCTGAGCAGCTCAATGCTCCACGACCTGATCAACACACTTAAGTCCCACGCACATTAGATCCGGATCGGACGCGTTGCGGCAAAGTGACAGCTAAATCTATTGTCTAACTGTCAAATTTACGTCAACGCAACGCAAACGGATCTAATGTGGGTGGCCCTTTAATCTAGTTCGGTAAAATTTCCAGCAGCCGATTACCTCGGCATTTACTTTTGCTGATATATCTGTTTGTTAGCTGATATCCCATAGCGAAGAGACGTTAGCTGATATCCCATAGCGAAGTGTGAAAGTCTCTGCGATCGGTACTTTTTCTAACAGCCGTGAAAAAGCAGAATCCTTCAGGTGATATTAATCAATGAAATATTCCTTTTTTCTTCAGCTTCTTCGTGGAAAGACCACAACAACTGTGCGCTAGAACCGGAGGCTACTATAGAGATTAGTGACGTTTAACGTACACACACTAGCGGGGGCAACGCCGTGTAAAGTTGTTTATTATTTTCCTCTGGCTAACCTAAAAAATGTATGAAAGTAGATCTGTCAAAATGAGTTTGACATCGATTTGTTATGTATTTTCCTCAGATATTCACTAACACGCTCTCACAAATCGCATTAATACAACCGGTCGTGAAAATCTCTATAGAAAAAAAATTAATGTCACGATTATCATCAATGATAGGTAAACGAATGTCCACAATACTGATTGATAGAAAAATAGCTGCTGAGATGACACTCACTACGAAGAATAGTGTAAACAGCACGACTGGCTGAGTGGAGTGGTGAGTGACCAATGTAGTACAGAGAGAGGTGAAGCAGATCATGAAATATTGTTGATTAGTAAACCAAAAAATCAACGTAAACGCAAGTATTGACGTCACTAATCGTACAGGGGTTTTACTCACACAACTTAACCGATTGCTTCACCTCGGTAATGCAGCTCATTTGTGAGTGACCACCTTTCATTGTCAACTGTCAAAAGCAAACAGGTACACGGCGAATGAGAACGACCCAAATTTGAGTTTAGTTCACTCATAATCGCCAAAAGTGCAGGAACTCAGCGATGAGTAAAATTTGTCTCATGGTTTACTGTGGAAAACCTACAAAATCAGCCGGAAAATGAGGAAATTGACGAAAATTTTATTCAGTCTCGGAGTAGTACCAATAGACTGAGTGAATCCAATCTTTACTTTTCTCAAATTCGGGATTTTTTCCCTGGAAAATCCTGGAAAAAGCTGGGAAAACATGAGGCAAATTTACTCATCGCTGAGTTCCTGCACTTTTGGCGATTATGAGTGAACTAATCTCAAATTTGGGTCATTCTCATTCGCCGTGCAAAGAGTGAAGGGGGTCTGACCGGAGGCTACTATGAATGTCACGATTATCATCAGAGATTGGTAAACGAATGTCCAGAATACTGATTGATAGAAAAATTGCTGCTGAGATGACACTCACTACGAAGAAGAGTGTAAACAGCACGACTGATTGAGTGGAGCGGTGAGTGACCACCTTTCATTGTCAACTGTCAAAAGCAAACAGGTACGTTGCTTGAGTGAGCGTCCGATTCGAGGGTGATAAAATAAAAAATAAAAAGGGTGACTATGATCAATCATTTCGTGACTTCTACAGTGACAGTTTTCAAGACTGTTTCAGATTTTAAAAATTGGCACTTGGAAATGGACAATATTTTAAGATTGTGACACTCCGAAGTCTGGATAGAGAATTATGATGAGCAAAATAAGTTTTGAGGAGAATTGTACAGGAATTCTAGGAATGATTTTAAAGGAATTCTGGGGGGAATTTCATTGCTATTTGAATATAAGTGTTAGGTACTTTTGAGAAGTATTCCATGAAAGCTGTAAGGTGAACTACAGGTTCATTTCTATGGTAGATCTGAAGAGGCTATTATGGGGATTATGAGTAGTATTCAAGGGAACTCAAAAACAAATCGGGAAGATTTTAGAGGAGCATTCCAAGGAAATTTAGAAGGGGATTCTAAGAGAATTAACCATGAAGAAAACTTAATGATGTTATGACTACAATCCTGAAACAACACCTAACGATCAATGTTTAGATTTTTCTTCTTTACTTTACTTAATTCTTAGGTTATTAGTTAGGCAGATTCCGATTCTGCACGTTAAATTTAATTTTTATACCTGTGATCTTGACATGTTTTACCTAGTGGTGAGCACTTAAAGGAGTTAGATTTTGATAAGTCATTAGTGGGATTGACACTCATTAAAAAATATGGCTCTTGGACTATAGCAACATTTTAAGATTCTGACACTCGGACTGCACATTGTAGTCGAAATACGTATGGATACACAAATTAATAAAGTGGAATTAAATGGAAGCTTACTTTTTTGACTGTTTTTTAAGCATCATAAATGTTGATCGATCGATTAGTCAAAGGGACATTCTGAAGAGCTGCAACGAAATATGGATAGTAATTCCAAGAGAATCTAATTCTTAATATAGCTTAATTTATTTTTTGCAGAAGTTAAAGCCAATTTGAGTTAGTTTCAAGAAAATTTCCAAAGGATTTTTTGAGAATTTTGAAGAAATATCAAACACACTCAGATTTTTTGCCGAGCAGCTCGGCATTTTATTGTGCTGGATCTCAGTGAAAAACTTGCCGAGATTCACCTAACAAACGGGAATTTTGGCGAGATCTCAGCTAGCAAACACAAATTTTGCGAAATCTCGGTAAGTTTTTCACTGAGATCCAGCAAAATAAACCTCTGAGCTGCTCGGTAGTGCCCATCTAGGTAAACAATCTATGTGTGAAAGTTTGAGAGGATTCGAAAGAAACTCTGAGTAGTGTTTCAAGTGATCCTAGGGAAATTTCCAAAGGAATTCTACGGAGAGTTTCAAGAGTATTCCAAGAATATGTCATGGAGAAAATTTCTAGGGATTAAGGAAAAAACATAAGATTATTGAGGGGAATCCTGAAAGTAAAAGTAATTCTGAAGACATTTTGAAATGATCCTAAGGTAAGTTTCTAAGAAATAATTTAGTCTAGCTTAATTGCTATGCTCTATTCTTCGGTGCATGCGGTGTAAATCTTTGCATTATATGGCAAATCTCAGGTAATCATGACAGCTTTTTTTTCATTCACATTGTTTTCAATAATCAAACGCCATGATTAACTGTGATCTACCAAATAAGGAAAATATATACACCGCTTCAGCAAAGAATTGAGATGCATTTAGTAATCATAACCTATAGTTCAAAACAGTTCCACAAGTATTCCGGATCACAGCTACCTAAGAAAATATGAAGTAAATATACTGCTATTAGCGATCATTACTCATTCCACGATTAAATAAAACCCACTGCCTCTACCATATGCATAGAAAGGCTGGTTCGACAAAGTGAGTCATAACTTAAGCAATCATTGTAAGCAGTATGGAGAAGAATTTTTCAAGCAACAGATTGCTCAACTTGATTGTACCTACCCATTCGAGAAACCGACGACCAGGTAGATCTCCATGGATATATTTATAGGAATCTATCAATAAGTTTCTCCCAGAAGGATCCCTTTCGATTTGATCCGTCGCATAAACCACTTTTTTTTCATAGCCTACCAATTTTTACACTAGCATTACGTCAGAAAAATAAAAATCGACAGCGAGACGTACGATGAATCAATTAAATCAAAATTGTCTGATGAAAACGAACAAGATGTCTTTCTTCTTACCTCTCCGTATCCAACAAGCCTGTATATTTTGCCAACAGCCTATTTCAAGTATCCATCCAATATACAACTGTACCGCACTCCTTAAATATATCAACACACTGTATAATACTAACAAGCATGAACACCGAAATAATGATTGTTTTTCTGCCACTTCACGCAACAATTATTATCGTTCTATCGTCTTTTCGTATCAAAAAGCGATTACTGCTATCGGAAAACTTTGCACAAACTAATCCACCCCGCAAATCAAAAGGATTTCGTCCACGCAGCACCGAGACAAACTTTGGCTCGCATCGATTGCAACACAACACAACAGCCGGACGACGACGACGACGATGGCAATAATCGAGCACGGCAGCACCATCAGTTTTATAAGAAAATATACCTAGTCAGTCACTGCTCGCCATTGCGGTTCGCCTCTTTATGAAATCGTGTTCGTTAAAGTGTGGGATAAACATATGAATCCAAAATATGCCATCCGGCGGACACAGACTGGCGAGTAGAGTGGGTACTGAAGGTAGATGGGTGATTGTAATGGCGGGAGAAATGTGTAGCAGTCGAAACGTCTGCTAGGCGAGAGCTGTGAATCCGTGCCGATCGGAACTCTGGAGAGAATTGAGAGCAATATTTTCGGTGGGTGAGAGTGCACCGGCCCTTGTCTCTCTTCTCGGCTGATTGAGTGCCAAAGTTCGGCTATAGCTCGTTGGTTGCTCAATTCTCTCTCTGTGTGCTTTCGGTCGAGAACATAATAGGCATGCAAAAGCATAAGGAACCAAGCACTTATTACGTAAATTTTTTTTGGCGATTTTTACCTTAAAAAATTAAGTGATCCGAGACTGAAAATTTCGTTACTCAACGAAAAGTACTTTTGATTGAGCTGAATTTTGCGTCTATTATAACTCAATTTATTGTCAAAACTGACGCTCGTATATGTCAGTCTCAGAGCACCTAAATTTACATGACTTTCTCTAAGTGTGTATGAAAATAGGCATGCGCTGCTATTATATCGAACAGCACTGTACAAACCGTTGAGTGACTATGCGGTACATATCCACTTGAGTAAACATAAATCGAATGAAAAATTCTGTTCCACAAATTTATTTAATCAAAGCGCTTCAATGTTTTTCAAGTGTGGTGATTACACGGCTAATCATATCAACTCAGCGACTGAGTTTAATTGACTCAGAGAATTTTCTTTCCATACGAAATTTACTCAGATTGATTACTTTGACTGTGTGAAGAAAACGTTGAAAGCGAAAGTGGTACATGCTTCTGATACTTGTGAATCAAGCTTGTCCATACTTTCTAAACTTGCTTCTTTAGATGTCTAAATCTGCATGATTCAAGCTGCATTTTGTTTGTTTATTAATCATTCTGGCCTAAAAAGTATATTGCTGAAGGGAATTGGGGTAGAATGGTCTCATTGTTGAGATTCAGAGACCTCGTCCAGGACTCGCGTCCAGACCGTGGGCTGGACTTCGAACATACCAGTTGTATTGCGTCGTTTGCACTAAATGACACGCGGCGTTTGCTTCAGGCAAGTGCGCGCCGCACTTTCAGCGTCAAGTTTACTTAATCCTTAGGCCGTTCGCAATGCTGTATTGTATAAGGACTGTTTCAATTTGAAACTAGAACAGAAACGCACCTCTCGCAATGCTGAGTTGCAGTTTCATTATTCGAGCACTATTTTGCACCAGATTTGCAACTGCTCGACTATTCTGTTTTATTTCTGAGCGAGTTTGAAACACGAATGGAACTCTGTTTCAAATTTCTTTGGATGTGTTGAAGATGTTTCGAAGAGCTCCACAAAAAAAAAACGGAGAACTTCATAGAGAACAGTAAAGTTTATGGAACTTGATGATTACAAATATGTTTTAGAACTGTGCGTTGCGCTGATCGTGTTGCAGTTTTATTTTTGACAGTTTCAAATTATAGAATTGACGAGTATTTTGAAACAATTTTGAAACTCAGCATTGCGAACGGCCTTATGGGAGATAACATTGCGGCGTTTCACTCGACGCGGCCGTTCCTTTCACAAACCAAAGGCCACGGGGAATTTTGTGCAAATGCGCGTTTGAGAAAAATCGAAATGTATCTAATTGACCACTTTGTCAAGCAGTTTTGGCGTGATTTTCTACCAGCAATTACACAAAAATGGATCTATTAATTTCTATTTTTTTATGAAACGCACAAATGTTGGCTACTTTTCTCGTGGTTCTAGTAGAAAAAGTCTCAAAATAATGTTTTATTTCACAGTTCGAGTGGTAGTAAACGTCATTTTAACTGCTCGAATGAAGTGATTAATTATCCACTTCATTCGAGCAGGTTAAAATGACGTTTACTACCACTCGAACTTGGAAATAAAATTAGTTGGTCCAGTTTTGTGAAATCGCTGGTAGAAAGTCACGCCAAAACTGCTTAACAAAGTGGTCAATTGACGGAATCCTACAATAAATGACCCGGAAACCCAACAAACAATTTGAGCTGATTAAAAGCTGAAGAAGCATATTTTTGTCTG
Source organism: Ochlerotatus camptorhynchus (assembly GCF_037179485.1). Classification (NCBI taxonomy): domain Eukaryota; kingdom Metazoa; phylum Arthropoda; class Insecta; order Diptera; family Culicidae; genus Ochlerotatus; species Ochlerotatus camptorhynchus. The sequence continues at coordinate 307,544 of NW_027040911.1, read as the reverse complement.
AATATGTCCGTTTTCAGCGGTCAATGTTGGTTGGGAATGATCACAATGTGTGCATTGTATTTAAACCGTAATACCAACAATCAATACGAAACTAACGATTTTAAATTGGCTCACCACTTTAGTAGCCTATTGGTCCCAAGCAAACGATTAACGTACCCTATTCTAGTTGAAATTCTATTACTACACTATGTTTGTTTTGATTCGCTATGAAAGTTTGACAGATAACATCAGGGGTGTGTGGATTCATGCAGAACATGCAGGGGTGAGTGAAATAGCTTGGGACTGCTTGGGACCGTTGTTCTGGTACTGAGTGAGCCAAAAATAATAATGATTTTCTTCGGGACCCAGTGGTCTTAGAGTTACCTCTATGGTATAACCATGGACCCAAAGGTCTATAACTTTCAATTCAATCGACCATGAATAAACTGGGTTTTATATCAGATGATTATTTTTTAGCAAGACCCTAATAACCGGATACCATACTAACGCTATCATAGATGGTACGACCATACCACATAAAGTTGGGATGATATCCCGAATTGGTGGTTAGGCGCTTCTTATGGTTATCGTTTATGCGGGGATAATTAATTTTTAATCATTCGATACATTGATAAATTAAACTTTTTCTCATTTTGCTCTGTTTAATGTAATCGCAGGTAATTTTGTTTTAAATATCTGGCATCCCTGCTGTATCCCAAAGCGCCATCATCCGGCGAGCACTTCTATCTTCCCCGTCTAGCGCACAGTCCCATGTCATTGATTGATGTGTAAAATTATTGAGTGGAGGGCGTAGATTCGTGTGCAGGTACCGATTTTTGCCTTTGATTGCGTGAAATTCGTAAAAGTTCCCGTGAAAAATATTTTCAAAGGGTAGTGTCGGTGGCCGAGCGGAAGTGTAGCATAAAATTCACCGCGAAATATCCCGATCCTGGCCGTAAAACGCAAAACAAAACCATCCCCGATGAGACATCCGGAGATTCATTTGTCATCCATTTTTTCTCCTCACCGCACTTTGGCATTCCACACCTTCCACCCCCGCACGGATTGTTTACCTCCCCTCGACCGTTCGAGTGCGGATGTAAACAAACCTTCTCTTCGGTTGGCGAAGATCTTTTAATATTTACGTAGCTGTTTTTTTGTTTGTTTTGGGAATTTGATTCGCGTGCTGCATCCCTGCGCAATGCTCCGAGACGATTCAATGGGTGCACATTGTCCATACCGGAATTCATTATCAATTCGTTTAGCTCTGATTGCGATCAGTCCCAGACGATTATGTGCATTCATGAAGGGGGGGGAGATTATTTCATGAAGTGATGTGCGTTTGTTTCAGTTTCAGGTACACGGTGCAGAGCGTTAGGCGATCGAAAAAAGAAGAGTTTATTGGTCAAATTGAAAGTGTGCTGAGCACGACGGACGACGGAGATGGCTCAGGAGAAGATTACCCTGGCCGATGCGCTTTCCAACGTGGAAGTGCTGGACGAGCTGCCTCTGCCGGACGAGCAGCCCTGTATCGAAGCGCAGCCTTGCTCGGTGGTCTACCAGGCTAATTTCGATACCAACTTCGAAGACCGGAATGGGTTCGTGACGGGAATTGCCAAGTACATTGAGGAAGCGACAACCCATGCGAATTTGGTATGAGGAATGTATAATTTTTTTCGCTTCAATTTGTTTCAATTTATCGTTTGTTCTAGAATCAATTGCTGGACGAAGGTCAGAAGCATGCGGTTATGCTGTACACCTGGCGGTGTTGCTCCCGAGCGATTCCGCAGCCCAAGTCCAACGAGCAACCGAACCGCGTGGAAATCTACGAGAAAACCGTCGAAGTTCTAGCACCGGAGGTGAACAAGCTGCTGAACTTCATGTACTTCCAGCGCAAAGCAATCGAAGCGTTTTCCGGCGAGGTCAAGCGATTGTGCCACGCCGAAAAGCGCAAGGATTTTGTCTCCGAGGCGTACCTTCTGACGTTGGGCAAATTCATCAACATGTTTGCCGTGCTGGACGAGCTGAAGAACATGAAATCGAGCGTCAAGAACGACTACAGCACCTACAGGCGAGCGGCTCAATTTCTGAAGGTGATGAGCGATTCCCACACCCTACAGGAGTCGCAGAATTTGTCCATGTTTCTGGCGACGCAGAACAAGATCCGAGACACGGTTAAGGACACGCTGGAGAAGATCACCGGCTATGAAGACTTGCTCTCCGATGTGGTCAACATCTGTGTGCACATGTACGAGTCGAAGATGTACATGACGCCGGAGGAGAAGCACATGCTCGTCAAAGTGATGGGCTTTGGGTTGTTCTTGATGGATTCGGAAATTTGCAACATCAACAAGCTGGATCAGAAGAAAAAGCTCCGGCTGGATCGGATTGATAGGATTTTCAAGAACCTGGAGGTGGTGCCCCTGTTCGGCGATATGCAAATTGCACCGTTCAACTACATCAAGCGGAGCAAGCACTTCGATCCGAGCAAGTGGCCACTGTCCAGCTCGCAGGCTATCAGTCCGCAGGCAGACTTGATGGTGCATTTGCCCACGATCCGGGAGGACCACGTGAAGTACATATCGGAGCTGTCGCGCTACAGCAACGAGGTGACGACGACCTACAAGGTGAGTGGTAGGGGTAAGATTGGTTGCAGTTATGTTTGATGCACTGAGGTGAGCTTTCGGGGCATCTGGTACGGAGTTCTGTGAATTCTCTCGGCAATGAGACCAGAAGAGAGAGCTAACTGTTATTCGTTTCGAAATTTTGGGAAATTTCCTCCTGAAATTCTGTAGAAATTTCTCTTAAAAAATTAGAAACATTATACCTTTTTGGAATGTTGAGAAATTTCTTCTGCGATAATTAGCTGCGGATTATATTTTGCAAAATGTCTTGTTTAAATTCTGAGTAAAATTCCGTTTACTGAGTGCCATTGATTCAAACTGCACCATTCACAATTCCTCTTCTTGCAGGACAACGCAACCGACGCGGAAAACAAAGCCACCGCAGACCTTGCCCTGCGAGGTCTACAGCTGCTCTCCGAGTGGACATCGGTCGTTACCGAGCTGTACTCGTGGAAGCTATTGCATCCAACCGATCATCACCAGAACAAGGAATGCCCGGTGGAGGCCGAGGAGTACGAACGGGCCACCCGGTACAATTACACCGACGACGAAAAGTTCGCCCTGATCGAGGTGATTGCCATGATCAAGGGCCTACAGGTGTTGATGGCCCGGATTGAGACCGTTCTGTGTGAAGCGATTCGTCGCAGCATCTACTCCGAGCTGCAGGACTTTGTCCAGTTGATGTTACGCGAGCCGCTGCGGAAGGCGGTTAAGAACAAGAAGGACCTAATCCGGTCGATCGTCATGTCTGTTCGGGAGACGTGTGCCGATTGGCAGAAGGGAACCGAACCGGCTCACGATCCGGCCCTGAAAGGCAAGAAGGATCCGGACGGGGGCTTCCAGATCAGTGTTCCCCGCTTGAACGTGGGACCGTCGTCCACTCAGCTGTACATGGTGCGGACCATGCTGGAGTCTTTGATTGCCGACAAGTCGGGTGGGAAGAGAACGCTGCGGAAGGACATCGACGGAGCTTGCCTGGTACAGATTGATGCTTTCCACAAGCTATCGTTCTACTGGACGTTTCTGTTGAGCTTCAGCGAGACTCTGCAAAAATGCTGCGATCTTTCGCAGCTGTGGTACCGCGAGTTCTATCTCGAAATGACCATGGGACGGAAAGTTAATGTAGGGTTTTTAGCGGATTTCTTCGAGTTAAAATGAGACTAATCTTCTCTTTCCTTGCAGAAATGTCTCGTTCGGCATCAGCACAACGAGGAATGCAACGACCTGATCACGATGGAAAAGCGTATTCAGTTCCCGATCGAGATGTCGATGCCGTGGATCCTCACCGATCACATCCTCCGGACGAAGGAGCCCTCCATGATGGAGTACGTGCTCTATCCGCTCGATTTGTACAACGATTCCGCTCTGTACGCTTTGACCATCTTCCGGAAGCAGTTCCTGTACGACGAAGTAGAAGCCGAAGTCAACCTGTGCTTCGATCAGTTCGTCTACAAGCTGAGCGAGCAGGTGTTCGCCCACTACAAACAGCTGGCCGGCAGTATCTATCTGGACAAGCGCTTCCGCGTCGAGTGCGAAGTGCTGGGATTCAACTTCCAATCGCACCCGAAGAACAATCGGTACGAAACGCTTCTGAAGCAACGGCACGTCCAGCTGCTGGGCCGTTCGATCGATCTGAACAAACTCATCACCCAGCGTATCAATGCGGACATGCAGAAGAGCTTGGAGCTTGCGATCTGCCGGTTCGAAGCGAGTGACATCACCGGAGTCGTCGAGATGGAAGCCCTGCTAGCGGTCAACAAGCTCTGCCACAAATTGCTGTCGCGATTCCTGGCCCTGGACGACTTTGACGCCATGTTGAAGGAAGCCAACCACAACGTTCTTGCCCCGTACGGAAGAATCACTTTGCACGTCTTCGTCGAACTGAACTACGACTTCCTCTCGAACTACTGCTACAACGCCGCTTCGAACCGATTCGTTCGCAATAAGCTGCAGATTCCCTTCTCGGGAGCGATCACACGCGAGAAGGCACCGGTTATGTCCCACTACTATCTGTGGGGCTCAAAGCCTCTGAACGCGGCCTTCTCCACCCAGTATGGCCAGTACACGGGATTCGTTGGATCTTCCCATTTCCACGCCATGTGCCGTCTGTTGGGCTACCAAGGGATCGCAGTCGTGATGGAAATCATTCTAAAAGACATCGTAAAACCGCTCATCCAAGGCAATCTGCTCCAGTTTACCAAAACTCTCATGTCCGCTATGCCAAAGTCGTGTAAACTGCCCCGCTGCGACTACGGATCACCGGGTGTGCTGAGCTACTATCAGGCCCATCTGGTCGATATCGTCCAGTATCCGGATGCGAAGACGGAACTGTTCCAGCTGTTCCGGGAGCTCGGCAATTCGCTACTGTTCTGTCTGCTGATCGAGCAGGCTCTGTCGCAGGAGGAAGTGTGCGATCTGCTGCATGCGGCACCATTCCAGAACATCTTGCCCAGACCGTACTGCAAGGAGGGCGAAAAGCCGGAAACCAAGCAGAAGCGACTGGAATCCAAATACGGATCGCTGCAGATTGTGCCGAATATTGAGAAGCTCGGAACGGCTAAGGTGAGTTGTTGCCACAGACTTTCTATTCCGCTAAAAATTTAGCACATTTCTACCTTCGACAGCAAGCAATGATCGCCCGCGAGGGGGACCTGCTGACCCGTGAGCGGCTCTGCTGCGGCCTGAGTATCTTCGAAGTCATTCTCGGTCGCGTCAAATCATTCCTGGACGATCCGGTGTGGGCTGGTCCGCCACCGGTCAACGGGGTCATGCACATCGACGAGTGCTCCGAGTTCCATCGGCTGTGGTCGGCGCTCCAGTTTGTCTACTGCATTCCAGTTGCCGGAACCGAGTACACCGTGGAGTGAGTCTCCTTCTAGGAATTTGCTGTATTTTCTCCGGATGATTGGCGGATGTTTTTCTTTCACAGAGAACTGTTCGGCGAGGGGCTCCACTGGGCCGGTTGTGCAATCATCGTTCTCCTGAATCAGCAGAGAAAGTTCGAAGCGCTCGACTTTTGCTACCACATCCTGCGCGTTCAGCGCGTCGATGGAAAGGATGATACCGTGAAGGGAATCGTAAGCCGCCGCTGTCAAACGAGTTGAGCTTTCGAATGTTACTAATTTCCCTTTTCCGCTAACAGAACCTAAAACGCATGGTCGATCGGATCCGGCGCTTCCAGGTGCTAAATTCGCAAATCTTTGCGATACTGAATAAATATATGAAGAGCAACGATCTGGAGGGTTCGAATGTGGAGCACGTGCGATGCTTCCCGCCGCCGCCGCATCCGACGGTCGTGCCGTCGCACTATCACGATCCGAACAAGCTGCGGGCGCAGTAAATTTGGTAGTTTCTTTTCAACAAGTAAAAGACATGGCACTGGTTGTAGTTGGTAACTATCCCAGTACGGTACATCCTTCTGCTTTCTTCTTCTTCTTCTTCTAAGTAGCCGCGAGCATTTCCTCTCGATTTTAGTCACTATAAGCTCCTATCATGATGGTCACACTATTATCGACATACCCATATGAGAGTAGGTAAAATGCGGAAAGTTTCGGCATTTCGTTTCGACGGAAATTTTTTGCGTTTATTATGTTTTAGTTTTATTTTATACAAATATTTATTTTCATATTGCAGTTCTCCATTAGTGTATTCATCAATCGATTGCGTATTAGTCGAGTATGTAGATGTATCGTTCGAATACAGTTTTGCTTTAATGCTATTGCAAAAAATATTACGATTAGATTAGTTTAAACAAATATTACGGAAGCGTTCTTCGAATCATCCCTTAGAAGCTATTTTAATTTATCGATACGAGCAGCGTAAATGGGGATTCAGCAGTACCGCGAATTAGACTAAGAAGCAGGATAATTGTCGCAAAATGGTGGTGGTAACTTGAATGCAACTTATAATGCAGTCACAAACAAAGTTGCTGCTACTTTTCGTGACGGAAGTGTGATGCTGGAAATGTTTGAACACCACCTACTGACACAATTTGATTCACATTCAATTTAGTTAATTGACTCAATATGGCCTAACACAGTGTTTCTCAATCTATGGGTCGCGAGGTGTCCTTAGATGGGTTGTTGAAATTCAAATTTTTAGATTTTTTGGAGTCAAAACTGAGCTAAAGTAAAAACTTATTTGATTTTAAGGTGATTTCTTGTAGAGTCCACAATTAGCCGTCACGTAGGCTATGCATGTACTTCCACGAGAGCTCAGCGTTTGCAGGGAGCGCACTCGCAGGTGTTAGCACTCCGACCGAATACAGTCGTCTCCAACATCTCCCCTCTTAATAAAGGTGGTACGGGTCAAACCACATCGGCGGTCTTCGATTCCTAGAAGAACGCTGAGGAACTGTTACCACTGGATCTGCCTCAACTGCTGATTCAAATTCGGTTGAAACTGATGTTGACGTTGACGTTGATGGGGACGGAATAAAGAACGATTAGTTACGAAATACTTAAAATCTTTATTTTTACTTTCAATAGAAAAACAACCAATGGCCAGTACACGGGATTCGTTGGGTCTTCCCATTTCCACGCCATGTGCCGTCTGTTGGGCTACCAAGGGATCGCAGTCGTGATGGAAAACATTCTAAAAGACATCGTAAAACCGCTCATTGATAGCTGCGTAGCAAAGATTGACAGCTTGAGTTCTTTTTCTTCGACGACGACCCGATGGAAGCCAGGCTGACCAGTGTTGCCGGGCGATGCCACAGGGCCCCTCCAGTTACACCAAAAATCTTAGGCGATGTCCAGATTGTGTAACTTTCGTACGATGATCATCTTGAGGATATTTCTGCAAATCCGGATTACAAGTGAAAGCCGCTTTTATTCGGTCGACTGAAATGCGCTGCTGTTTTCCAGAAATAAGTACGTCGAAGAACTTATCATCTCGTCTTATTACCTTGAATGGACCTTCATAAGGATGCTGCAACGGTCGCTTCACATAATCCACTCGTACAAATACATGTGTACATGTTTTCAAATTGGCGTTGACAAAAACTTGTCGTTCTCCATGACGTTTAGTATCGTGCGGTTTTATATTGTCGAACGTACGGTGAAGCATTTGGGCAAACTCCGATCGGTCGATATCTCCAGGTGCAGACTGAAAGAATTCACCAGGAATCCGTAAAGCTTGACCGTAAACCATATCCGCAACCGAGCACTGCAGGTCGTCCCTAAATGCCACCCTTAGTCCCAGAAGAATCATTGGAAGTTCGTCGTACCAATTCTTAGAGTTTACACACATTATCGATGCTTTCAATGTTCGGTGAAAACGTTCTACGATGCCGTTCGCTTGTGGGCGATAGGCATTCGTACGAATATGGTGAACACCTAACATTCGCTTTAACTCCCGAAAGAGATCGGACTCAAATTGCCGTCCCTGGTCGGTTGTCAGGTTTTCTGGGACTCCAAATCTTGCTATCCATGTTGAGTACAGTGCTTGAGCCACAGATGCTGCAGTCATATCGACAAGTGGAACCGCTTCGGGCCATCTGGTAAAACGGTCAATCATGGTCAGTAGGTAGCGGTATCCTTGTGACGGCGGCAAAGGACCAACCAGATCAATATGAAGGTGTTGGAAACGAGCCTTCGGTAGGTCAAATTTTCCCAACGGAGAGACGGTATGTCGATGCACCTTCGACCGTTGGCAGTCGACGCAGTGTTTGACAAACTCATTTATTTCACGGTTCATAGCTGGCCAAACGAATCGCTCGGAGATTAACTTCCTGCTGCCTCGTGCTCCTGGGTGAGAAATTCCGTGTAGGCATTCCATGATGGTTCTCCGTTGAGTACTTGGAACGAAAGGTCGTGGTTCACAGTAGATCGGTTGAGAACAACCACTCATCCGTTTTGCTTCAAATTTCAGCGAAGTAGATTTGGATTGCATCAACTGCTGAAGCTCCGCGTCGTTTTTCTGCTTTCGTCCGATTTCTTCATAGTCCACCGAAGTAGGCGCTAGTATACTCTCCACACGAGACAATGCATCGGCGACGTAATTTTCACTTCCACTGACATGTTGTATATCCGTAGTAAATTCCGAGATGAAACGTAGGTATCGTTCTTCATGCGGTAGCCGAGAGCTGGAATCGGTTGTTAGCGCGTATGTTAGTGGGCGATGGTCAGTGAAGATCGTGAAGTTGCGTCCTTCAAGGAAGTGCCGAAAATATTTCACAGACATTTTCATCGCAGTCAGTTCACGGCCAAAAGTAGAGTATTTCGTTTGGGACATCGAAAATTTTTCGGAATAAAATCCGAGTGGTTCCCAATTCTGACCATTTAGCTGCTGCAAGACAGCCCCCGCAGCAATATTTGAGGCATCGATCATCAGAGCTAATGGTTTCGACGAGTCAGGATAGTGAAGCAGTGCTGTCTCCGCTAATGATTTTTGACAACGCTCGAAGCTTGATGAAGCTGCATCTGTCCACTGTAGTTTACGTATGTCGTTTTTCCTGTTCCCGGAAATAAGCTTCTGCAACTCAGCTTGGATGTCGGATGCATGACGAACGAAGCGTTTGTAGCCGTTGGCGAGTGCCAGAAAGCGACGGAGTTCCTTGACTGTTGTCGGTTTCTCGTAGTCCATAATGGCTTGGACGCGTGACGGGAGCGGCCGCACTCCATCACTGCTGATCAGGTATCCTAAAAATTCCACTTCCTTTTGGGCAAACACGCTCTTACCCAAATTTAGAACGAGTCCGTGCTGGCGTAGGTGGTCAAACACTATGCGTAGATGCTCCTGGTGTTGAGCAAGGGATTCAGAAGCGATGCATATGTCATCTATAAAGACAACAACGAAATCAAGATCACCAAAGATTCGGTTCATGTAGCGCTGGAACGTCTGACTTGCGTTACATAACCCAAATTGCATGCGGGTGAACTCAAACAAGCCAAACGATGTGATGACCGCCGTTTTGGGAATGTCTGCTTCCTCCACCGCAACCTGATGATACGCTCGCTCAAGAGTTGTGAAAACGGACTTACCATGAAGCGAATGCATGTGCGATGGATGTGCGGTACCGGATAACGGTCAGGTGTAGTGATATGATTTAAGCGACGGTAGTCACCAACGAAACGCCATTTCCCGTTCTTTTTCAGCACACAATGCAAAGGACTTGCCCAACTGCTACTCGATGGTCTGCATATTCCTAGGTCACACATAAGGCGAAACTCTTCCTTAGCAGCTTTAACTTTGTCCGGATGCATTCGTCGAACTTTAGACGCCACGGGTGGTCCACGAGTAACTATGTGATGGGTTACGTCACACTGCGTGACAGAACGAAGCGTCGATGGCAGAGTTATTTCCCGGTACTCCATTAACAAATCGTGGAACGGATGATCGGCACCAACAAGTGTTACACTGTGCAGAGCAGCAGTCATCATACCTCCAGAAGACTTCAATCCTGTCTGGCCATCTATCAGTTTTTGGTTTTTCAAATCGACGAGTATGCCGAAGTGCGCCAAAAAATCAGCACCGATTATTGGCATCGTCACTTCAGCAACGCGGAAATTCCAGGTGAATCTTCGTCTCAATCCTAGATCAACAGGAATAAATTTCGTTCCAAATGTCCGAATTCTACTTCCGTTGGCTGCGTGGAGCTGTTGTATAACGGTACCGTTCAATCGATCTCTCCTGGAGGCAGGCAATATTGTGACGTCCGATCCAGTGTCGATTAGAAAGCGTGTATTGTTCGTCCTGTCAAAAATTACCATTCGGCGACTTTCCGACACTCCGGCCACCACCGCCGATGATGGTGGGGAGGATGCTAGTTTTTTGAGCTCCATGAACACGGTTCTCGGCACCGCTGAGCATCGTTTCCATATTTCCTATGGTACCAGCACAGTCCGGATCGTGATGACGAACGAGAACCACTTCGGTTTCGCGAAAACGAACGGCCTCGCTCAGGGTTGGGAGCCTTCAGGCGTCGGATTTCCGCTGTGAGAAGTTCGATCTGCTCTGCTAGCTTCCTTTCACCACTGTTGCTGTACGTTGGTTCGTTGTGCACCATGGCAACTGCGGAGGACTGACCGTTGGAGGCGTCGGTGATCTTGTCTGCCATTTCAGCCAACTTCTCGATGGTACCATCGTGGCATGTGAGAATTGATCGAATGTTTGCCGGGAGGCGTTGAATGAAAATCATTTTGAGCAGATTGTTATCCACGCCCAAACCCGTCGACAACTCTCTCATCTTTGCTAACAGATGCGTTGGGCGCATATCGCCAAGATCGTGGGCCCCCAGCAGCTGTTCGAAGCGGCTTTCAGCAGACAGGGCGAAGCGAGCAATTAGGCGATCTTTCACTGTTTTGTATTTATTTTCCGCTGGAGGAGCAGCTACCAAATCGGCTATGTGACATATAACCGATTGATCCACTTTGGCCACGATGTGGTAAAACTTGGTTTCATCATTGACGATTTTCGCAAGGTGGAATTGCGCTTCCGATTGCGCAAACCACATAGTCGCATCAGTTTTCCAAAAATCCGGTAGTTTTACCGCGACAGATGCTGCTGCGTTGCTCCCGTTATCGTCCGGCATTTTGAGGTTAGTTTCGGCTTTGAGATCGAATATCGGCGAATAACCGTGAAATCGGACCGAAACTTTTAGATTCGCGACGTCGCGGGTCACCAATGTAGTGATCGGACACGGAATAAAGAACGATTAGTTACGAAATACTTAAAATCTTTATTTTTACTTTCAATAGAAAAACAACCACGTTCGCGCGTTGATAGCTGCGTAGCAAAGATTGACAGCTTGAGTTCTTTTTCTTCGACGGCGACCCGATGGAAGCCAGGCTGACCAGTGTTGCCGGGCGATGCCACAGACTCATCACAGGATCTCGCAGCTGGTCATGCCGCGGAGTAGATGATGCTCGTTGCGGCGTAGAAGCTTGCAATGTTCTGGCTGATGAAGAAGCTTGCTCAGACGATGGTGTTGCTGGAGCTGGAAGTGGAGCTTGCGTATTCGGACCTGGTTCAGGCAAGTTCCAAGCTTCAAGTAGAACATCCAAGGGTAATTTCTGCTGACTAGGTGCTGAATTTGCACGGTTCGGCTTCGTAACTGATTAATGTGTAAGCGCAGCATTCGACGGTCTATGATCCACACATTGCACATGACGTCTCCTAGGCGTTGTAAAACGATGCCTGGTGCCTATTCCCAACTGTTTCTGGATCGTTCTTGCTGTAGGTCCTTGGCTGTTTGTCTGGTTTTACTGTTTATTCTTGGTTACGAACTGTTGGTGGACGAAGCAACTCGAGGCATTTCCGGATTTGGCGACCAAACATGACCTCAGATGGCGATTTGCTTTCCGGTAATGAGCGATTTGGTGTGCTCCAATTGAAGGAGAAAGCTGAAGCAACTCGACTGAAGGGTCCAATCACAGTAGTCTAGATAATCCCCCCTATTCTGCGAGTCACGTGACTCTCTCTCACCGGTGAGGTGACAATAGTTACCTCGTGTGAGGTGACTCTCCATTTGATTTACATGGAGAGTCACCTCACACGAGGTGACTGTCGGTTTGCACAACACCGATGCCGATTCCAGCAGTACATTCTCACCCAGTGCATAATCCAAACATCTATGTATCAATCACACAACACCTATACACGCACACTCACACACTTTGCTATGTATCACATCAAGAACAAATAAACGTTAGTCAGTAGTCGTCACTCAAAGGAGAAACACGCTCCTTAGTTTTACTCCGTAAAACATACCCCACCGACAGGTTATGGGCCCAGCGGCGGAGAAAAAAGTGACGCCATTGTGAAAAAAATTGAAGTTTTTTTCGTTCGCGTTTTAAATCGTCGCGAAAGTAGCCGGTGCGCGTTTTTTTCGGTCGATAAGCGAGCAACGGCAATCGTTTTTCGTTGCAAAAATTGAGCAACAGCAATTCCCCCCTATTCTGCGAGTCACGTGACTCTCTCTCACCGGTGAGGTGACAATTATCACCCTACCGGTGACAGAGAGTCACGTGACTCGCAGAATAAGGGGGATTATCCGACCTGGCGCTTCAAGGTCGAGTTGCTGCTCGTGCGGGAGGAGCTCTGGCGCTACGTAGAGCCTGGAGTGAAGCGGACGCCGTGTGGAACGCGGGAGACGCCAAGGCAAGGGCCACCATCGGGCTGTTGATCGAAGATAATCAGCACGGACTGATTCGATCATCGCAGACGGCCAAAGCTGCCTGGACGGCACTCCAAAATCACCACCAGAAAACCAGCCTGACGTCGAAAGTGTCGCTGCTAAAGCGAATTTGTGACAAGCGGTTCGCAGAAGGTGAGGACATGGCAGAACATCTGTACGAGATGGAAGAGCTCTTTGCTCGTCTAGCCAACGCTGGACAGGAGCTCGCGGAAAACCTCACGGTCGCGATGATCTCGAGGAGCCTTCCCAGCTCGTTCGACACACTAACAACAGCCCTCGAAAGTCGGTCGGACGATGACCTCACGCTAGAGTTGGTCAAGCGGAAGCTGCTGGACGAAGCAGCGAAGCGGCAGGGTGCTGCCTCAAGCTCGGCGCTGTAAATCGGCCACGGTAGCAAGAAGAAGTCGATCGTGTGCCACTACTGCAAGCGGGAGGGGCACAAACAAAACGAATGCCGGAAACTGGCCCGCGATTCGGAGAAGGGATCCAAACCTCAAGCTAAGGCCAACAAGAGGAAGGAATCCGTTTCTTTCGCGCTGGCTGCAGGAGGAACAACGGGAAACAGCAGTACCAAACCGTGGATTGTTGATTCCGGTGCGACGCGACACACCGTCGCTGATCGAACGTTTTTCCGAGAGCTGCGTGAAAGTGAGGTTAAGTTCGTCAATTTGGCGGACGGGAAGCAAGCGAATGTCGCCGGTGAAGGTTCCTGCGTCGTCGAGTGCGTTGATGAACACGGTTTTCGTCGTGAAGTGAGCCTAAGCTTTGCGCTGTACACTCCCAGCCTATCGATGAACCTGCTGTCCGTGCCGGTACTCATCCAGAAGCAAGCCACGGTTGTTTTCGATGCAGCTGGTTGTCGTATTCTGCGAGGGGATGCTGTCGTCGCTGTGGCACATTTGAAGGAAGGCCTGTACCAAATCAAGCAACCGTCGGATACCGTGATGGTGGCAAGCGGCCGCCACAACAAGAATTGCCAGCACTTTTGGCATCGCCCGTTCGGCCATCGGGACCCGAAAGCGATCGACCATTTGGTGAAGGACGAACTAGTGGACGGTCTGACGCTCCACCGGTGCAGCGTCGACGAAAAGTGCGAGTGCTGCTTGAAAGGTAAGACACCACGTAACCCTTTTCCGAGTGAGTCTCATTCTAGATCAAAAGCACCAATGGACCTGGTGCACACGGACGTTTGCGGTCCGGTGGAGGTGTCGCCGAACAGCGGTTATCGCTATTTTATGACCATGATCGATGACAACAGTCGCTATTGCGTGCTCTACCTGCTGAAGGAGAAGTCGGAGGTCGCCGCAAGGATCGAGGAGTATGTTGCGTTCGCCAAAACACATTTCGGCCGGAAGCCAAAAGTCATCCGCTCTGATCAGGGCGGGGAGTACAGCGGAAAGCAGCTGCGTTCCTTCTACAAGCCGGAAGGGATCACAGCCCAATACACCGCTGGCTACAGCCCGCAGCAAAATAGGATCGCGGAACGGAAGAACCGTTCCCTAATCGAAATGGTACGCTCGCCTTACGGGGTTTGGAACGGCGTGAAACCCAAGGTCGATCACCTCAAAATATTCGGCTGCGCTGCGTGGGTTCACATTCCGAAAGTGAAGAGGAAGAAGCTGGACGCCACCGCACAAAAGCTGACTTTCGTGGGCTATTCGTCGGAGCATAAAGCTTATCGCTTTCTCGACAAGGCAACGCGAAAGGTTTACGTGAGCTGGGACGTCAAGTTCATCGAGAACGGTGCGGACACCATTCCAACGGATAAATCGACTACCACCAATGGTGAAAACGTGGAATTCGATCTCTTTCCACAACGAAGTCCGGCCGTACCGGAAGATCAGCAGGAAGCGGAGGAAGATTACGATTCGGCGGTCGAAGATGAGATCGAATCCGACGAAGAGTTGCTCGGTTTCAGCGATGAAGATCCCATACTCGGAGAAGAAGCCAGCATGGAAGCGCACGCACCACGGGGATCGGCACGCTCGACGAGAGGCATCCCGCCTCAGCGTTTCGATGATGTCACCAGCGTAACGAAACATGCAAGCGAAGAACCCCAAAGCTACTCCGAAGCGATCGAAAGCACCGAAGCGGCCGCGTGGGTCGCAAGGCGGTAGGCTGCAAATGGACGTTCAAGAAGAAGGAGGATGAACACGGACGAGTGGTGCGACACAAGGCGAGATTAGTCGCGCAAGGCTTCGCACAGAAATTCGGCCAGGACTACGACGAGGTTTTTGCCCCCGTCGTACGTCAGACTACCCTACGAACGGTCCTCGTACTCGCCAACAGACAGAAGATGTTGGTGAAGCACCTCGACATCAAGAATGCCTACCTGTACGCGGAGCTCCAAGAGGACGCGTACATGAAGCAACCCCCCGGCTTCGACCGTAACGACGGCATGGTGTGCCACCTCAAGCGCAGCATTTACGGGCTCAAGCAGTCCGCTCGAGCATGGAACAGGAAAATCGACGGAGTTTTCAAGTCCATGGGTTTCCACCAGGCGGACGCCGACGCGTGCCTGTACACCCGGAATCGCGACGGGAAGCAGACATACATACTCATATACGTCGACGATATGGTCGTCGTCTGCAACTCGGAGGAAGAGATCGAGCAGATTCGCCGACAGCTGCAGCAGCAATTCAAGCTTTCCTGCGTAGGCGAACTCAATTACTTCCTGGGGATTCATGTGGAGAAGTATGGGG
The DNA here is from genome assembly GCF_037179485.1 of Ochlerotatus camptorhynchus. Classification (NCBI taxonomy): domain Eukaryota; kingdom Metazoa; phylum Arthropoda; class Insecta; order Diptera; family Culicidae; genus Ochlerotatus; species Ochlerotatus camptorhynchus. The sequence goes on along the minus strand of NW_027040911.1, from coordinate 292,101 downwards.
AGGCATACACTCTCGATCAAGCAAGCTACATCGACAAGCTGATTCGACGATTCGGTCACGATCAAGCCAAGCCATCGAAGGTGCCGATTGACCCCGGATACCTCAAGCAAAAGGAGGAGTGTGAATTGCCCACAAACACGTCGTATCGCAGTTTGGTGGGCAGTTTGCTCTACGTCGCGGTCAACACTCGGCCAGACATCTGCGTGGCCGTTTCACTGCTGGGAAGGAAGGTCACCAATCCCACCAACCGCGATTGGACCGAAGCCAAGAGAGTCCTCCGATACCTCAAGGCTACGAACGACCATCGTCTGCACTTGGGTTCCGGATCCGACGAAGTGGAATGCTACGTGGATGCCGACTGGGCCGGCGATGAAGGCGACAGAAAGTCTCATTCCGGTTTCCTGCTGAAGTTCGGCGGCGGTCTTGTCGACTGGAGCACAAGAAAGCAATCGTGTGTCGCCTTGTCCTCGACGGAGGCCGAATTCGTCGCACTGGCGGACGGATGTCAGCAGCTCATGTGGTTCCGGAAACTTCTCAAGGACTTGCAGCAGGCTCAAGTAAATCCCATCGTCGTCTGGGAGGACAACCAGTCTTGCATGAAGATCGTGGAATCAGAACGTCTGGAGAGGCGTTCCAAGCACATCGACACGAAGTACGCCTTCACCAAGGACCTGCATCAACATGGTATCATCGAGCTTCGCTACATGCCAACCGAGCGCATGGAGGCGGACCTAATGACGAAGCCCCTACAGCGAGTCAAGCTGGAGAGGCACAGAACTGCCATCGGCGTCAAGGATCCAACCGAGACGTCGAACTAGCATCGTTGAGGAGGAGTGCCGGTTTGCACAACCGTGTAACACCGATGCCGATTCCAGCAGTACATTTTCACCCAGTGCATAATCCAAACATCGATGTATCAATCACACAACACCCATACACGCACACTCACACACTTTGCTATGGATCACATCAAGAACAAATAAACGTTAGTCAGTAGTCGTCACTCAAAGGAGAAACACGCTCCTTAGTTTTACTCCGTAAAACATACCCCACCGACAGTGACAATTGTCACCTCACCGGTGACAGAGAGTCACGTGACTCGCAGAATAAGGGGGAATAACTCAGTTTGCATTAGTCACTGGACAAGTACAGTTGTCTTTCTGTTTCCCTCCAAGAGGCAACCGAAACAACAAGAGTGAAAATGTTCAAGCTCATCAGGGTTATTCTGCGTGGCGAATGAGGTGAGGTGACTCGAGTCACTCGTGTCACCCGATTCCAGCTGGCGAGTGAGGTGAGAAAAGTCACTTGGGATGAACCCGATTTACTACCACTCGAACTATGAAACGAAACATTATTTTGAGATTGTTTCTTCTAGAACCACGAAAAAAGTAGCCAACATTTGTGCGTTTCATAAAAAAATAGAAATTAGTTGGTCCAGTTTTGTGAAATAGCTGGTAGAAAGTCACGCCAAAACTGCTTGACAAAGTGGTCAATTGGGGTGACGCGTGTGGAAATGTCTGACGCCATTTTGAAATTCAATAAAGCGGCTTCCGGCTAGAGAAAAACTTAGAAATTCTGCCAAATACCCCACAAAACTGGTAGTTTTGGAGTCGGGGTTACGTGTAGGGACCGGAAAACCATGTCTGACACCATTTTGAATTCAATATGACGGCCTTCGGGTAGAGGAAAAATTGGAAATTCTGCCAAAAAGGCCCTCAATATGGGTATTTTTAAAATCGGGATGACATGTAGGGCCCTGAAACCCATGTATGACACCATTTTGAATTCCATATGGCGACTTCCGGCTAGAGAAAAACTGGTATTAGTATTTTTGGAATCAGGTGACGTGTTGTATCGGAAATCGATGTCTGAAGCGTTTTTAAAATTCAAGATGGCGGCTTTCGGTTGAAGAAAAACTTTGAAATCCTGTCAAATATCTTAGAGGAGGGAGTTAATACGACCGGTTGGGTTGAAACATGAGACTAAACTATACTTTTTTGATGCAGTACTGACATTTATAGCATACTAGGATTATTATAATTTCACCGAGTTGCTTCGATCTCCTTCACTCCTCCTCAAGCTCGGTGAGTTGCTTCGATTACTCCTCCCCAAGCTCGGCGGGCTGTAGACCAATTTTCAGACGCATTTTCTCCATCTTGACGCGAGCCAATGGTTTTGTTAGACCATCGGCAACCATTTGTTCACTGGGGCAATAGCGAACGTCCATCACACTATTGTTGACCAACTCCTTCACAAAATTATAGCGAGTGTCGATGTGCTTTGTTCGGTTGCTACCGCCGGCAGATTTCAGCATCGCAATACAGCTTTGGTTGTCTTCGTGTACAACTACAGGAGCCAGAATTGGTTCTCCGACGTCCTTCAGTAGCTTCATCAGCCACATCAGCTCGCGGCTGGCTTCGGAAAGCGCCACGTACTCCGCTTCGGTAGACGAAAGAGTTACGCATGGTTGTTTTCGGGCTGCCCAACTGATTGGTCCTCCAAGACAGAAGACGAAACCGGTGTTTGATTTCCGGTCTGTCTTGTCACCAGCCCAGTCTGCATCGACGTATGCTTCCAGCGGTCCGGATGAACCTAGACGTTGGCTCCAATCCACTGTTGACTGGAGATACCGGAGCGTCCGTTTTGCTTCGGTCCAGTCTGCTTCCGTTGGTCGACTCACCTTGCGGCCCAGAATTGAGGCGCTTATGGCGATGTCCGGTCTCGTGTTGACCGCGATGTATAGAAGAGCACCCACCAGGCTCTGGAACTCGTTGTTTCTGGGCATGGGCTCCTCCTCCTTCTGCTGTACATTCGGGTACCCGGGATCCATCGGTATCGGCGATATTGTCACTCGGATTCCCAAATAGTGTCGCACGTCTCCAAGGCACGTAATGGTAAAGTGCTCCGCTAAATGCTTCCGGACGGCTTCGTATTCCGCTTCTGTGTTAGTCACAATCAGCATGTCGTCCACATATAGTAATATGAACGTCTTCTTCTTCTTCCAGGTTTTTACGAACAGGTATGGGTCTGCTTCAGATAGCACGTAGCCCAGCTGCTTCAAGACTTCGGTGATTTTTTCATTCCACACCCTTCCATCCTGCTTCAGACCGTAGAAACTTTTTCGTAGATGCAGTACGTTGTCCTTGACCACGTTATGGAATCGTACCGGCTGCTTCATGAAAATGGTCTCCTCCAGCTCTCCGTGTAGGTACGCCGTCTTCACGTCGACGTGCTTCAGGAAATATACGACGGTAAACCGGGTGAAGTCGTCAATCATGGTGAGAAAATAACGACACCCACCGGGTGTCACGGTTCGCATGGGTCCACACACATCGGTGTGAATAAGGTCCAACGGTTGCTTGGACTTTGGCTTCGATTTTTTGGGGAATGGAAGACGTGTCAGCTAGCCCTCAAGGCAGCATTCACAGACGACTCGGCAGCCGCACTCTTCCATCTCGATTCCAGTTGCCATACCTTTGGTCACCAGCTCACGGACGGCTTCATGGTCACGATGCCCCAACACACGGTGCCAAGTGTGCTGACAGTTTGACGTATGGTGCTTCACGGCCAGTGCTTCCTGGGGTACCTTCAGGGAGTACAGTCCTCCAGAAATCGTTGCTGCCGCAATCACCTTCTTGTCCTTCAAGATTCGACATCCGTTGACGTCGAAAATGACCGTAGCTCCGTTTGCCGTCAGCTTCTTCACGGAAACCAAGCTCGATTCGAAATTCGGTACCAGCAGCACCTCCTTGAGGGTTACTATTGATGGCTCACCCTCCGGAGACAGCATAGTTACCTGGCATGAACCGATGCCTTCCGCCTTCGTCACAGCACCATCGGCCAAAATCACGTCCTGCTTATGACTCTCATTCAGCTCAACAAAAATTGCCCGATCCACACACATGCGCGACGTTGCGCCGGAATCAGCGATCCATGAATTTGATACCGTTGCAGTTCCTCTCGTCGCGAACGAATACTCCTTCTTCGGGGTTTCTTCGCGAGCTGCTCGTACCCGTGGTTGGTTTCGCTGGCCATCTGATGATTCCCGTTCGCTTGTCCGCTTCTCGGCCAGAGATAGACAAAATTTGCTTCCGCTTCACGTGGGTCTTGAGCACCGAGTCCAGTCCGCCGCTCGAGCAACGTTTTGCCACCTCGTCGACCACCTTGGATTTGACCAGATCCAGCGTTAACTCGTCGTCGCACCTGCTTTCCAACGTCGTGGTCAGAGTCGAGAACGATTCCGGAAGACTCCGGAGCACCATAGCTACCTGTAGACTCTTGCTCAGTTCCTCTCCAGTCGGCGTCAGCCTCTCGAAAAAATGTGCTGCTCGATGTCTTCTCCGTCGGAATAGCGCTTCTCGCAGATTCGTTTGAGAATCGACACTTTGGACGTCAGTGTTGCCTTCTCGTAATGTCCCCGCAGCTTCTCCCAGGTAACTTTCGCCATTTTGCAGTCCTTTATTAGGTTCAGCTGGTTATCCTCTAGCAGGAGGCCGATCGTCGCCCGCGCCTTCTGGTCACCGCTGTTCCACGCTGCCCTGGTAGCTTCAGTGGCCGGATTAATCGTGGTGTCCACAGGTCCGTCACCGGTAATGTACTGCCACAAGTCTTCTCTAATTAGCAGGAACTCAACCTTGGTTTTCCAGACGCTGTAGTTCGCTCCGTTGAGTTTCATTATTACCAATCTCTCCATCATGAAAAAAAAAATCAGTTGTTTTTTTTTTACCGGTTGGGTTGAAACATGAGACTAAACTATACTTTATTGATGCCGTACTGACATTTATAGCATACTAGGATTATTATAATTTCACCGAGTTGTTTCGATCTCCTTCAAAATACCCCTCAATATGGGTATTTTTGAACTCGTGTTGACGTGTAGTGACCGAAAAACCATGTCTGACGTCTTTCTGAAATTCAATATGGCGGCTTCCGGTTAGAGAAAACCTGGAAGGTACTGTGAAATTATCCATAATATTGGTATTTTTGGAATTTTGGTGACGTGTTGTACCGGAAATAGATGTCTGACGCATCTTTGAAGCTTAAGATGGCTGCTTCCGGTTCGAGAAAAACTTGTAAATTCTATTAAATACCCCTCAATATGGGTATTTTTTGGAATCCAGGTAACGTGTAGGGACTGAAAACCATGTCTGATGTCTTTCTGACATTCAAGATGGCGGCTTCCGGTTGGTGAAAAACTTGGAAATTCTGTCAAATACCCCACTATACAGGTATTTTTGGAGTTGGGAAGACGTGTGAGAAACGGAAATCGATGTCTGAGTCCGTTTTGAAATTCTAAATGGCGGCTTCCGGTTGGAGAAAACTCTGAAAGTTCTGTCAAATACTCTACAACATGGGTATTTTTGGAATCGGGATGACGTGTAGAGCCCGGAAATCCATATCTGACGCCTTTTTGAAATCCAAATAGTGGTTTCCAGGTAGAGACAAATATAAAAATACTGTCAAATATCCCTCAATATGAAATCGTGTTGATGTGTAGAGACCGGAAATTCACGTCTGACGCTATGTTGAAATCCACGATGGTAGGTTCCGATAGAAGAAAAACTTAGAAACACTGTCAAATACACCACTATATGGGTATGTTTGTCTTGATGGTTAGAAAGAACCGGAACAGCAAAGTTTAAAAGTAGAATGGATTTTATTTAACGACTAGCTTGAGTGGAGTCTTGAACAGGAATGAAAAGTTTTTCACCGTTGTTTATTTAAGAAAACTTAGGTTGCTAGGGGTGACGTTCGGTCTCCAAGGAGGTGATCAGCACACTGCGTTACCGATTTACTCCAACACCCCCCCTGAATCGGTCAGTCCTAGGAGGGTCCTCAGTTCGCGGAAACGTCCAGGTTCCAGGGGCTTGGTGAACGTGTCTGCTATTTGGTTTGCTGTATCAATTGCTTCGATTTGAAGTCTTCCTTGTGCCACATGGTCGCGCAAAAAATGGTGCTTTACATCGATGTGCTTGACACGCTTGCTTTCGGTGTTTGTGGCCATTGCAATGCACCCACGGTTGTCTTCGTACACCTTGAATGCCGTGTCCGGTCGAACTTGCTTCAGGTCTTCAAGGATTCCGTGCAGCCACAGCCCTTCGGAGGCCGCGGCACTTAAAGCTGCATACTCGGCTTCACACGACGACAGTGCAACGGTTTGTTGCTTGCGGCTTGCCCAAGACACGGTGTTCCCAAAGACCTTAAAGACGAAGCCACTAACGGATTTCCTATCCTCAGCATCCGATGCCCAGTCAGCGTCTGCGTACCCGACAAGTGCCTCGGCGTCGTCGTTTTGCTTGTACTGGAGCTTCAAGTTCTTCGTTCCCTTCACGTAACGGACCACTCTCTTCAGGGCTTGCCAGTGGGCCTCATCAGGTTGAACTTGGAAGCGCCCTAGGTATCCAACAGCGTAGCATATGTCCGGTCGAACACACAGCATCGTATACATCAGGCTGCCCAGCAATTGACGGTATGGATGCGACACAGGATTCGCAGCTTGTGGTGGCAGGAAACAGCCTTTCTCCATTGGGGTTTTGACATGGTTACAGTCTTGCATGCCGAACTTCGTCAGCACACGGTCCACAGCAGCTTCTTGCGCCAGGTACATGCATCCGGTGGCGCGGTCGTATCGGATCTTCATTCCAAGGAAATGATTAACCATGCCGCAATCCGTCATCTGGAGCTTCTTGGAAAGAGCACGCTTGATCTCCTTCACCAGGTCCAGTCGATCGCCAGCAATGAGCAAATCGTCCACGTAGATGATTATGTATACCCCCCCTCGATCGTCGATCCTGGTATATAGACAGTAATCATGCCGGGAACGGGTAAAGCCGAAATCCAGTAGAAGGTCGTTTAGCTTGTTGTTCCAACAGCGGGGGCTTTGCTTGAGTCCGTACAGCGATCGATCCAGCTTGCAAACGAAGTTCGGCGGTGCTGCAACTCCTTCGGGTATGGCCATGTAGACGTCTTCTTCAAGCTCACCGTAGAGGAATGCGGTCTTCACATCGAGTTGGTGAACGTGCATCCTTCGGTGGGTTGCTACAGCAAGAACGGTTCGTATCGTGGCTAACTTTGCTACGGGGGAATATGTTTCGTTGTAGTCGACTCCGGGCTTCTGTTGGAATCCCTTCGCCACCAAGCGCGCCTTGTAACGGATCGGTTCGCCATGCTCGTCCGGCTTGATTCGGAAGACCCATTTCGATTTGAGCGGAACCACACCAGCAGGGCATCTCACCAATCGCCAAGCATGGTTGTCCGCTAGCGACTGCAGTTCCTCACGGACCGCTTGCTGCCAAAGAGCTTCGTCGGCTCGTCCAGCGATCTCCTTGTACGCCTCCGGGACATCGAAGATCGAACGCTCGGCCTCATCTCGTCCAACGGAACCGTCAAATAGTACATCGGAAACGTTATGGGGAACATCTGCAGAATGGGATTGCGCGGCAGTGAAAATTTTTCCAACCAGAAATTCTTTCAACTTACCGGGGAGTCTGCGCTCCCGTTCGCTGCGCCTCGGGGTTTCCATTTCGAGGTTTGAACCACGGTCTAGTTGCGAAGGGAGCGCTCCGGTTTCTTCAACACCGTCGTCTTCAACCTCGCCTTCTTCATCATCAGTCAGGATGTCGTCATGTTGAGCCACCAGCGGCTCATCGGGTTGAACGGACTGTTCAGGGGTTTGCACGTCTTCCTCATCTTGATCCTCGAACTCGTACGGAGCAACAACCAAAGGAGTTTCGTCACGGATCTGGGTGGCAAACGGAAAACTGTTTTCATTGAACTTGACATCTCTGGCTAGGAATAACTGCTTCTTCTCTTTGTTCCACAGGCGGTAGGCGTTCGGCGCATAGCCGATCATCACAGCAGGCTTGCTTTTCGGATCCAGTTTCTTCCTCTGTGCCGTGGACACCCAAGCAAATGCTTTACAGCCGAACACACGTAGTTTACTAACGTCCGGCTTGTGACCAGTCCACATTTCCGCAGGAGTCTTCCAATCAGATACCGCGGTGGTTGGACTTCTGTTTGTCAGGTATACCGCCGCTAGAACCGCTTCATTCCACAGATTCTTCGGAGTTTGGGCTTCAATCAGCATCGCACGCACCTTTTCGACGATTGTCCGATTGAACCGTTCGGACACTCCATTCTGCTGTGGTGTGTACGCTGCGGTTGGCTCGACTTGGATCCCCTTGGAAACGTACCAATCACGCTGGTCATTGGAGCAATACTCGCGCCCTTGGTCGACAGTCAGCTTTGAAATCGAATGTCCCAGAGCGGCACTCGCCATGGCCTCGTACTCTCGAAACTTCTGGAACACCTCGGACTTCTTCTTGATGGGATATACTACTGCAAAGTGCGTGTAATCATCAATAAAGGTGACGAAGTACCGAGAATCATCCCAAGCCGCTGGTGTAATTGGACCGCACACATCGGAGTGCACTCGTTCTAGAGGTCTTGTAGCACGGACTCTAGTACCCGTGAATGGTTCTCGGCACTGCTTTCCGAGAACACAAACATCACAAAAATCCAATTTATCTGGTTTCTCGGGAATACCTATTACCATGCCATGCTTCGCGAGTGTCTGCAAACTCTTGCTCCCCAAATGAGCCAGTCGACGATGCCACAGGTTACCAGTCACAGCTCCACACATGTTGGCCGCCACCGTATCGACACGGAGATCGAGCTCGTAAAAATCGCCCCGCATGGGACATCTCGCAATCAGGTCACGACCTTGCTTCATGATCGCTTCCTTTTTCGTGAATGTGACATCAAGATCCGCTTTTGCCATCTTCTTCACAGATAGCAAGTTCGCTCGAAGATCTGGTACGAAGAGGACGTTCTTCAAGCTGATATAGTTACCTTCCTTGTTGACGCCGTTGATCGTGCCACTGTGCCGGGAAATCAGGGATTGATCATCCTTCGCCACGTTTATGACGACAGGGTGCTTCAGCTTCGTGAGGTCGGCGAAACAGTGCTTCACATTCACAAGGTGGTCCGAGGCTCCGGAATCCAGCTTAAAGGAAACTGCTCCCTCGTCCTTTGTTTGGGAGCATCTCCCGGTCATAAAAGCCACCGCCTTACCTCCAGCAGCAGCGTTAGCTTCAGCGCTCCATCTGTCTTCAACTTCACACGACAGTCCTTGGCCTTGTGTCCCTTCTTCTGGCAACGGTTACACTTTCCGGTGAACTTACCAGGCTTCTGCTTCGATCCTTGGAATGCTGCAGGTTTCTCTTGGCAGGAATCCGCTGCCCGGTCGGTTTTCTTGAGCTCCTCGGCAAGAAGGCGCTCGCGAACAACATCCAGTTTTAGGTTTTCCTCACCTAGATTTTCCAGTGCCGTAACCAACGGATCGAACGACTCGGGAAGGGTAGCAAACAGCTGGGACACAATATCGTTCTCTTCAAGCTTCGCTCCGGCCAGCTTCAGTTGTCGGATCAGCTCTTCGAAGGTTTTCAGGTGATCTTTCACAGACGAACCTTCCATCATTCGTAGCTTCGCAAGTTGCTTCCTGACGAATGTCTGCGACGAGACGGACTTCTTGGCGTAGGCGGATTCAAGGCTCATCCACATCTCCTTGGACGTCTCCTTGTCCCGCACCAAATGCAGCAAATCGTCATGAACAAATGACGTCAGCAGGAACGCCGCCTTACCGTCATCTTCCTGGAACTTCGTGAGCTCGGCCGCTTCCATCGGAGGATCCTTCTTGATGATATCCAACAGCTTCACGGACTTCAGATACTTCTCCACTCGAAATTGCCAATTGTCGAAACCGGTGCCCGAGAACTGCGGGATCCCGTGGACCAAATCCTTGCGTGAGTCGCCCATAACCTCTTGATGGTTAGAAAGAACCGGAACAGCAAAGTTTAAAAGTAGAATGGATTTTATTTAACGACTAGCTTGAGTGGAGTCTTGAACAGGAATGAAAAGTTTTTCACCGTTGTTTATTTAAGAAAACTTAGGTTGCTAGGGGTGACGTTCGGTCTCCAAGGAGGTGATCAGCACACTGCGTTACCGATTTACTCCAACAGTTTGGAATCGAGGTGACGTGTAGGGACCGGAAAGCAATGTCTGACACCTTTTTGAAATCCAATTGGTGGCTTCCGAATACAGAAAAAAAGAAAAATACGGATGGGTTTTCCGTTCATATTTACCCCTCAATTGGACAGAATTCCCAAATTTTTCTCGAACAAAAAGCCACCATATTGAATTAAAAATGCAACAATACCTATATTGAGGGGTATTTGGTAGTATTTTTCAATTTTTCTGTAACTGGAAGCCACCATCTTGAATTTCAAAAAAGGCGTGAGACATCGATTTCCGGTCCCAACACGTCACCAAGATTCCTAAAATACTCATAAGGCGGTGTACTTGACAGAATATCCCAGTTTTTATTTAATCGGAAGCCGCCATCTTGGATATCAAAATGGCGCCGGGCTTGGATTTCCGGTCGATATACGTCACCCCGTTTCCAAAAATACCCATAGTAAGGGGTATTTAACAGAATTTCCAAGTTTTTCTCCAACCGGAGGCCGCCATATTGAATTTCAAAACGGCCTCAGACATCGATGTCCGGTCCCTACACGTCACCACGATTCCAAAAATACCCATATTGATGGGAATTTGGCAGAATTTCCCAGTTTTTCTCTAACCGGAAGCCGCCATATGTAATTAAAATGGCGTCAGACATGGGTTTCCGGTCCCTACACGTCACCTTGATTCCAAAAAATACCCATATTGTGGATAATTCGCCACGCAGAATAACCCTGCATTTATCAAGATTTTTCCGCTATTGAAAATTGAAGAAATTCAAATATCAAAGCAAAATAGAACGATTGGGAATTATCAAGCTTACTGGATCCAATTATTCAACCTGGAAATCGAAAGTGGAATTCCTGCTGATCCGAGATGACCTCTGGAAATGCGTAACCGGGAAACGACCAGAACTCGGTGCAGAGCCTAGACCAGCGGATGTAGCAGCAGTTGAAGCACCGACAAACCGACATGACATTTAATTCTGACTTATGCCCGAAAACCGTAAACGGCCGATTTTAATGTACAGTGATCCGAACTGTCAAAACCATAGGATTTTTAATTTGTACAGAATAGATCAGACACGAACCAATTCATAACTTTTGCATGCAGGCTCATGGCTTAGCTAAATATTTCGCGCGAACACGGAGCCAGATGTCAGTAGTGTGTTTTGGTCAGAAATTCTATTGTTTTTGCTATGGTCATTCATGTCGGTTTGTCGGTGGAATGGGTGCGATATCCTACGCAGGTGTGGAAGCTGCCTTCCTGTACATTCGATTGCCGTCAATGGATGGCAGATAGGACATCTTCAGGATTGTTAGAGCAACCGTACCAATGGGTAAATAAGGCACATTTACCAACCTCTACCATAAGGCTACTTGCGTACCGGGGGTTGCTATTCAGGTGGGGGAAATAGCAATCCGCACCTTGGGAAGTAGTGAGTTTATAAATTTAGCAACCCGGTAGCAACGCATCAGACGGTTGCTATTTTGAATAAACGCCAAAAGATTGTTTTTCCGGTGTGGAAAACGGTAACTTAACTTATGACTGTGATAGCAACGACCGGTGTGGAGAGGAGTGATTAAGCCAAAATGGAAACACTGTGCGTAAGTAAAATAGTGCCGCAAATGGCAACGACTGGTACGGTTGCTCTTATGCCAATAGCGGCAGTAATGCAGTTTGACAAAACGAAACAACTAGACGTAGCCTGGCCAATTACCGCATAGAATTTTGACAACTGATAAAGTTTGGGCAAGTGGACTTAGTTTGCCCGGGAAAGACTCAGCTTGATAATGTGTTTGGCCAATTTGGCTTTTTTCAGTTGCGTCTATCACTGATTCGCCCATTTAATAAATATATCATCCAGGATCAATGAAATTTACTGTGAATTCAATTAGCCGCCATCATTGTTTAAAAATAAAAGCTTCCCAGTTTTAGTTTCATTACATTTATTTCACTGGACAGTTATCTAGTTGACTTCTCTATCATGGTACAAGCTGTGTAGTGGTAGGTAGTTCGAACGACCCAATTCTCACTCATATAATGCTGCTTACTCTTGCACTCATCATCATCATAAAATCAATTGTCATTCATAACCAATATACAAAATCTATACACCCAAAATTATGTCATGAGAAACACAAATCGCAAATTGGTCGTAAGGAATAAAATATTACTAATAATAATAAAAAAACGTATTACGCCTAATCACTGTATCTGTGTGTTCAATCCCGCCGACTGATCTTTATCCGTAAGCCATCCTTCGGTCTCAGAATAAGTTCCCCCAGGAGCGTCAAATTCTCCCGCCGATCGACCGCCTCGATCCGGTACTTTCGCAGCACCGCCGAAATGATCGACTTCTCCTCCAGCACTGCAAACTTCTGCCCAATGCAGTTCCTCGGTCCGGCACTGAACGGAATGTACGCGTACGGATGCCGTCCGCGGCAGTTCTCCGGCAGGAAGTTATCCGGATTGAACTTATCGGGATTGGGAAACACGGATGAATCGCGATGCAGCTGGTAGACCACTATCATCGCTGTCGTACCGGCAGGGATGGTGTAGTCCTCGATCTGGACGTCCTCAACCAGTTTCCGGGCGATCAGCGGAACGCTCGGGTACAGCCGGAGACCTTCCTTGATGCAGCATTCGAGATACTTCATTTCGTTGAGTTCGTTCATGGTGGGGAAGCGGTTCCGATCGCCCCCCATGATGTGATCGATTTCGTCGACGATGCGATCCTGGATCGACGGCTCGGCGCCCAGTAGAAGCAAAATCCACGAAATGGCAGCCGACGTTGTGTCGTGACCTTCGAACATGAACGTATCCACCTCTTCGCGGATGTCCTCGTGCGATAGTACCGTTCCGTCTTGCGATGCCTCGATCAGCAGATCCAAGAACGCCAACCGCTTCTTGCGGCCAAACTCTTCCGGGTTGTTGTTACCGTCCAAAATAGCTCCGCTGGCTTCCGCGGTCTTCTTGGTGGTGTTATTGTTGGAGAGCTTTAGCCTTTTGATCTCTTCTTTCCGTTCGAGGATTACCCGGTTGGAGAACTCGTGTAAGATCGACAGGCATCGCTGGTGGTTACGGTAGTCTTCGGTACGCTTGAAGATGAAATCCGGCTGCAGCCAGATCTTCTGCTGGCGGTTCTGGACGATGCTTCCGATTCTGAATTGGAAAGAAAGGGTTGAAATTGATGACATTCCTTTAATAAAATTAACACCCAACTTACTGATAGACTGCCTTCACGTATTCCGAATCGGAGTTCTTCTGAGCGTTGATCAATCGACCCATGGCAGTTTCTGAAATCCGAAATAAAAAATCCCCATTAGTTCAACATTTTTTTCGTAGGTTTACCCGCGCAGAAAACTCACCACAAACGACATCCAGTGCGCACAGGGTCACGTACGGGAAGCAGTTGAAGCCCTGCTCGTTGCCGAGTTCCTTCTCCAGTCGCTGCACCAGCACGGCACTCTGCTCCTGGAAGATGTCGACAAAGTCGTCCAGGATTTTGAAATGGAATGCCGGCGTGAGGATCTTTCGGCGCGGGTGCCATTTCTTGCCCTGGCTGGTCAGAAGCCCGGTGCCGAGCCATGGCTTCAGGAACTCGTAATCGTGACTCTTTTCGATGTGACGTGGACTGCCGAGAATGGGCTGCAATGTGAAGGTAGGCATGGAAGAAATATGAGTGGATGATTGCGGAAATAAAGCAAGGAAGTATGGAGCGGAATGATGTACGGAGGTTTGTGCTTTTCAGGGCTGGAAGCGTCGATCGTCGAGCTGGCGTTTAGGGCGTTTAGGTTATCAATCGCAGTTTGTTTAGCGAATTCGATCTTCTCTACGTTACAATATTGTTTCTTGTTTTAGAAAAGCATGAACAATGGAGCATATCGCCAAGTCAATCATCAAATCGAATCAGCTCGCGACGACATAAAGGACATTGCGATAACCTAACTAATAGCGAATTCGTTTTATTATCAGGTTTGGAACCAGTGCGAAACGCGCAACTGAAAAATAACACAGCAGCGGGAACATATGGAGCGCAATCGGAACTGATCCGACATGGCCCGGAGTCCTTACATCACACAAACCGCTCCGCTGAAGTGAAGATCAAGTATTCATAGTAAGACAGATACTAGATGAGCGATGGAGAAAAGGTAAAGTGACATCTCTGTCAAGCCTTCGACCACATAGTACTTCGTGCGCTAGGAGTACCGGTGTACCTAATAAATCGGATCGTAAAGTGTTGCTTAACGGAACGCACCTCACTTCAATGGTGCAAGGATGTCCACTATCGCCAAAGTTGTTTGTATACCTTTTGGATTGCTAACTCTTCCATCGCAGATCGAAAGACTTATTGCAAGCCTTACTCCTGCCTTAGAGGCGTTCGGTTTGCAACTCAATGTATCCAAAACCGAAGTTCTAATGCGTAATCTATCAATAACAGTTGCTCGGGACCCTCCACGCCAAGGCACTTTTGGGCGTTACAATACGGGTGGTAACAAAGATGAGATACCTAGGGATATATCTCACAAGCTCTCTGAATCGCAGGGAGGCAGTAGCTGAAAGAATTTCAAGGGTATGGTGGAAAACATCTGTCCGCATATATCACGCGGTAATCGCCCCAATCATCCTGTATGGTCTAAAAGTGACAACGTTGACAAAACACAATCGAGATCGTCACGAAGGTGAGTTCAGAGAAAAATTAGCAATTGGCGTCCGATTTGACAACCGAAATTGAAAATCGTCACTGACAGCAGCTTTTGGGATTTTCACTAATGGGGCTGTAGTGGATTATCTCATTTGTTTCAATACATAAAGCTATACTGTCTTCGACAAAGTTGCTGTACTGGGTTAGACCAACAAGCCTGTGCCATTGGATTCAGGTTAAATTGGGATCTACGCCGCTAGAGGCGCTTCACTTTTATGTTACTTATGACGGGCGCTATAATATATGGATCATATTTCCAACATAGAATATTTCGTGATCCTGACCATATAGAAAGTTACTGTCTTCAGCAAAGTTGTTCAGGTGACCAAGTCCTTTCGGATGGTGGCTATATTAGTTCAGAACTCTCTCATTACGCAGCGCTAGTGTGCATGTGCAATTCCTATATAAACTGTATCTCGAGAGCCTGGCCATATAGAAAGTTGCTGTTTTCAGCAAAGTTGTGCAGGTGATCAAGTCCTTTCGGATGATGGCCATATTAGTTCAAAACACGCTCACTACGCGGCGCTAGTGTGCAAGTAAATTTCCTGTATAAGCTGTATCTCGAGAACCTGGCAATATAGAAGGTTACTGTCTTCAGCAAAGTTGTTCAGGTGACTAAGTCCTTTCGGATGATCGTCATATTATTTCAGAACTCTCACACTACGCGGCGCTAGTGTACACATGAACTTCCTTAATATGTTATGTCTCCAAAGCTTGTCACATTGCTGTGCAATGTGAGAACAGGAACCGGAAAAGGGATGACGTGTAGAGGCCGGAAATCGATGTCAGATGCCATTTTGGAATCCAAGATGGCGGCCATCGGTTCAAGAAAAACTGTCAAATACCCTACAATATGGATATTTTTGGAAAGGGGACGACGTGTAGAGGCTGGAAATCGATGCCAGATGCCATTTTGAAATCCAAGATGGCGGCCATCAGTTTAAGAAAAACTGTCAAATACACTACAATGTGGGAATTTCCGAAAATGGACGACGTGTAGAGGCCAGATATAGATTCCAGACGCTATTTTGGAATCCAATATGGCGGCAACATGTTTTCCATGGTCACCATAGCCGATCGAACTCCAGACGAAACTAGAACCGCACTACCGTTCTTACTGGTGACAACGCTCTGATGAGACAACGAAACCTTACCCAAGCTCCTCCCCTGATCCTATCCTTCGACAATGTACCTCTCTTACCTCGAGTAAGCCGCGAGTTTCGGCCCAACTCCTACTAGACATAGAATTAAGTGAATGTTGTTACAAACAAAGAACAATGAACTATCGGCTCCGTAAAGCTAACGTGATTGAGCCTTCCAAATAAACGAACTAGTTAAAAAAAAACATGTTTTCCATATATAAGGTTTACCAAGAATATTGCGTATAATTTATTGTCTATAGCGTATCACTGAGCAACCAGATTTAAATAAAATGCTCCATTTGCAAAATAAAAGCATGTTAAGATTGCACTCGTATACTGCCCCGTGGAAAATTTTGAAACCACCCGAGTAGCACACTTTCATCACAATAAGTTACAGCAACTTGTTTATGACTGAAATACGTCGTATATAAGTTTCTCCAATTGATTTGTAACAGGCGTGCTACTAGGGCATCATCACTTTCATAGTTCTTCTATTCTCCACGTGTGCCAACTTTGATTTGCCAATTACCACTACCTACTTCTCTTCCTTCCGCTCTCAGAATTCGCCGATTCGGTGTCTCTCGTTGTGTTTTCTGCTGAGACTGAGCAATATTCGATACCGCGAAACATCTCCGCAGTTATGTTTTCTTTCGGCGCAGGAGATGTGCGGTAATCAAAAGTTAAGAATGTAGCTCAACATTTACAATAACATTCCACCAAATTTTCATGTGCGTAGTCCACTGCAACAGCCGAACGTACGAACGAATAGGGTGACCATAGCGCATTTTAAGAAAACGTCACAAGTTTTTATGGCTGTTTTAAATCAATAATTACGAAGAAACCATAAAGCCTACAAGGTTACTACCAAAGGCACAAATCTAGGGAACTGCATGGAAAATGTTTTGTAGAACAACTTAATAAACAGAAATGAAAATTTTCAACTTATAAACACTACAATGTATGAAATTTCACCAGTTTTTTTGAAACTTTCAACATACTTTTCAATTTTAATGTATGATAATTAACTTTAATCGAGTTCAAAGAGTTTCAAAGAGCATTGATAGCTAAGACTTTAATCTTTCATTTGGTATGTTGAAATCAGAAAACCACATTAAGATTAAAAAAAATATAGCTAACCAAAGTTGACAATACAAAAAAAAACATCAAATGTTGAATAACTCACTTAGCAGTCTGAAAATATGTAAAACCCGGAACCAAACACCCTGTATGTATACCAATTTTTCGTTTTCTTTTTTTTCTGCCTTTATTTTTTACAGTTTTAATGGACATTGAATAACCTGTTTTATTTTTTTATCATCCTAAAATGCACACTAAAAAGATGTTTTCGTCAGATCTTTGGTCAGCAAATAAAGCGTTGTGAAGTTCAGCAGTGCAGCAGTTTCGCATACCTTAAAGGGCGAACACGAAATTATTGCGACACATTCAACAGGGCATAACTTTTTTACCATTGGGTAAAAATCAACCAAATTTTGCACACTTTCTCATTGATGTGTATTGTGTACATGCTGTCAAACTCGAAGTCGTGTTTTTCGATTCAACGAAAATGGAGGTGAACCAACGCGAGTTGAGAGAACAAATTCTTTCCAAACACCTGGAATTTCCTGACCTGTCGCACCGGTAGTTGGGAAAAATGTTGAACATTCACCATTCAACCGTCTCCAGAGTGTTGAAGCGGTTCCAGGAGCGGTTGACGTTGGACCACGGCAAAGGAGCTGGAAGAAAACCGGGACCGGAGAACAAAAAGACGGAGGGAAAGGTGAAGCGGATGATTAAAGCAAATCCCAACGTCTCAAGCCGTGATTTGGCTAAAAAGATCGGCATGTCGCAGAGCTACGTCCAGAATGCAAAGAAGAGAGCTGGACTACATACATACAAGGTACAGAACTTCCCAAACCGCGATGAGCGGCAACAATTGACGGCTAAAACTCGGGCACGGAAGCTCTACGAGAAGATGCTGACAAAATATGGCTGCTGTGTGATGGACGACGAAACGTATATAAAAGCCGATTCTAAGCAAATTCCGGGGTTGGAGTTTTTCACCGGCAAGAGCAAGTTCGATGTGGACGACAAATTCAAGAAGAAGAAAATGTCGAAGTTCGCCTTCAAATATCTCATTTGGCAGGCCATCTGCTCTTGCGGACTGAGGAGTGAGCCTTTCGTGACAAAGGGCACAGTAAATGGCGAGATCTACAAATCTGAGTGCCTCGAGAAGCGCCTTTTGCCGTTCTTGCAGCAGCACGACGACCGCTATTTTGGCCAGATTTGGCATCATGCCACTATTTTAAAAGTGTCCTGGAGTGGTATGAGGCCAATTCTGTCCATTTTGTTCCAAAGGACATGAATCCGCCAAACTGTCCGGAGCTGCAGTACTGGGCAATAATGAAGCGGGAACTTCGCAAGAGCAAGAAGACAGTCAAAGACGAGAAGGACATGTTAAGAAAATGGAAAAAAAAACTGAGAAACTGGTACCGGATGACACTGTAAAGACTTTGATGGAGGGCATCAAGCGAAAATGCGTTCAATTTTACACTCAAGGCTCTCCATCGATTAACTTTTCCTTTGATTTTTGAAGTAATTATATGTATAAAACTACCCTAAAATTTTGGTTTGATTCTAAACATTATAAGAAAATTGGCATGACATTTTCGGTGTCGCAATAATTTCGTGTTCGCCCTTTATGGTTTTACATAGGGAGGGTCTAGACTCTTTCTGGTTTTACATTGTTTCACAAGGATTCCCAGTCATGGGAGAGGACAGTAATAGCACAGTGAAAAAGTTCACTACCACCAACAATCAATACGAAACTAACGATTTTAAATTGGCTCACCACTTTAGTAGCCTATTGGTCCCAAGCAAACGATTAACGTACCCTATTCTAGTTGAAATTCTATTACTACACTATGTTTGTTTTGATTCGCTATGAAAATTTGACAGATAACATCAGGGGTGTGTGGATTCATGCAGAACATGCAGGGGTGAGTGAAATAGCTTGGGACTGCTTGGGACCGTTGTTCTGGTACTGAGTGAGCCAAAAATAATAATGATTTTCTTCGGGACCCAGTGGTCTTAGAGTTACCTCTATGCTACCACTTATATTCCCAACCATCCCCTTCATCCATAAAATGAAGATATAACATGGTGAGTTCACCATGTTATATCTTTATTTTATTCTAGCAGACAGCAATTTCAACATTTATAAAAAAATCTACATATGCCAGCAATACCGACTGGGTGTATCCTATGGCTTACCTTCCCTACTAACATAATTCCAAAATTCCCTAGACATTTATGAGGGGTCGTAGAGTTCTCTGCATCTCTCTTAAGTAAATGTTGGACTAACATACCTTTCCTATCCCTACCAGTTGTAAGGACGTGGCCAGGACAATCCTTAACTGTTGGAGCTGGAAGTGTCTTTATCTGGGAAATAGTAATGTCCAGTTACAGATATCCGTCTTGCTCTTAATAGTTTTGAATTCGTACCACCTACGATATTGTGCAACTTGTTCGATGCTAATGCTAATGCTAATGCTAATCATTCCCGAGAAAGTTCTTCAAATTGTTAGGATCCGGAATAGTCTCCAAGTCCAGCCTTGAAAGTTGTACGTGGCCAGAATCTTGAGCTCACCTCTGCATCTCCACAATTGCCACACGGGAAGGATAGTTGTTGCTAGTGGGTCGGGTTATTTTTAGATTCGGGTTCACTGTGCTAAGTAATTTCAGTAAAAAGCAGCAGTCTGTTTTTTTTTAATTCAAATCTAGTGCGAAGGAGGGGACGAACCTGAGATTCAACTCACGACCTTCTGCTCAGTACGCAGAAACGGTAACCGCTTAGCTACCGAGCCTCGTCTCAAAACACAATTAATGTAATAAGGCTTCGCTAGAAAAACGGCTTTTCAGTTGACATATTTCTTCTGTGTCCAAATGAAAGCACGCCCTATGCGTTCCAGTCTGCTAGCTTCAGTTTCAACGGAATCTCAAAAACGCATCAATTTTAAATTACGTGCTGTGCTCACCGATAAGGCAACACTTGCTAATACAATTAGTGAAAACCTTATTTAAAAATGCAGGATGTTTAAGTGTTCAGGCGCCATGAAGTCTCCGCAATTACCCACTATACTACGCACACGTTGTAAGTAATGCATACACTGAAAAAAGTTTTCACATAGTTTCCATTAATCTTTTTTCCAATAACATCTGAATATCACATTAATATAATAGATTTCATTGGACAGATAAGGTTCATGTGATTAAGTGGTGCAAATTCAGGGATCACATGAAAGTAATTTTATGAGTGTACAACAACAAACGATGATCATTATCGCACACTGGCTCTGCGCTGCGCAGCGTTCATTCATTGTCGAATTGAAACTGGCTTTTCGCCGAGTAGTAAAAAGCAGTTACCGGTAACCATTCAGAGAGACAGCCAAACCAGATTTCGGTATTTAGGTACGACAGTAGGTATGTATTTTATTACTATTGAGGCAGGTCAGCCGATGGAAACGTGAAAACGTGAGGAATTGCGGTTTACACTTGAACAAGTACGATGCTTGACGAGTACGCACAGTCGCTGGAAAGGTAAATGAACTGAAATGATGGCATCTGTCTGACGAGCGGTATGTGTACTTCGAGGTGAGGTTCATGACTTAAGTAAGGCACATGGGTTAGCAAATTACTCTTTGTATTCACATTCACGATGTCCTTTCATATTTTTGCTTGATTTTTTAAGGAAACTAAAGACCGTGGACCCCCGGTAAAATGCCTAAACGTCATTCAGTATATGGAATGGTGGAAAACGAAATGGAACAATGCGAAACGGAACGCAGAATCTAAACAAAACAGCAAATAAGGCTACCAGAAACATGTATTTCTGATGCTTATAGGGTTACTAGAAGTGCTCATTAAAAATGAACCACGTCAATATGCATGAAGATTCAGATTAGCGGTACGATAAAAGTTCACGCAAAAAAGGACCTGGCAAAATAGAACCTATTACTTAAACTAGTTTATGGGATCGTTAAATTCAGGTGCCAATCAACATATTCATACGGATTCATTGCTTGGCAATATCCGCATTGGCCAATGCGATACGAGTTGCTCCTTCGAGAAGATGACTTTGTTATGTGATTCGCAGACAAACTTGTTTTTCCCGTTCCAAACAGCTTATAATTTTGATTCTTTCCACTAAACCAGTTTAGTTTTTTTTTCCGCAGCATCGTTTCGGTCGGTATGCGATTTTCTGTTGAGTCATTTGGTCGTAGCTAATCAATTCTCGAATAAATTGATTTTGTTTCTGTCTTGCATGTAGGCGTCATGGGCCCGTTTCAACCTTTAATTTAAATCTACGAAATCGGTTTGCCCTAATCGCATCTTACCTCCACTGCGCTGGCTTTGGAGATCAACACATAGGGCATGGGGCCGTTCCACGCTCGGCTAAATCCTTGCTGACGTCCGTAGAGCTTGCGAATGGAAATGATGCGGTTGAAAATCTCTGTGGTGCATTCGTTTCGGGGATGGGGTACCGGAAAATAAAGAAGTAAGGTTGAACTATTATTTAGTGATTAATATTAGATACGCACTTAATTAACTTCGATCTTGCCACAGCGCAGACGATCATAATGTATGTAGTATCACTTACACACTTAGAAATTATCGCCGACTTCGGTAATTTTTTTTCCGAAATCTGAACAGCTGAACTTTTCGGTAAAATTTATGCAATTCAATTCAATTGCTTTTCAGCTACTTTGAAACTAAATCTCCACTGAAATGACAAGATTTGATCATTTAAACAAGGTTGAACATGTTTTGACATTATTTTCAATAGCCTTTAAAATGAAGGTCAAAGTTTTACCGAACGTGCAGCTGTTCTGATTTCGGTAAAATTTACCGAACACGGAAACAAAATCTTAGTGTGTATGATACCAAATTCAGTGAAAAATTCGAGTGATTTCTAATCAACTGGATAGTTGCATGTCCTATAAACATCATTAATACGATAGATGGAGTAGATGAAAGCATAGAGTTGATAGTTCCGTTAGAGTACGGCAGTGTGAAGATTGCATATAGATATTAGAATAGAGAGCTAGGACAACTTTTAAGGTAGGTACAAATCGGTTTTTTCATCTCTCTTTACCAAACTCCCCCTTTGGAGAGGGATGGTGAGGGGTGTCCCTCCCCCCCCGCCATCACTGGCAAAAAGAGATGAAAACCGACCCGCTCAAGTACCAACTGTGTGTTTGAAACAGTTCTACCGATTTTTTACCGCACTTCAGTTGTTATTTGAAGGAAGGCATCCAGTCGTAGGTTTGGAAATTGCAACTATTGTTTACCCCTACCACCCCAGACAACCATTTGTTACGTATACCACAGTTACAATTGAAATATGCAAGCATATATACCATTTGTTTAAATCGTATGTAATGTTCAAAAATGCCCTTTACGTACAAAAGTGGAGGCAATATACAAGCATCGCCAAAACATTAAAAAAAGAAATGGCTAGATACGATTTTGATAAGTTATTTTTAAGACCTACATTAGCATTTTCTCCGATTTCTGATAGACTAAATAACGATTCCTATTCCTGCATTGATTTATGGTTTATATATTTACGATTAAATTTTTACCACAAGACCATTTTGTCTATGAAATATTACGATTTGAAACACTTTTATACACGATGCACTAATTGATTACTGATTTACTTCACCATTGTATGCAATTTTCGAGGTCCATAGTTACGATTTTGTTTGATATTTTAAACGACCAATAAAATTAGCGTCAAAAAGTATTTTTACATGCACACAACATCAATCAAAGCCCCAATGCACTAGGACTTCCGTATTTGGCATGAAACTTATGTTATACTTACATCTTACACCATTAAAACCATCACTTACTGGAATCGAACTTTGAACACCCGGGTTGTTAGTTGTCGAGCTATCCACAGCATCACACATGAGTTGTGAGTTTTGTTGATTCTAATCAATAACATTTCACATCTATCGTATGAACCATCAAAGTAAATCGTTTATCCATGTTGCTAAATGTTGCTGCAATACGAGTTGATTCATTGATAAATACAACTTTTTTTGTCGTCGTTTTTCACTCGTCACCCTATACGACACATATTTGACAAGGCGATGGAGCCATACTTGTTTACATTTGCGTCGCTATCAATAGTCTGTATGAATTCGCGTGAAAAGCAGTGCAATTCGCTTTAAAACTCAGCTCCGTGGTCATTTTTCACCCAGAAAAGGTAATACACAATAAAAAAAAATACATAAAGGTACCATAATATAACATCAAATATATTTTCCAGATGTTTACCGTGGCGCAATTTTTCGAAAAGCAACACCTACGAGTATTGGCTATTCCATCCTCTTGGATTCGAGGCGGCTGCTTGCTATGGCCAAAACTTCTATCAAACGATAAAATTGACAAAATGCGTGTAGATGGAACTGATTTTCACGGGGCTTCGAAAAAAATTCCGGCCATAGTAACCCGAAAATACCGGAGTCTTCAAGCAGCAGAAGCAGCCGCTGAAGATCTTTTAAAGCATGAAGTTTCTGACATAGAAACTAAACGAAAACTTCTGAAACACAGCAATGTGAAGCAAAATCCACGCAAGGATTACAACCGGGCCATTGAGAGTATGTTGCGCATATAGCAAATTATTTCGCAGCTATAATATCTATTTTTTTAGAAATTGTTTCTTCCAAACAGGCGAAAGTGCAACAAACCGGATCTCATGGAATCACTGTCGGTGCTAATGGGTCGATTCAGTCTCCCGGAACTCGAAAAACTACACCAAGGTCATCGTTCCAGACACCAAGTAAGCAACGACAAATCGAATCCTGCAATCTTATACGCCAGCCATCCGTACCGCTATCATCGTCCCTAACATCCAGCACTTCCAGTGCTCTAAGGACTGCACCAGGTGCATCGTTCCAGACTCCGAGTGTACCTCGAAAAGTTGAACTCACCCTAGCACGCCAGCAGATTTTACCAGAACGAGGACCATCCGAAACTTCCGCAGCACGAGAGATAGCAACAGGCGCGTCATTCCCGGTACCCGGTGTGCAGCAACAAGTTGGATTCGACAAACTGACACATCAGAAGACAACATCACGACAAATAATCCAAACACCAGGCACGTACGACATTCGCGAGACTGATCCAGGTCTTTCGTTCCAAACATTGTGTACCACACCATCCTCGTTTATAGCACCTACAATGATACATCAGGGACCAGCTCCAGAAGTTGTACCAAATCTACAAGAGCTATCTGATCAGTACAAAACTGAAAGGATCCCAACAAATGAAATGATGTATGCACCATCTTCTCCGAAAGGTAACGATAATTAATTCAATATCTGATTTTTTTTAAATTTTGTTTTGTTTTCTTTCAAACAGATCCAGCCTTAGGTCATCAGTCTACTTATCAGCAACCTATATTTGTTAATGATGATGGCATAATGTACATCACTCAAACAGACGACTCCGCCAACGCTGGTAAGAAATCGTCTGAAAGCATTCCTATATGATCATGTCACTAAGATATTTTCCTATTTTTAGGCAATCTGTCGCTCCTTCCTTTTGATGATTTCAAATGTGAAGTCGAAGCCCTCAGATCTGAAATGGCTAATTTGAAGACTGAATTCCACAATATGAAGCAGGAATTCAAAGAGACTATCTCGAATTCAATTCGCCAAGCCGTGACAGATTGCTTCGAAAGCAATTTCATTCGATTGGCTGCCATGATGGACATGTCTAAAACAATCGATGAGCCTGTGATGCAAACAGGGCAAATCGTCGAGGAGCATGTACCTATCAATGACGCAGATAATTTAACTAAATTTAACATACTATTGGCAAATGAGGATGTACGCAAACAATATGTAAGTTTTCTTTTTAATTTATCGACAAATCTTGACATACTTTTGTTTCAGATTGCCTACTACACGAAAATTGTTATCCCAGACACGTACATTGGAAGAGGAGATTCGGCTTTTTATATAATAGCAGATTGCCTATTTACGCGAGCGTTCTGGGACACATTTACCTGGACGGGAATCAATCGTGGCAACAAATCCAAAAAGGGGTTTCGCGAATTTGCCAACGTTCTTCAATTACTCCTGGCAATTGTACGTATTGGTGATCCAACGTACACATTACGAAATCTGGAAACATTTTGCAAAACTCGACTCTTCCGTTACTCGAAGGCAAGGTCTATCAGTAAGCAGCTACGGAAATCGGCTTGTCGTCTGAATCGGAAAAAGAAACACGACGGAAATGCGGATATTCCCATTGAATGCGAGCTTGGAGCAGGTGCTACAGATGATGAGGTCGATGAACCCGCAGCCGAAACTTTGGAAAATGCCGATGATGATGCTTCACATGCAGACAGTTCTATTGAGGGAAATGAACGTGAGCCAAACGCTGATGATACAAGAGAAGCTGATGACGTCGATGCAACCACTGATTCCTGTGACGACGACGTACCCGAAGTGAGCACGCTGTTCGATTCCGATGATAATGCTTCACCAGATTTTGCCGGATTTGAGGAAAATTAAATTCAATAATTTGGTTTTCATACGATTGCTTTGCTGTATTTCCGAATTCCATGATTCCAACATTGAAGTTGCGAAAAACATTGTTATTCTGATTCATTGTTTAGGTAAACTACTTCACAGTATGTATTAGAGGAACAAAAACAATTTCATTTTTCCATGGTATAGCAACTAGTTTACACATGATCGAACTGATATCGCACAATTGATTCTTGGATAAGTTACTTTTCTCTGCCTTAGCAACAAAAATATGAATAAAAGAAGATTTGAAAGGTTTAACGAAAAATTCATTCTTATGCGGTACATAACTACCTTCAATCACCCAATCCGAATTGTTTTCAATTACATTTTCCATACAAACAATATGAAGGTCTTTAGTTAGAATCCATTTATCTTCAAAGTTTGTACTCAAAATGAAGTCCGTTAGGGTGATCTTGATTTTAGATATTGTCTTCTCAACGGAAATAGTAGTTCTTGTATTAGTTGAACATGCATGGCTTATGTTTTTTGAAGTTTCATTATTAACAAGTTCGATCAAACGGTTTGCTATTTGATTCAAGGGCAGCGGTCCTGCTTGGATCATTTTTTTAATAGAATGTAAGTAATTTTCGAACGGATAAGCAGTTAGTGTACACAACGGTCCAAACCTTTCTACTTCATCTACTACGTGGCACAGATTATGAACATTGCTTGTAAGGTATTCTACTCCGTACAGATCTTTATATTCATTTATGAAATCATTCAACAAATCACGGGCAACTGGAAGATAACCATTGTACATTTCAATAGAACATATACGAACTGCACAAAACAAATATAGAAAATGATGATAGAATTTGTCAGGTAGAAAATCTTTAAGAAGTACCAAACTAACGTAGTTAAGAAAATTACGATACTCTAAACCTTTCCACAAAGAAACAAACTGCAATGATCGCATTCGTCGATGAATTTCTGAAGGAAATCGAATTTTTACAAGGAAATTTGATATTTCTGCTTTATCTTTGATACTCCATTTAGCACGCTTTGTCATTGAACCTGTGCGCCAACCGTTCAGCAGTTTCCTCATCACACCTAATTCCAACAAATGTAGAGCGTCAGACACAATAATGTCCTCTATTAGATCTATTGGTAAACGTATGAGAGGTGTATCACTTCGTTGATGTTCGGGATACTCCTTATTCCGAAACTTCTCATCAGTTCTAGGTGGGGCATTGATATTGGGGAACACTACTGTACCAGCAGTGTGACAATATTTGCCCTTGGTAGTACACTTAAGGCAGTTGTGTTTGCCGTTGAAATTGATGACTCCTTTTATAAAAGACCGAGCAGGAGAATCGCATATAAAACATCGAATGCTGACCGCAATGTGGTGACCATTTATTACTAATCCATCCTTAAGGATTGGTAAAATCTCATTTATAAATGGAGTTAAAAATTGAGTTACACTTTTAGGCTTGCTGCTGCCATAAAACATGCCTATTACCATAGGTGTAACTTTGGGCAGCTCATGAATATTGCAGAGTATAGGCCAAAAGTTTTTCAGGCTACTTTTGTAGATTGGAAAGCCGTCAATATTAATATTTATAGATATTGACATTGGGCGATCAACCTGTTCCAAAGCTTTCTTCAAACAGTTTTCAATGCCTTGATGCCAATACAGTCCATTTTCAGCCATGTCAATGATGTTCAGGTTCCTTGGGGTTTTCATAAAAGTACGGGGATCACTTGGAAGATTTAACTCCAAGTTAGAGTTTAAAATCCCTACAAGTGATTTCAGCGCTGCCTGACTGATATGAAATTCGGTGGACCAACTCCGGATCTCTGTAACCAGATCCCTTTTCGGTGCTGAAAATGTTATTTATAAATAAATAAATTAAGACTTTAAAAATAAATGTATGCTTACTGTTTTCTGCCTGATCATGTTCTTCATTGACAATATTCGAAGGTTCTTCAACCTCGTTGATAGGAGTAACGACGCGCTGACTTTCAGGTTGGAATTCTTCAGAATGTCGTGTAATATGATCATTTTCGTGACTTGAATGTATATGTTTAGCGAGATACCACTTTTTTCTGTACTTTTTAAGAAGTCGACTATACGTTCCGCTCTTACGAGCCTTGATAAGTTTTCTTTTTAGCATATATTCACGCATTTTAACCACAACTAACTGTTTTCGTTGTTAACGCTGATGGAGATGTGATTAACACTAGTCGTATGTCTTAATAAAAAAATAACCCACAGCATTACATACGATTGAAAATTCACATAAATCGATTTTGTATGCACATTGTTCATGGCATCAAGCGAAATTGTAATTAGTGTTAAAAGTAGTATTTCTTACGACTCTGCATAAGCACACTATAATTTGACAGTAATAGTGATCGTTTATAAATCACAAGTTGGAAAACATACAATCTTGCTTATACATATTATGATGTGCATTGTACATTGTTACGATGTGAAATATTGGTCGTAACAAATGGAAGAAAAAACATTAAATACGAAAAAATATACACATTTAGTATGCTTATGATAGACAGATATACGATAGTAATTTCAAGTATTATTTTATACGATTCAAACTGTGTAATGGTATACGATTTCTGGTTGTCTGGGACGATATGTGCTCCTGTCATCGTCGACTTGACGATCTCGAGGGGACACGGTTGGGGTAGGTGCTGCTTTTGGAATATTTTATACTGGGAAATCCGGATATAAAATTTTCAAGCATCTGAACACTCCTCTTTTCACGATTAGAGCCATATTTACGGAGATAAATCGATTTAAAGGTTTGGTTGGCCCATCAGCCGATAAATAAATGAATTTGGAATATTTTATACTGGGAAATCCGGATACAAATATTTCGAGCATCTGAACACCCCTCTTTTCGCGATTAGAGCCATATTTACGGAGATAAATCGATTTAAAGGTTTGGTTGGCCCACCAGCCGATAAATAAAGGATTTTGGAATATTTTGTACCGGGAAATCCGGATATGAAAATTTCGAGCATCTGAACACCCCTCTTTTCGCGATTAGAGCCATATTTACGGAGATAAATCGATTTAAAGGTTTGGTTGACCCACCAGTCAATAAATAAATGAATTTGGAATATTTTATACTGGGAAATCCGGATACAAAATTTTCGAGCATCTGAACAGCCCTCTTTTAGCGATTAGAGCCATATTTACGGAGATAAATCGATTTAAAGGTTTGGTTGACCCACCAGCCATATTTTATACTGGAAAATCCGGATACAAAAATTTCGAGCTTCTGAACACCCCTCTTTTCGCGATTAGAGCCATATTTACGGAGATAAATCGATTTAAAGGTTTGGTTGACCCATCAGCCGATAAATAAATGAATTTGGAATATTTTATACTGGGAAATCCGGATACAAAATTTTCGAGCATCTGAACAGCCCTCTTTTCGCGATTAGAGCCAAATTTTATGGAGATAAATCGATTTAAAATTAAGTTAGATTTTTGATTTTAATGATAATAAGAACCACCCTAGAATGCATTGTCATGAAAATGAGGGTCTTACTATAAGGAACAAATTTTTAGAAAAGACTTTTAGTCTAAAGTTTCAGGCTCAAAACATATCATTCCACCTAAATCTGCATTCTGGACCACTGTGCTGGCAATGGCTGGCGACAACACTCTGATGAGATAAGAAAACCCCAACCTCAAGCTCCTCCCCTGATGCTACCCTTCGAAAATGTACTCCCTCTAATCGAACGCTTTTCCGGTAAAAATGTTATCTTTCTTAATTCAACAACACATTGCGTGATTCGATAATAGCCCACACCCTTTCACAACAAATAACTTAAGGCACTTAATTCAAAATCGTTGTACGTGTTCCTCGTCCAGAAGCGTTGTTGTGTTGATATGGCGATATACATGCTGTACTTGGACATGTGAATTGAATGTAAATTGCCCGCATTTGCCAAACAAAGCCGATCGAGTTCTGGGTAAAGATGAGCCTCTGCTTTTTGCATGTAGGGACAATCGAAGTCTGAAGAGCGTTCAAATCTGTAACGCTGCTGGAGCAGATAATACCATTTTTGAAAGAAGAGCCCCGATACGGGCACAAAAGCCGGGGCCCTTCGCCGCGGTGAACCTTCAGCGTTTAAGTGCGGGCAATCCGCTGTCATCCGTGGATCGTAAAAGGTGTCCCAAACATACCTGAGAGTAATTAAAAGTTTGTGCTGAAGCCGGAGCCCAAGATGCTACTAAAGCGATTAATTCGAAATTCGTAGCGTGGTAAAACAAATTTCAGAAATTGGCAGGACTTGTAGAGGGACCACCTTGAAGCGAATGGCGTTACGAAACCAGGTTTTCCAGATGAAGTTTCGTTGCTTCGTATGCTGATGACTTTGGCAAAAACCGAGCTACTCATCACTAATTTGCATACAAACTGATTTTCGTGTCTCCATTCAATCACTAGCGACCTTCACATTAACAACTTTGAACGAACAAAAAGCAATCAATTTCCATTCCACAAACTAGCTTCGCGTAATGCGTTATGCAATCGCCCTAACCCACATAAGTTCGTCAACGGCGCCGGTGGTGTAGTGGTAAGCGTGATTACCTCTCACCCTAGCAGGCCTGGGTTCAATCCCTGAGGCATAACATCTCTGATCACGCCTTCCTTCGGATGGGAAGTAAAGCCGTTTGTTCCCTGGTTCATGAGTTGATGGGTCGATAGGTAGGGTTCAGGTGTGGGAGCTGCCTTCCTGGCACGTCGGTAGCATTGGTACTCAGCACGGATTACAAAATCAACGGAAAAAAACAAACCAAAGGAAAAAAAAAACATAAGTTCGTTACACCCGAACGAATCGAAAGAAACTTTTTCCTTTTTCCTACTCCCACGATCGGCACGAACGAAAATCAAGTTCAACTCGATTGAACATACGCCGCAAACGATCTGCAAATTGCACCTATTTACGGCACTTACCCACCGTAGGTAAGTGGTGTTTGTTTACACTTATAACGGCGTCAATTTCATACTTACTCTATGAATCAAAGTGAAGCAAAAAACCATGGAAGCAAACAGACTCATTCACAAAAAAGATCCGTAGTTGAGAGCATGTGCTTGCTCGTAGCTAAATGGCGCATGACGGACGATCGCATTGGAGTTAGGGGTCATAAACGATCAAACTATCGTATAGCTGTTTGACAAACAGTTCGAAAGACAACTGGCGCTCGGAATTCTTCGACTCGAAGGGAAATAGTGATTCACCGCTGCCCCAACAGTCTCAGAAATGTTTACTGCCTTAAGGCACTGTTTGGAACAATGATTTCACAGTCTATGGTAACTAACCAGTAAAAGGTGGTTTCCCAATTTACAAACCCCAATAGCTCGTTTGGCTTTTCAAGGGAAATAGGCCCTCGGACCAAGATGGCGAAGGGTATTAGATCACAACACTACAGCGGTTGCTTGATATCATCAGACATACGCAACAAGCCGCGGATGGTGGAAGGTTTTGAATTTTGATTGCATTTTTTTCCAAGCTTGGTCAACCATGGCAACCAGAAAACAACCGACGACGGCAACCAGAAAACAACCGACGACGGCGGCGGCGGTGCGAGAGGCCAAAAGACAGGTTTAGCTGCTGGGATTAGATTCAAAATGTGACGCACGTATTGTGTTTTTGTTTTTCACGCGTTCCCACAGCGGTGTAACCTTGAAAATTGAGGTCGAAACTACGTCAAACTTTTGTGGCTGGCACGTGTCGGATGTCGCTCTATGGGTTATAAGCGAAACATGTGTTTCGAACTGTAAAATGCAAACTTTTTTAACGTCATTAGGATTAACGGCGCCGGTGGTGTAGTGGTAAGCGTGATTACCTCTCACCCCAGCAGGCCTGGGTTCAATACCAGTCGGCGCCGCCGGGATGTTCTGAGGCATAACATCTCTGATCACGCCTTCCTTCGGATGGAAAGTAAAGCCGTTGGTCCCCGGTTCATGAGTTGATGGGTCGATAGGTAGGGTCCAGGTGTGGGAGCTGCCTTCCTGGCACGTCGGTAGTATTGGTGCTCAGCACGGAAAACAAGATCGACGGAAAAAACAAACCAAAGGAAAAAAAAAAACGTCATTAGGAAAGTGACCTTTTCCACATTCTTACATGCAAAAAATCAAACGCATTAATCGTTTCAGATGAATGAGACTTATGCAGCTAGTGGCGTTAAATGAACAAGATGTCTTGTGGGAAAACCAAGACTAGCAGAATGCACGTATAGTAGGGTGTCCCGAAATAGCTTTATGTCATGAAACCTGGGGGTTCACCCTTCAAATGATATTTTAGGGCAGCGTATCTCAACCTATGAGTCGCAGCCGGCGCCGGTGGTGTAGTGGTAAGCGTGACTGCTTTCTCACCCCAATCGGTCTGGGTTCAATCCCAGCCGAAGTTGGTGGGATTTTTCTAAGGCAGGTGTGGAAGCTGCCTTCCTGCACATTCGATTGCCGTCAATGGATCGCAATCGATGTCCGTTGGTGATTGGCACTGGATTGCGAAACAGAGACCGACGTTAAATAAAAGAAAGAAGAAGAGTCGCGACCCACCGGTGGGTCACCGGATGCCCTCAGGTGGGTCGCAGAAATGCAGACATCTTGGTCGTAAGTTTTAAAAATCTCGTGCAAAATATATCTGCGTTCAACATTATGATTATCCAAATTGAGCCCCATTAACAGCTTAATGAATTTTTTGGTCTTGGTCATTTTGGCATTTTTCAACCCGAATGGGAAGTTTTGACCATCTTGGCGCCCATAGCACCATTTTTGAGCTATGCTAGACCATTGTTTTGTTTTAAATCGATTTTGGCAATAATAGAAGCGAACAATGGCGCTATAGCCCTAAGCCATAAAAGGCTAGGAAAAGAGTTAGTGCTCATGTTTTTTAAATCATCTTGCCCCTTAAATGCTACATAGTAGGCCTTGCCGTTTACCGTGGATTCGAACCGGCAGTCGCTGATTCACAGGCATCAATCATACCTACTGGACCACTTGAGCTTATGCGGGGCAAAATCATGTGATATTATGATCATTAACTTGAAACACGTCAAATTCAAGTTGAATAACGGAAGAGTATTATACAGCAATGCAGAATTGTAAACAACAACTGCACTATGGGGAAAGTGGTGGCCAAAAATCGAAAAATTGACTTGCTTTGAATGACGTATCTTGTAAACCATTTGATAGCCAGATAGTTCAAACCTAGATGCTCAAAATTTCAGCCCTCTGTGATGAAAACTCATTGTGCCACAGACATCAGACTTAGGAAAATTTTGAAAATTGTAGAAAAAATGCATTTGAAACAAATGCAATTTTCTCAGCGAATAACGGTCTAAACATTGAATTTAATACACCGTTGGAAAGCTAATTGTCTAAACTTAAAAATGGGTATGTTGATAAGGTTACACGGTTAATTAAAATTGGTTAAAAATGGGCAATTATTGAAAAAAAATGTTTTTTTTGCCTAAGTTGGACTATATCTAACGAGCAGGGCCGAGCAGTTTCAAGAAACCACCACTACGTTTTAGTTTAGGGTCTATACTATCAGCGGAACAAGGATTCAGCTGCGTATAGCTGCGTATGAGCGTCATTTTGGCACAAAGTCATAAAAATGATTTTTTAAATGTTTTTTTTTTGTTAATTACATATATCGATTATACGAGCATTAACCAAAAAAATCGTACAAATTAAACACTGGTTGAAAAGTGGAACTGTTAAATGTCAAATTTGGTCTTAAAAATGTTACACACTTAATTATTATTGTTGTTAAAAATGGGTAAAAACAGACCGAAAATTATCATTACATATAGAAACCGTATCTACCCAACTGGACTAAAAAGTTTTCAATGTTTTCAATGTTTTCTACCCACTAAACTTAGGTAAAACTATTATTGATGTTACCTAAAGGGTGTCCACGATGAAATTGCCACACTATGAAATTGCTCTAACTTTTTAACCGTTGGGTAGAATTTAATGAAAATTTGGGTGGATTTAGTTCATAGTGCATTATTTACATCCTGCAAGTTTTAAAGTCCTGTGATCAAAACTCGCGGAAATGGAGTCGAAAGAACAGCTCGTGCGTGATAAAATCTTGCGCATTCATCACGAGAACAAGGATCTCTCGCATCGTTCCATCGCTAAAACGTTGGGAATCGCGAATTCCACGGTGTCGCGAGTGATTAAGCGGTTCGAGGAACGGTTGACCACCGATCGGAAGCCCAGAAGTGAAGGAAAAAGTATTCCGTACAACACCAAAAATCACAACCGCGTAGTTGGGGCCTTCAACCGAAATCCGAACGCCTCCGTTAGGGATGTGGCTAAGAAGCTGCACCTAAGCCGAAGTTTTGTCCAGAAGGCCAAAACTAAGGCTGGGCTTCGAACGTTCAAGGTACAAAAGGTCCCTAATCGCAACGAGAAGCAGAACAAGTCCGCCAAAACCCGTGCCAGGAAGTTGTACCTCAACATGCTGACGAAAGTTGAATGCTGCATCATGGACGACGAAACATATGTGAAGGCCGACTTCAAACAGATCCCCGGCAACCTGTTTTTCACGGCCAAGGATAAGTTCAGCGTTCCGGAGCATGTCCGCACTCAGAAGATGTCCAAATTTGCGAAGAAATTCCTGGTTTGGCAAGCCATCTGCACGTGCGGGAAGCGGAGTGCACCTTTCGTGACCCAGGACACGATGAACGGACAGGTGTACATAAAAGAGTGCCTCCAGAAGCGGCTGCTTCCTCTCCTGAAGGCCCACAACGTCCCAACAATCTTCTGGCCGGATTTGGCCTCATGCCACTACTCCAAGGACGTGCTGAAGTGGTATGCGGACAATAAGGTCAATTTCGTGCTGAAAATGTTCAACCCTCCCAACACTCCGGAGCTCCGCCCCATCGAGAAGTACTGGGCGATTATGAAGCAGCACCTTCTTAAACGACCTAAGGTAGTGAAGACAATCGAGGAACTGAAGAAAGTATGGGTTTACATGCAAAAAACGGTTGATTCACAGGTTGTGCAGAATCTTATGGCCGGGGTTAAGGCCAAGGTGCGGGCATTTGCGTATGGACTGTAAATAAAATACGAGTAAAATGGTAAAATGAAGTTTAATAGTTATTTCTCAATCCCTGAAAATTTGATGGCAATCGGATGAAAACTCGAATTTTGCGAATCAATTTTGTGTGTGGCAATTTCATCGTGGACACCCTTTACTTGCATTTAAAAGACGAGGACAATATTTTCAAATCATGAGTTTGTTTTCGGCTTTAACGCTAACAACGTGTGTGTGCTAACAACAATATTGTGCAGTAGTTTAATCGAAAATCTGAAAACAATTGTTTGTGATAATATGCATCATAGGAGCATCGTGTTACTTTTTGATCCAAAAGAATCTCAAGTAGTCAATGCAACAAAAGCATTTGAATATATCAAGAAAAAATATAATATTGATCTTGCCAAAGAAGAACAACTTCTTAAAAAGTTGAAGTACGTAGCACAACATTTTTACAATGCGTGGCAAAAGGCTCACCGCCTACAAGAGCGCTTTGAGAAATACAATAAGGATTGGCTCGATAGTCATTTGGAACTTGCAGAGTACATCGCAGAAACACCTTCAACGTCAACTGGCCATGATGGACGCGGACGTCCACAAAAACAGTTTGATGAGCTTAGTGATAGAAATATGAAATATTTGGCGGTAATGTTGGCACTATAGAAAGGGCTCTTTTACTCACAAGACAAATTGCGTATAGACATGGGGATTCAAATATGGTGAATTTGATTGGCCATGTTCTCATAAATCGAGAAAGTGCATTTAAAATGTTTACGACTCTCAAAGATTCGCATGGAATGATGTCACCTGGAGAGGTGTTCGAATATTTTTTTAGACTGCGATTTTTCTAAATATGCATATGAGCAAACAGTGAAAAAGAACCCATCAAGATTTCCGAGCTAAAGGGTTATACGGTCAAAATTTGGTCAATATCAACTTGACGTATTTCTTTCAATTTTGCATTTAAAAAACCTGAACACCCCTCATTTTGAAGGTGTGTGTGTGTAGAATGTTGCTCCTATTTTGATTTTGGAATTCACTCTTCAGTTGTCGAAATGCCGTCCAAGCAAGAAGAGCAGCGTATCAAAATTTTGCTCGCGCATCGCGAAAATCCGAGCTACTCGCACGCAAAGTTGGAAAAATCGCTAAAAGTTGCCAAATCAACCGTTACAAATGTAATTAAAGTGTTTGGGGAACGTTTGTCGACAGCCAGGAAGTCTGGATCGGGGGGAAATCGAAAACCGGAAGCCGCTGAGACGACAAAGAGAGTTGCCGGTAGTTTCAAGCGAAACCCTAACCTCTCTCTCCGAGATGCCGCAAATAAGCTGGGTGTATCGTCTACAACCGTGCATCGAGCCAAAAAACGAGCCGGACTATCGACTTACAAGAAGGTAGTGACTCCAAATCGCGATGATAAACAAAATACGACGGCCAAAGCGCGATCCCGGAGGCTGTACACGACGATGCTGACGAAGTTTGTCTGCGTGGTAATGGACGACGAAACCTACGTCAAAGCCGACTACAAGCAGCTTCCGGGACAGGAGTTTTATACGGCAAAAGGAAGGGGAAAGGTAGCAGATGTTTTCAAGCACATGAAACTGTCAAAGTTCGCAAAGAAATATCTGGTTTGGCAAGCCATCTGTACCTGTGGCTTGAAAAGCAGCATTTTCATAGCTTCCGGGACTGTCAACCAAGAAATTTACGTGAAAGAGTGTTTGAATAAACGTCTGCTACCTTTCCTGAAGAAACACGGTTGTTCCGTACTGTTTTGGCCGGATTTGGCATCCTGCCATTACGGTAAAAAGGCCATGGAGTGGTACGCCGCCAACAACGTGCAGGTGGTTCCCAAGGACAAGAACCCTCCCAACACGCCAGAGCTCCGCCCAATTCAGAAATACTGGGCTATTGTCAAGCGGAACCTAAAGAAGACCAAAAAAACTGCTAAGGGCGAGCAGCAGTTCAAGGCAAACTGGCTTTCTGCGGCGAAGAAGGTGGACAAGGTGGCTGTACAAAATCTGATGGCAGGGGTCAAGCGTAAGGCCCGGCAATTCGGATTTGGAAAAGCGGAAGCCTAACTGAATATTTTTCCTGAATTTTATACTAATTAAACTTGAAAAAGAAATTTAATTTGATTTTTTAAATAAACGATTTCACCGATTTACACGCGTTTTCCCTTGACCAAATTTTGACCGTATCACCCTTTACTATCAGTGACGACGATGTGCAGTTTTTTTTCATTTGCTGAATTACTATCGAAATCAAATTAATTTAGCAAAACAGTTACATAGAACCATCAAAGTGAATACGAATCATCATCATTATCAGCCTGGAGAACAATAATGTGACACAGAATGCGCAAATTCACAGTTTTTTCACCAAGGGAATCTTTGTCACTGACAAAGAAAAGAGTGAGATTTTGGCAAAGGAAATTTTAATTTTCAATTCTATCAGTGTTGCTGCTGAAATGAATTTTGTCTATATCCACTGAAGTTTTCTCAATGAAAATGACAAATCGCAGCACTGATCATTACATCTTGCCACAGTCCAAAAATTGCGTCGATCGGTTTCGGTTTGGCCAAGTTATTAACGAAAGAGAAAATCGATCAATGCAGATACGCCCTTATGATGCTAAAGGCGAGATTTGGACGGAAAAAATATTTTCAGTAGAGGGGAGGTTCGATAGACAAATAATTCTTCATCAAAATACCTGATTGGTAAAACAATACTCTTACATCACATATATAAAAAATGGGGGAGGGGTCAGGTCTTGGTTAGGAGGGGGGTGGGGGGTTTCCACCTCCACCTTTCGTATTTAATCTTATGCACAGCAACCTTATTCTAGTTTTGATTTGCATTTGAACTGTCCCTAAAATTAAAAACAAACTTTCAAGTTTATTGTTCAGGAATAAGTAGCTCATTGCTGGGTTTAATACTAGTTACACCTTCCGGATGCGATGAAAATACATAAATATGACTAATTTTATGCTTAACTTACTATAATACCATCAAAAAGTGCGGAAAAACCAATAAAATATTTTTGGCCACCACTTTGTTGAACTGGTGACAGCAAAACATTCCTCTCATTTTCAAGTGTAGTTAAAACAATGCGGACATAAGTGCGCGATTTATTTCGATGGAAATGAGGAAACTATTTTATCGCCATAATTGAGTTATATTTTTGGAATGCTATCTGAAAATTCAGTGCAATACAGGGTGCGTGACGAATTTTTGCAGTAAATGGCATATTTGAGAAAAAATACACCAGTTAGTTATTCTAGCAATGAATTTTGTGCGATTTATTTTCTTTCGCAACATATGGAAGTTGTAAGTAAATTTATTCAAAAAAATTGCCTTCCCTTTCGACGACTGTAGTGAGACGCTTCCGGAAACTGCAGTATGCACGTTTTAAAATGTTTCGGTCCATAGATGTCATCACTGCCTTGATTTTAGCTTTTAGCGACTTAAGTGTGGTGTGAGGGGTTCTATTGGTATCCCGTTGGACGACGCCCTATACAAAATAATCCAACGGATTGATATCGGGACTGCTTGGGGGCCAAATTTCTTCCTCCCAAATTTACGAAATATGTTCCCTTATTTATCCTTTATTAGCAGTATGAGCAGGTGCTCCGTCTCATCACTTTCCCAAGCCTTTTTTAATATTATACACTGTTCTTTCAGACACATTTACCGACCGAATTATTTCTTTCATGCATACTCCGGCGCGCAACAAAGCGACAACGGCCGACAGATTGCTCTCTTGTTTCGACATCTTTACGTTTACTCAACATTGTTTGTTTAAATCTTACACCTAACAGTATAAGCTATCAAGTGCTGCCAAATATATCTAAATCATGATGCACAAGCATGAGAAATTACTATTTGAAATTTACTGCAAAAATTCGTCACGCACCCTGTATAGCAGTCAAAACACAGAAAACAAATGTTAATACTTCCGACGTCGTCGCAGTCCACTTCTACCTGTAGCTATTCCTAAAAGGCTCCTCTACCGCCGAAAATGCAACGAGTGACACTGACTACATTTAACCAATTAGGCTAACAAAATATTTGTAGTGCATTGCTGATTTGTGAAGTAGTGTTAAGCTAAAATAAGGCTTGTTAAATCTTTAGATCAGCTATCTTATTTAGGTTGAATTATGGGGATACAATTAGCTTCATGCACTACCAATCAACTATATATTCAGCCTACTGTCAATCAGCTTTGTACTCCTTAAATCAACCAATAATCAGCTTCTGTTCTTACTGTTAAGCTTGAAGTGTTACTTGGGGAATTTGTGCTTAAAATTTTTGGGTGATTTGGAGATTATAAGCCAATTTAGTGTCGTTCTGATTTTGGGTTTCAGAAAATCGTGTTTTTGGAGCTTTTATGGTCTTACAAAATCTGTATTCAATATTGGTAGGTCGCGAGCTCATGTAATTCTTTGAAGTAGGTTGCAATCGACTAAAGTTTGAGAACCGCTGGTTTAGGGTGTTACAAACAAACTTTTGTGTGACGGCAACTGTGGGAAATGTTGTTTAAAAGTTGCATGATTGAGGTTTTTGAAAAAGTCCCATTTTTTGAGCTTCCAATTATTTTAGATATAGGGGCTTATTACGGATGTCACTTCACGGTGAAAACATGTCACTTGTCGTCACGGTGAAGGGATTCCCATTTGATTTGTACGGCAATCACGGCTCTTATTATGAGTATCACTTCCTTATCACCGTGTAGTGACACCCGTTGTAAGGCCCATAGTGAAACTCAACCGAGGGGGATGAAAGTCCCAGATTTATTCAAATGTTGCCAAAACTAACTCTAAAGTTCGATTAATCGATTCATAGTCATTTTATCGATTATATCCGATATAATCTAGCTTAAATCTCTAAAAACGGATAATATCTGTTTGTATCGTTCACATCTCTATAATTATCATGACAAGTAACGGTGACTGCCGAAAGGAACATCGCGAAATCTCGACCAACAATACAAAAAAGCGAATAAGCTTTTGTAATCAAACTTCTAATGCTGTTTCCTCGT
The DNA here is from genome assembly GCF_037179485.1 of Ochlerotatus camptorhynchus. Taxonomy (NCBI): domain Eukaryota; kingdom Metazoa; phylum Arthropoda; class Insecta; order Diptera; family Culicidae; genus Ochlerotatus; species Ochlerotatus camptorhynchus. Next base: position 252,555 of record NW_027040911.1, on the reverse strand, counting down.
GAACTGAAGCTTGCATTGCCAAACGAACAACACCATCAGGTAGGGGAAATTCTCTGCTATTCGACTGGTTAGGTGAGCTTCGGTTTGCGAGATAAGGCCATTGCAGATTGTTTGATCCGCCCTTCTGTATTGTTATTTGAGCTCGATTTTTTTTGTTCTAAAACAAATCTATAGATAGAGCTGGAAGTAGTGCGTAACAGCTTTTGTAAACAATGACTTCTCTCGATGATTAATAGGAAATCAAGGCACGCCCACACAAACCAACATAACCATCATGTAAAGGAAGCCTTCTAGAAATCACGGATCACGGACTACCATTTGGACAACCCTGGCACCCGGTGAACATAAGCATCGACACGGCATCTATGGTTTGGTCACGTTTGGCCATCAATGCCGGCAGTCAACGCTCCGTGCAGATATTTTCGATGCCTCCAGAGTTGGAACTTGAAGATTGAAGGGTTTGAAACTGTCACAGGTGCTCAGGAAGTGACAGTTCATATCACGCTACACACTAAAAATAATATCAGCATAATGCTCGATGATTCTAACACATTCAAGATTATCGATGAATAGTGGATGAAATCGGATAATATCGAAAGGCGTGCGTTAATTCATAACGAATCGAGTTGATCCAAAACAAATTCGAGAAAATTAAGCAAATTTTATTGAAATTCGTTAAAAGAAGTGTAGAACAGATTACTTTCGTCCCCCTCGAACTCAACTCTTTTAAATTGTTACAGATTCCTTAGGGTCCTATACACGGTTAGTTTGCAATGCCATATCTTAGTCATTTCCTCATGAATTTAAAAAAACTGTCGTACCACTAGAATTCCTATGGTCTGCAGATTATTTGATTTATTGAATGAATGATTGAAAATAGGTTCATCTACTCTTTTCTTTTTAAGCGAAAAGAGTCGTTGCACGTTTTTTAACATTCACGCGCCTACATTTGTATAGATTTCAAAATTCAATTAGCCCTATAAACAGCATTTCTCAACATTTTTTCTGCAAAAGAAGTTGCATTTGGTCGGAAATCTATTCAAAAATTTGAATCAATACATGGTTCCGGAGCTATTTCGGTTTCCGTTGGGATCATTCTGGGAAGGTATTCTCACTCAAATGATGTAATTGGACCAATGCTGACTATACCAATGGTTCATGATCACATTGGGGATCCCGGAAAAGTTCCGGTTCTCCTGGGGAAGTGGCCAATTCTCAACAAGTACCAAAACCCGTTGTGCTACATATCAAACTTCATGATTTTACAAAACATTGCCGGTAATGGCCTTATTGACAGTTCACTGTAACACTAGCCCTCCCGGGCATGTTCCGATGCCCCCGGAAAAGTGATGCATTTTCGGCAAGAACCAAAACCCGTCGTGCAACATATCAAACTTGATGGTTTTTCAAAACTCGGCCGGTAATGGCCTTATTGAGAGTCCACGGACACATTGGCCCTACCGGATATGTTCCAGTGCCCTCGAAGAAGTGGCCAATTCTCAATTAGTATTTAGACCCCTCATGCATCAAGCTTCATGGTTTTGCAGAACTTGGCCAGTACTAGCCTTATTTTCGAGTAGCGATAATTTTCATAAAAAAATGTTTTTGCTTTAAAGTTTCTTATCTTTTACTGGCGATACTTTAATGAGTTATGAATTTTTAAAGGAATTTGAAGTTCGGGAAAATCACTTCTGTCCACCAAAAATAAGGTCTTGATCCAATGAACAACTTCGCCGAAGAAAGCAACTTCCTAGATGGCAAGGATTTCAAGATATCATACAAATAAGGATATCACAAATTAATGTACACTAGCGTCGCATAGTGAGAAAATTCCAATCTTCTGTCCACCAACGATAAGGTTTTGATCCACAGAATAACTTCGCCGGAAAAAGCAACTTCCTAGAGGACAAGGATTTCAAGATATCACAAAAACAAGGGCATCATTAATTCATGCACACTAGTGCCACTTAGCGAGAGGATTCCGAACTAAATTGCCCACAATTAGAAAAACCTTAGCCTCCTGAGCAACATTTCAGAAAATAGCAATTTGTATCTAGCAAAGATCTCAAGATGTCAAAATTTGTAAGAGCACTAGTGCCACCTAGCGACGGAATTCCGAACTAAACTGTCCACAATTCGAAAGGCCTTAATCTCCTAAACAACATCGCAGAAAGCAGGATCTTTGTATCTAGCAAGGATTTCGAGATATCGATCCACCATTTACACGAAATTCATAACCACACTAATGCCACCTATCAAAAGAATTCCGAACTAAACTGTCCACAATTCAAAAGGTTTTAGTCTTCTAAACAACATTGCAGAAAACAGCATCTTTGTATCTAGCAAGGATCTCGAGATATCGACCCAGAATTTACACGAAATTCATAAGAACACTGGTGCCACCTAGCGAGAGGATTCCGAACTAAATTGAGAGATTTACGCGTGATCCACGGGAGCAAGAAGAATCTCCATCCAATGATAAAATGCTACAACCCGATACAGAACAAGTCGTCATACCAGAGGATGTCTCAATGAGTGGGGAGAAGAGCCCACCTTTAATTCATGAAATGTTAAGAACAGTGAGTTGGTTGTTCCACTCTACCCATCCAAATCACTTCAATCAGGATGGTCCCATCACTATTCCATGAAATCATTTGTTTATATGAAAATATGTGCACACTAATCCAGTCAGTAAGGTTTTAATACGGCAGCCGCCATCTTTGATTTCAAAATGGCGCTGGACATCGATTTTCGGTCGCTATAAGTCATCCCGATTCCGAAAATATCCATATTGAAGGGTATTTGGCAGTATTTCCCACTTTTTATGAAACCGGAAGCCGCCATCTTGGATTTTAAAATGGCGCTGGGCATCGATTTTCGGTATCTAGATGTCATCCCGATTCCTAAAATATCCATATTGAAGGGTATTTGGCAGTATTTCCCACTTTTTCTGAAATCAGCAGCCGCCATATTTGATTTTAAAATGGCGCTGGGCATCGATTTTCGGTCTCTTGATGTCATCCCGACTCCGAAAATATCCATAATGAAGGGTTTTTTTTGTAGTATTTCCCACTTTTTTTTGAAATCGGCAGCCGCCATCTTTAATTTCAAGATGGCGCTGGACATCGATTTTCGGTCACTAGACGTCATTCCGATTCCAGAAATATCCATATTGAAGGGTATTTAGCAGTATTTCCCACTTTTTCTGAAACCGGAAGCCGCCATCTTGGATTTCAAAATGGCGCTGAACATCGATTTTCGGTCTCTTGATGTCATCCCGACTCCGAAAATATCCATAATGAAGGGTTTTTTGTAGTATTTCCCCCTTTTTTCTGAAATCGGCAGCCGCCATCTTTAATTTCAAGATGGCGCTGGACATCGATTTTCGGTCGCTAGACGTCATTACGATTCCAGAAATATCCATATTGAAGGGTATTTAGCAGTATTTCCCACTTTTTCTGAAACCGGAAGCCACCATCTTGGATTTCAAAATGGCGCTGGGCATCGATTTTCGGTATCTAGATGTCATCCAGATTCCTAAAATATCCATATTTAAGGGTATTTTGTAGTATTTCCCACTTTTTCTGAAATCGGCAGCCGCCATCTTTGATTTCAAGATGGCGCTGGATATCGATGTTCGGTCTCTAGACTTCATTCCGATTCCTAAAATATCCATATTGAAGGGTATTTGGTAGTATTTCCCACTTTTTCTGGAACCGGAAGCCGCCCTCTTTGATTTCAAAATGGCGCTGGAATCGATTTACGGGTTTTAGACGTCATCCCGATTCCAAAAATATCCATATTCCAACCATATTGGTCTTGATCCACTGAACAACTTCGCCGAAAAAAGCAACTTCCTAGAGGACAAGGATTTCAAGATATCACAAAAAACAAGGGCATCATTAATTCATGCACACTAGCGCCGCGTAGTGAGAAAATTCCGAACTTCTGACCACCTTTAGGTCTTGATCCACTGAACAATTTCGCCGAAGACAGTAACCTTCTATATGTCCATGTTGGTCCCTATTAGGTCAAATCCCATATTCTACGTGTACTCCATTTACGCGATTCCTTCGCGTAAACGGAATCATTCGAGACCAACGTAAATGGAATTCGTGTAGACCGAGTTCGAGTGAAACTTAAACTTACATCTTCATCAAACTACATGAGAATTAAAAAATTAGAACATTGGTGGCCATAGTAAGTACTCAGAACCACGCTGGCCAAACATGTTCCGGGTGCTCCCGGAACCCTTTTAATAAATTTTTCGAAATTATCCTGAGGCCAATGGAACTTCTCTGGAACGTTCGGTTTTACGAATTTACCACTTTTACGGATGCTCCGGATCTTTCAGAGGACCACTCTGTGGCCCCTTAGGGTCCATATTTCAGTCACAAGCCCAAATTGGGTATGATAATACATCTACAATCAGTTTCCAAAAAACCGCAGCACTCTAGGATGAGTATCAAGAATTGACCACTTTTACGGTTGTTCTGGATCTGCTAGACGACCGCTCTGTGGTCCCCGTACTTCGGTCAAAAATTACAAGCATTTAAAAAAAAAAATCGCCACTCTGTGAACCCCCAGGGTTCGTATTCCAGTCACAAGCCCAAATTTGGTCTGATAACACAAAACTACAAACAGTTTCCAAAAAAGCACGGCGCTCTAGGTGGCACTAGAATTCTTATGAATTTCGTGTAAATTATGGGCCGATACCTCGAGATCCTTGCTAGATACAAAGTTGCTGTTTTCTGCATTGTTGTTCTTGAGGCTACACTCTTTTGAATTGTGGACAGTTCAGATCGGAATTTCTTTCGATAGGTGGCACTGGTGTTCTTATGAATTTCGTGTAAATTTTGGGATTCTTGCTGGATACAAAGATCCTACTTTCTGCGATGTTGTTTAGGGAATTAAGGCCTTTTGAATTGTGGACAGTTTAGTTCGGAATCTTCTCGCTAGGTGGCACTAGTGTTCTTATGAGTTTCGTGTAAATTCTGGGTCGATATCTCGAGATCCTTGATAGATACAAAGATGCTGTTTTCTGCAATGTTGTTTAGGAGAATAAGGCCTTTTGAATTGTGGACAGTTTAGTTTGGAATCTTCTCGCTAGGTGGCACTAGTGTTCATATAAATTTCGACATCTTGAGATCTTTGCTAGATACAAATAGATATTTTCTGCAATGTTGCTCAGGAGGCTAAGGTTTTTCGAATTGTGGCCAATTTAGTTCGGAATCCTCTTGCTAGGTGGCACTAGTGTGCTAATGAATTTCGTGTAAACTCTGGGTTAAAATATCGAGATCTTTGCTAGATACAATGATGCTGTTTTCTGCGATGTTGTTCAGGAGGCCAAGATTTTATGAATTGTTGACAATTTTGTTCGGAATTCTCTGGCTAGGTAGCACTAGTGCTCTTATAAATTTCGTGTAAATCCTGGGTCGATAGCTCGACATCCTTGCTAGATACAAAGATACTGTTTTCTGCAATGTTGTTTAGGAGATTAAGGCCTTTTGAACTGTGGAAAATTTAGTTCGAAATTCTCTGGCTAGGTGGCAGTAGTGTTCTTATAAATTTTGTTTAAATGCTGGGTCGACACCTCGTGATCCTTGGTATATACAAAGTTGCTGTTTTCTGTGTTGTTGTTCAGGGGGCGAAGACCTTTTTAATTGTGGACAATTTAGATCTAAATTCTCTCACTAGATGACACTATGATATATCGAAAGCTTTACTAGATACAAATTTGCTATTTTCTGCAATTATGTTCAGAAGACCAAGTGCTTTTTAATTGTGTACAGTAGTAGTAGTGGAAGTAGTATTTTTATACATCAAATGTATCGAAGCAGGCTCAAAAATGTAATTGCTGCAAACAGATTTTATGATGATATTTTTTTTTATTTTAAGGTACATGACCGAGGGGGTAGACAGCGAGAAATTAGAGCAATCCAGAGTAACTCTGAGGAACTCTTTTGCTCTCTGATGAACGATTTTATTTTTTCGATTGTTTTGACATCGCAGCCCACGCAATCAATGTTTTCGATGTAAAGAAACGTTAGTTTTTTCAGCTGGTGATCCATGCCGTAAAATACACTCAATTCATCGGAGAACCAGCTAGCAAAACAAACATCACGCAATAACGTTGCTGGTTTGATACAAAATAAATGGGCTAGGGGGGCGTCTGTGGGGGTTTGGTGGAATAGTTTGTACGTTTGTATTTTCCTATTCTAACAAACGAAACCCTCACAGGATTCATCCTCAAGTACATGTCCCCACCGGAGCTGGTAGCCGGAAGGGAATATCCATTCGCTTGATCTAAGCATCTGAATGCCCAATGCCTACGTACTACCACAGAGAACAGACGTTGAGACTCGAACTAAATTTCTGTAAAAACTTGTGTAAAGATTCCTATTCGACTTCAGCGCTGCCAACGCCAACTTCGCCACTTGAAAACCCTCTTTGACAACATGATGGCGCTGGCGTTGCATAACTTACTCAAATTGGTCGAAAGTGGAAAATTTATTGAGGAAATCAGGAGATGCTAGCGCTACGTAATGGCGACGTTCCCACTTATCTTTACACAAGTTTCTGGTGGAAGTTTGACGTCTGCTCTCTGTGGTACTACGGTAGCAAGATCCTGGTCAATTTCATTACCATTTGCAAAGAGAAAACTGCCCTGCAGAAAGCCATCATCAGAGTGATTTAAGAAAACGAGAACTTCAATGAACTGGTAGAGAACGAGATCATTTCCTAATTTAAATATTGCATCCATTTATTTTCTTCATTCATTGTTTTCGTTTCGTGGTCGAACTGATATTTGCATGGTCAGATTCCAAAACTATATGCCCTACTAATTCTTTTTCGTCACAAATTAGGTCAGATTCCAGAGCAAATCAGAGTAGCTCTGAGCAACTCTGAGTAAAAGAGGTACTCAAATGAAAGCCGTCTTCCCCCTCGTACATGACCCACCGTGTTTTATAAAAAAAATGTGACCATACATTTTAATTTAAAAAGGCGCTAAAAATTTATTTAGACGATATCAAAGTGCACCAGAAAAAATCACGTGTTTATTATGAATGTGAAATAATTCGAGCGTTAATGGGTTAAGAAAAATCTTCAAGACTTAGGTAGTTTTATTTAATATCTGCCGGACATGGAGACATTTCCAATTTTTTTAAAAATAGGATTAAGTAGGGGAAATGACGGCTTCGGCATGACAGACTATTTTCGGCAACCCAAATTGAAACACTATTTTCACTGGATTTTCTTACGAAAACACTTCGCTGAATGCATGCAAACGATTCTTTATGCTTTCAGCCGAGCTTTCAGCTTCAATTTGACTATATTTTTACCACTGAGAAAAAGCAATCTAGCAGGGTTTTCTTGAAATGAAACACACGCACTACAAATTGTAGCTGATTTCGAGTTGCCGATAATAGAACAGCAGATTTACATGCAGTTCAAATGGAACGGTTGCCGAAGAAAAACTGGTTGCCGACAATACTCGCTCTCACTAGAGAAGATTGGAGCTTTGTAAAAGCGTTTCAAAACAGTTTTTGACAATTCTTTCGACTGAAATTGTTAGAGCAGCTGGCAGCAAAAGATTGTAAACAAACCAATACTGCATATGTGTGCGTTCCTTAGAGAAAAAGGCTATAGTAAGAAGGTCACTGCTTAGGTTGCCGAGAATACGTAAATTCCCCTAAATGTTAAACTGAAACATTTAATAGTTTTCATTGTAAAGCTATTCTCTTAAAACTGATTGTCATGTCTTAAAAACGGTTACGGCAATCAAGTTGTTGTTTTGCCAAAAGTAACATTTTTTTTAACGAAACAGCTTTCTTATAAACCTGGAAATTTTCCGTAAAAAATCTGGAAAAACTTGGAAAACTCAGGGTATTTTATTTAGCCAAGTGACTAGACACCCTGAAATTCTTAGTTGGCTATCAGTCATTAGAGATTGGTGTGAAAAAATGCTCTATTTATAATAGAAGTGAAATCAATGTGCTTGGAAATTTGGTTCATAATGCCGAAAAACACGAAAACAGTAAAACTCGAAAGAACTGCTCATGTTGAAAAGAAGAAAAAATCAATGAAAATGTTATATTTTGATTTTTTACCAAATTTCCAAACTTAAATCTTTGAAAATTCAGTGCACTATATACAACTTCTTCAATTCTCTAAAAATAAAAATTCAAGTCACATAGATTCATGTTTGAAGCAGTTTCTGAAAGATGGGAAATGAATGTATATTTTATTCGTAATGTAATGCATTTTAATTGCTTGCCAAGCTTGCATCTTGCAACTTTCAGGGGATGTATGAAATCACTTCTATTTCGAAAAAAATAAACAAAAATCACAGTCCGAGATCTTTTAAAAAGTTTTTCAAATTCAAATAGTCTGAACAAAAATCTAAGTGACTAGACTACCATGAATCTCCATTGACACATAGCTAACATAGTCACATGGAGACGCATGGTAGTCTAGTCGCATAGGAGTATTGAGCGAAAACCCAAAACTTGATAACTTCAAAAAATATAACTAAAGAAAGAAACATATTGCGCCTAGGGGCATCCCACTCTAAACTTTGTATTTCCCTCATATACATATAAAGTTCTTAGTGATATCTAAGATACCTGAAAATACCTAAAAATACTTAAGAAATATCTAGCGTTAGTTTATTTGTTTGGTTGCTATACCGATTTAATTTGTTTATTTATCCAAGTCAGAAGGCTTGTGTGGATATTGGTGAATTTGTTATAGAATTAGCATTAATTTTATCGAGAGAGTGAGCAGAGCAGCTGTATGTCACGAACCGTTTCCGGTGTAATCTGTTCGATCGGAACCAGAAAGAGTTCATTCTGATCTGAAAGACATGAGAACCTTTTGTTGGTTACTCGTTCGGTTTGATTTCTATCATTTGCATTCCTTATCTCCATGTAAGTATTGTGTTATAATCGGGAATATATTTTTACTTTTCATCCGCTAGGTTCTTGCCCGTCAAACGATAACTACGGGTATATAGCCTAAGCAAAATCGGAAGTGGTAAAACCTTTCACACCATACTATGATGCGGACCCGGATCTCGTAGCTTCTCACCTTCTAAATGTAGAATATGTTTATTACAGAAGATAAAAAATCATCAAGGCTGTTTAGCTGGATACCATCGAAGCAAGATACAGGGCTGGTAGTGCTGATGCGATATAATAGTAGTGACTTTAGTGACTAAAATTACGGAAATAGTGACTTGTAAATACTAAATAAGTAACCATTTATATGGTAACTTAGAAATTCAAATACGGTTTGATATTGAAATAAACTTTTTAGGTCATGGAACTTAAAATCAAATTTCATAAATTCCTCTAATTTAATCGAATCTCACAACGGAATCTCCTGTGAAGAGCATTTGAAGTGATTTGAAAAAATTACTTTTGCTCACGTTATACATGATGACTAGCAAATAGTAATTCCCATTTTTCATGACCTTGAATTTGATTCTGCGTTGGCCATCTTTTTAAATTTAGATATATATAGGTAGATAACTTTGATAATTCGTTAAGAACTTTTCATTGAATTTCTTCAGAATGATCTCAAAAACTTTTGCAGAATAATTCCTCTTCTCTTAAACTTAGAGGCAAATAAGCATTTACAAAAATAATATTGCATTCTTGAAATTCTTTGCAGAACAATCAACAACATTCTTGGAAATAGATGATTTTTGTAGTTGGAAATCCTTAACATCAAACGTCATAATTTAAGTGGACATTTTATACGATAGATGAGGAGATGGAAGTAAACAGTTGATAGTTCCGTTATAGTATGGCAGTGTGAGATTTGTATATAGAAAGTAGAAAGTGAACAAAGGACATTTTTGAGGAGGTACGAATCGGGTAGAGCGTCTTCTTTGCCAAGCTCTTCCGTTAATGCGGGATGGCGAGAGGTGTTTCCCTCTGCCACTACTGGCAAAAGGGATGATCACCAATTTGCTCATGTACCGCCAATGCACAGTGGTCCAGAATGCAGATTTAGGTGGAATGATATGTTTTGAGCCTGAAATTGAAACTTTAGACTAAAAGTCCCTTCTACAAAGTTGTTCCTTATAGTTAGGCCCTCATTTTTATGACAATGAATTCTAGAGTAGTTCCTATTATCATTAAAATCAAATATCTAACTTTTTTGTTTGAATAAATTAAGGTATACATTCTTCGGCAAAGTTATAGCTGAGCTAATTTCAAGCAACTTTGTTGAAAACAACTTTTTTGTATCTCTTAAATTGGCCGATTTAGAGCTATTTTCTTGAATTGAGTTAGGGTGACTCTTAAAAAAACAGTTTTTTTGCTCTATTTTTCTTATTTCGAATTTCTCAGCAAAGGTGTTTTCAGATAACTTTTAGATCTTAAGAAGGCGCAATTTTTTGCTGCACAAAGCTTGTCAATATCTTTCGCCGATCAAGAGTTATTGACGTTTGTATACTAAAAATATACACTTTTCAAATGTTAATATCTCTGGTTGGGGCAAACAAAAAAAAAAGTTTTTTTGCAGCATTTGAAAGGGCGTATGTTATTCTTCATAATATGAAAAAATTGGAGGTATGTTATTTTTTAAACTCGTATAAAATCAATTTGAATTTATTCATATTTTTTACTATATTTGAGTATATCTTTTTTATTAGAAGAGATACAGGCAACAAATTCAGCTATAAAACATTCGTCTTAAAGAGTTTTAAAAGTCTCTAGAAGATGACTTTCATGATAAATTTCAAATAAAAAAGTTATTGGCAAAAGATGAATTTCATAGGACCACTCTAATGACAAATTTATATAAAATGTGCTAGTACATTTGTTTCAATATTTGGACATTTAGTGTCTTCGAAGAAGTTTTTGTTCTTAAAAATTTCCTTCTTTTGGTTTTTGCAAACGTCAGGGTGGTCCTCAAATTAGGGAATTTTTAAAACTAACTTTTTTGTTCTACAAAATATAAACATGTGTTGTTCAACAAAGTTGTAGAAAAGTTACTTGCAAGCAACTTAGTTGAAGAAATTTTTTTCTATCTCTTAACGTTCTCATTTTAGAGTAATTTTTCGGAGTTGACTTAGGGTGTTCCTGGAAAAAATAGTTTTTTAGCAATAACTTTTTTATTTGAAAATTCGCATGAATGTTATCTTCTAGAGACTTTTAAAACTCTTTAAGAAAAATGTTTTATAGCTGAATTTGTTGCCTGTATCTCTTCTAATAAAAAAGATATACTCAAATATAGTAAAAAATATGAATAAATTCAAATTGATTTTATACGAGTTTAAAAAATAACATACCTCCAATTTTTTCATATTATGGAGAATAACATACGCCCTTTCACATGCTACAAAAAAACTTTTTTTTTGTTTGCCCCAACCAGAGATATTAACATTTGAAAAGTGTATATTTTTAGTATACAAACGTAAATAACTCTTGATCGGCGAAAGATATTGACAAGCTTTGTGCAGCAAAAAATTGCGCCTTCTTAAGATCTAAAAGTTATCTAAAGACACCTCTGCTGAGAAATTCGAAATAAGAAAAATAGAGCAAAAAACCTGTTTTTTTAAGAGCCACCCTAACTCAATTCAAGAAAATAGCTCTAAATCGGCCAATTTAAGAGATAAAAAAAATTGTTTTCAACGAAGTTGCTTGAAATTAGCTCAGCTATAACTTTGCCAAAGAATGTATACCTTAATTTATTCAAACAAAAAAGTTAGATATATGATTTAAATGATAATAAGAACCACCCTAGAATTCATTGTCATAAAAATGAGGGCCTAACTACAAGGAACAACTTTGTAGAAGAGACTTTTAGTCTAAAGTTTCAATTTCAGGCTCAAAACATATCATTCCAGCTAAATCTACATTCTGTACCACTGTGCAATGTGCGGCAACAGTTCTATCGATTGATTCACACTCAAGCCGCCATATGACGTAAACAACTACCCGATTCGTACCTTCCTCAAAATTGTCCTATAGCGGAACTATTAAATCTATAATTTAATCTCCTAATCGATCGTATAAAATTTCCACTTTAAGTCTGATATTTGAAGTTAAGCATCTTTGACTATGTAAATCGTTAAATTCATGCATGAAGTTATAACACATGATTAGTTAAAGTAGATTATTTTCGATTTTTTATTGATTCTTCTAGGAACTCCTTGAAGGCTCCTTCCATAAATCCATTTTAAATTTATTAGAATTCTCTTTAGAATTTTCATGCAATTAACTCAGAAATTTCAGAAATTTCTGCATAGAATAATCTTGGACTTCTCCCCTGCATAAAATTGAAAATTCAATTCGTATTCTCCTCAGAATTCCCAAAGTATTTCCTCAGAAATCTCAAAACAAAAATCCATCACAGAAACTCTTCTCAGAATTACTTTGATATTGAACCCTCAAAATTCGATTTCATTGGAATTCTTCTCGGAATTTATTTCGAACTCTTTTGAATTCTCTTAAAAGTATCTTCAGAAATCACCCCAGAATTCTTTTAGAACTATCCGCAGAGACCATCTTTGGAGTTCATTGAATTTTCATCAGAGTTCTTTAAGCAAAATTTCAGAACTAATTTTGAATTCTTATTAGAATTTGACCAAGAATCCTCATTCAATCATCATTGATTTCTTCTCAGAACTCTTGTTAAAATGCACTCTCAATTATATTGGAATTATTTCCAAAATTATTTCGGAGTTGAATTTTGCGTCTCTTATAATTTAAACAATAATCAAATGCGACGCTCGTATGTGTTAAGCCAAATTTAACTATATAGGTAAACCTGGCTTTAGATTTAAGCGGAGTAGAAGAAATCGGTCCTCAGAGCACTTTATTTTACACGAGTCTGTAATTGGTATTCTTCTCTGATATATCTTGGTGTCATCCCTAGAATCCTTTGAAATTATCTTAAAATTTACTTTGGATTTTTTAAAGTTCTTAATCATCCTTGAAAGGTTTTTGAAAATCTATCACAAACAAATACCTTTGAAAAGTTTCCAAGGTTTACAATTTATTTTCTGAGAAAGAAGGTATATTTTCCGTGATTTCTAATTGAAATTGAAAACATTTTTCAATAGTTTCCTGTTGTTCTAAAATTCTGCGGTTTTAATTTTCAATTGTTTAACAGATATGTGTATTTTGTTAAAACTTCTGTAGACTTTTTTAGTGCCAAGTACTCAATTTAATCATCCTGTTGATATTTTTAAATTACGCTCTATTTTAGTAGTGAAAAGTGACTTTAGTGACTATTTTTAGGGAAATAGTGACTTTAGTGACTTTTTGGTGTAAAAAGTGACTTTTTAGTGACTGGCTTCAAAATAGTGACCAAGTCACTAAAAAGTGACCTGCTACCAGCCCTGAAGATATCTTCTTTGAACCAAAGGTGGAGCGTGTTTGAAACTTATTTTAATCATTTTTAGTTTTCAGCACAGCTCTCTTTATAACTTTCCAGGAGGATATGGTTTATATCCTATATCGATTTTGAGCTCCATACTCTCGTTGCATGATCTGGTGATTAACTAATTAAAGAGCAATTCAAAGCAATAGTTGGAGTATAATGGTCCAACGATAAAATTAAACAATTATGGGACAGTCCGCATCGTGCTCTCTTGCCGTGCGGATCTATTTTCTTTTTGCTGAAGGAAGTGTTACTACTACCTAAAGCTTACGACACCAAAACTGAACGTGTGTTCAAGGTTGTCATGAAAGGACTGCCCAGTGGTGAATCCCTGGATCAGATCAAAGATGAACTGGCAAAATTACTTGGAGTTGTGCCACTCCAAGTAATCAAAATGAAAATGAAATCCCGTCCTGGCGATTCAGGCAACGGGATTTCTAATGATTTTTATTTAGTTCACTTCAAGTCTAGTGAACTAAACAACTTTAAGGCCTTAGAAAAAGCTAGCCTTATGCTCCATGTCCGAGTGAAGTGGGAACACTTCAAGAAGACTGGAGGAAATTTCCAAAACCTCACTCAGTGCCGTAAGTGCCAGGGATGGGGTCACGGAACTAAAAATTGCTAAATGCCAGCTAAATGCATGAATTGTGGTGATTCCTCTCACGCAAAGGACGACTGTCCTGTGAAGGAAGATCCTAAGAAATTTAAATGTTCAAATTGTGGTGAAAACCACAAATCAAATTTTTGGGAATGTAAGACTCGCAAAGCGATCCTACAATCTCGTTCTAACCGACAGGTAGGAAACGCTCCACGTTTCCGACCAGGTACAAATTCCTCTGCTGTTAACAACGGTCAGCGAGGAACAAATTCTACATTCGTACCCGTAGGTACAAATATCACCCCTGCTTCAAATTTTTCATCTGTACCTACTCCCCTCGTTGCTAACAATGTTCAGCGAGTTAATGGAGCTACCTATGCTGCTAGTGCAGCGGGTAGAATTCAAAATACTAACCAAAGTAATTCTAACGGAAATTTTGACAATTTTGACTTAGGAAGCATTACCAACAATCAATACGAAACTAACGATTTTAAATTGGCTCACCACTTTAGTAGCCTATTGGTCCCAAGCAAACGATTAACGTACCCTATTCTAGTTGAAATTCTATTACTACACTATGTTTGTTTTGATTCGCTATGAAAGTTTGCCAGATAACATCAGGGGTGTGTGGATTCATGCAGAACATGCAGGGGTGAGTGAAATAGCTTGGGACTGCTTGGGACCGTTGTTCTGGTACTGAGTGAGCCAAAAATAATAATGATTTTCTTCGGGACCCAGTGGTCTTAGAGTTACCTCTATGGCATTACTGCCCCTAAAATGGAATTTTTACAGAAATCATTAATTGACATGATTTCTGATATGCTTAAATCTAACTCCATGTTTGATGCTATTCAAACTGGAGTAAAATTTGCAAATAATATTGTCATGACTTTAAAATTCAGTATTAAATATTGTAAATTGGAATGCTCGATCTCTTAAAGATAATGAAGACGAGCTATTTAACTTTTTGAGAGTTCATAACGTGCATATTGCCGTTATAACTGAAACGTTCCTTAAACCTGACCATAAGGTTAAGAAGGACGCAAATTACTTGATTTGTAGAAATGATCGTCTTGATGGACCCTGTGGTGGCGTAGCCATCATTATTCATAGAAGAATCAAACATAAAATTCTTTCTTCATTTGAAACCAAAGTTTTTGAAACTTTGGGAGTTTCTGTTGAAACAAAATTTGGACAACTCACGTTTATAGCTGCCTATTTGCCATTCCAATGCGTAGGCCAGAAAAAGAATTTTCTCAAGGGTGACCTCCCGAAACTTACCCGTCATAGGTCTAAATTATTCATTATTGGTGATTTTAATGCAAAACACCGCTCATGGAATAATGCTCAAAGCAATTCCAATGGTAATATTCTGTTTGATGATTGTTCTGCAGGTTATTACACTATTCAATATCCAAACAGCCCAACATGCTTTTCTTCTGCAAGAAATCCCTCCACTATTGATTTAGTCTTAACTGATTCATGTCAACTTTGTAGCCAATTGGTTACTCATGCTGACTTCGGTTCTGATCACCTTCCAGTAACTTTTGAAATATCCCAAGAAATAATTTGTAATCCCAATAGCTCTACTTTCAATTACCATAGAGCTGATTGGGAGCAATATCGAACATTTATGGAATATAACTTCGATCAAAACATTCCTTTGCAAACCAAAGATGAAATTAATTATGCTCTTGAATCTCTGACTACTTCTATAGTTGCAGCAAGAGCTGCCTCAGTACCAAAATGCGAGGTTAAATTCGATTCAATTATAATAGACGACAATCTTCAGCTCTTGATCCGTCTTAAAAATGTCCGTAGGAGACAATATCAAAGAACACGCGATCCTGCCATGAAAGTTATCTGGCGGAATTTGCAAAAACAAATTAAAAAGCGATTCTCTACCCTGAGGAACAAAACTTTTGAAAATAATATTTCTAAATTAGACCCGAGTTCCAAACCCTTTTGGAAACTCACAAAAATTTTGAAAAAAAACCTCAAAAGCCAATTCCAGCGCTTAAAGAAGGTGGTAAAATTTTGATCACAAATTTGGAAAAAGCTCAGAAACTTGCTAAGCAATTCGAGAGTTCCCATAATTTCAGTTTGGGTCTTACTAGTCCTATTGAGAATCAGGTTGCTCGGGATTTTCTGAATATTTTCTCTCGGGAAAATATTTTTGATGATTTCTGGGGGATTGATTTGGACGAAGTAAGGTCTATAACTAAAAATTTTCAAAATATGAAAGCACCAGGTGATGATGGAATTTTCTATATCCTCATCAAAAAACTCCCAGAGAGTACCTTGTCTTTCTTGGTAAAATTATTTAACAGATGTTTCCATTTGGCATACTTTCCTGATAAATGGAAAAATGCAAAAGTTGTTCCAATTTTGAAGCCGGATAAAAATCCAGCTGAAGCTTCTAGCTACCGCCCAATAAGTTTGCTTTCTTCAATAAGTAAACTTTTTGAAAAGATAATTTTGAATAGAATGATGCTTCACATCAATACGAACTCAATTTTTGCAGATGAGCAGTTTGGATTTCGCCATGGGCATTCAACTACTCATCAACTCTTAAGAGTTACCAATTTAATTCGTTCAGAACAAATCGGAAGGCCACTCAACTGGAGTTGCTCTTCTAGACATAGAAAAAGCATTCGACAGTGTTTGGCATGAAGGTTTGATTGCTAAATTGAAAAAGTTTAATTTTCCACTTTATATTATGAAATTAGTTCAAAATTATTTAACTGACAGAACTCTGCAGGTAAATTATCAAAATTCCAAATCTAATCGACTACCTGTTAGAGCAGGAGTTCCTCAGGGTAGCATTCTTGGGCCTATATTGTATAACATTTTCACTTCGGACCTCCCTGATTTGCCTCAGGGTTGCCACAAATCTTTGTTCGCTGATGACACAGGCATTTCCGCTAAAGGAAGAAGTCTTCGTGTTATTTGCAGCAGACTTCAGAAAAGTTTAGATATTTTCTCTTCTTATTTACAAAAATGGAAGATTTCTCCCAACGCTTCCAAAACACAACTTATAATATTTCCACATAAGCCTAGAGCTTCGTTTTTGAAACCTAGTAGTAGTCACATAGTCACTATGAACGGAGTTCCAATTTCCTGGTCAAACCAAGTGAAATATCTTGGATTAATACTTGACCAAGAATTAACTTTTAAAGATCACATTGAGGGCATTCAAGCCAAATGTAACAAATATATAAAATGTTTGTATCCTCTTATAAACAGGAAATCCAAACTTTGCCTGACGAACAAACTTCTAGTATTTAAACAAGTTTTTAGACCAGCCATGCTTTACGCTGTACCAATATGGTCTAGTTGCTGCACTACCAGGAAAAAAGCACTTCAAAGGATTCAGAACAAAATTCTGAAAATGATTTTGAAGTTGCCTCCCTGGTACAGTACAACCGAAGTACATAGAATATTGAGACTTTAGAACAAATGTCCAACAAAATAATTAATAATTTCAGGCAAAAATCGTTGCAATCCTCAATTGCAACGATTAATTCCCTTTATACTTAGATAAGATTTAGTTTTAGTTTTTAGTTTTAAGATATCAATTGTTATACTGACATGCAGGTTTAAAAAACCTGTTTAAAATACTGAATTGCCAAGACATGAACAATGTAAAAACACTTAGATATATATCATAACAATTAAGGCTGGTAAGTTACTGCAGTAACTGGAGCACCTAGGTTAAAATGAAATGTAATTTATTTTAAATTTGGAACAAATAAAGAGTAAAAAAAAAAACAATTATGGGACTGATTAAAATAGTCGGATTTAACTTTTAGGATTTCCTACGTAGAATAGAAACAAGCAATACAATGTTTAAATGTAATAGATATTAGAATTTTAATAGAAAATTTTCGTTAATTGAGAAACTCGATAGATGGATAAACTTTATTTTTGCTTTCGATCAGACGTTTTGACCCTCCTGACCCAATCATGGTCATCTTGGTTTCCTTAGGAATATTCTGTGACACGATTTTCTCGGCATCTTGAGCTTACTTTTAGTTCCTCATCTGTACTGAAAGAAAAACTACTTAGTCAGATGATTCGCTGCTAGGAAGGGAGGGGTAGTATCGATTTGTGGAAATATATATTCATCAGTAGGATCTTTGTCCATCGAAGGGCTTTATGAGAGCCAATGAACAATCTGTATTCTCTCGATCATTAGACACATCATAATTTACACTCGGGTGCATCTCATGCCAACGATAGCAAAACATCGTTTTTTGTAGCTAGGTCGATCTTGACCTTTGCATTTTAACATTTTGAATGGCTTAAAAATAGAAATTAGTAATACTATTTCATAGACATAATAAAAATATCCACCCATTAACATGAGTTTTCATATGAATTTGAATAAAATTTAATACACGGCGAACGACTCGATATAAAAAAAGACAACAACAAACCTCTACACTAGCAATACGTCATAAAAACAAGTGTTACTTCGATGAAAATATATTCTTAGTTAAAAATACTTAAAAATACTTACGATACTTACGAGGAATTTAAAAATATTTAATTGATATTAGGTCTAAAGTTAAGAGTGAGATGCCCCTAGTATTGCGCCTTCTGTCTACAAATCATGAAAACCATAATAGAAAACAAATACAATCAATGTTTTCAATACAAAATCCCAATTATTTGATAGGGGAAATGGATGTAATGTCGGCCTAAATGCCCCTAATTTGGGTCCATACATAAATTCAGCAATCGACTAAATTTTAAGTACCGACCAAAAATATCCATTAGTACCGTCCCAATGACGCGTTCATCTAAATAAAATTGACAAATAGCAGATTTTTAGCGATGAGCCCAATGTTAAATCCATAGGCCAACATTGGAGCTTTTTCCTCTATCATCATATTTATTTATAATTTTTTTTATTACCTTTCATGTGATATTTTGATCTTTGAAATTGGCCCAGTTGTTAAAAAGTTATAAATTTTTGAAAAAAGTCATTTTTGAAAAAAAAATTGAATTTCTGGACCACCCTTACATGGAAATGGTCACTCTAATGACAAAATAAAAAAAAATACTGGTCTAACATTTTGCGATAAGGAACAAAACTGCCAATATCGTTTTGCTATGGAATGGCTGTGCATATATTTTTTTCCTTGATGTGTCTTCCATCGATCTGTTTTCCGTACTGAGAACCAATGCAAGCGACGCCAAGGAGGCAGCTCCCACACCTGGACCCTACCTATCGACCCATCACCACTCATAGACCGGGGACCAACGGCTTTACTTCCCTTCCGAAGGGAGATTTTATGCCTCAGAAAATCTCGACGGCGCCGACGGGGATCACACTGACCCTCATATTGAAACTAAAGCAACACCACTATTACTGGAACAAATTGCCCCTCAACTGTACCCAATTTCAGATTCATAGAAGCTCCGCGGAGCCTCAGGCGGTGCGATATTTAATTATTAAACAGGATTATTCAATCACTCAATAAAAATTCCTACCGTCATGATCCACATTGATGTGCAAACTGTTCCCCAGCAGGGGCATGCTGGCCGGTCCGGGAATTTTCTCGATCAACTTCACCAGACGGGCTCTTCTCTTGTTATACGCGTAGACGGCTCCGACTATCATCGTCGTTAGGATTATGGTAATCGGTGAAAAGTAGCTCATCATTTTCGCTGCCTTGGACAGCACGAAACTGCTCTTCACGTATGCTTCGATCATGTTGCTATCTATTTTGCTTTCAAGGAAAAAAAAAGCAATCGAGATTCGTGTGCTAGTATCACAGATGCTCTCGCTCTCGCTTTTGTTGTCGTTGACTTGGCCTATTAGAACTTTCTGTTTGCTTCTATCGTATCACTATACTACACTGCCTACATTGGTATCACATTCACTAGATTGGAATCGGTCGAATCGGTTTATTGAATGTTTTGACACGCGGTACTCCGGATCGTCTACCACGTGTTTGTGTGTCCTGGGTCCTATGTCTTACGCGCGAGCGCGGCCGAAAGCTAAAACCAGACTAGTCCTGCCCGCATGGGCAGACATATATTTATAACTTTTGTTTGGTCGCACGCGTTGCGTTGCATGGAATAAACAACATCAACGTCGGAGATCAACGTTGTCGCTTCCCAAAAAACAAAAAAAAAAACCGAAAATATAAACCCATACATCTCGCTTGCGACAGTAGCAGCGGATTTTCCCACTGAGGCTGCGACAAAAGGTTCGTCGCTTGTGACCATACATTGGAGAGCAAGTCTTTAGATTTTGGTAGGAAACTACATACAGTTGCATTTGATGGGTAGCAGAGCGAGCGTGGTTTGGAACGTTTGATTCTGTTTTATTTTATTTTGGTGGAAGGGAATGGTGGGAGAAGTGCGTCAGAGATTTGTTTGGACCACGGTTGACTGTGACCAAAACGACGGCGGCAACGACTGAACGTTTGAAAACAAGTTGGTCAAATTTTGCAACCTATAGCACAAAGCTAGCTGTTGTCTTTTTTGGGGTCTGGCTTTCTGAAATGCATCCAAATGTAATTGGTTTGTTTTTGGCTTTGTTCCTACTTATGAGATGAAGGTGGTATTTTGTTGCGCGATGTTTGCCTTGAAATTTATTTTTAAAAATTGGCTTGGCGATATTTTTTCCAATCTTGCGGTAAGGAAAATCACTGAAGAATTATGGGCGAAAATCAACATAAATATGGCGTTGAAAATCTATGTTACGAAATGGCATTATTGCGAGAGGAATGAATGATAAGCCCTAAGGAAATAAATTACACTCGTCTACAGTCTTTGGATTTTTGATTAATAACTTTAGAATGCACTCAGACGGTATCCAGATAGACGCACGAAGTGCCTGCCTTGATTACCGGGTACCATCCCACGATGCACTCCCATTCATTACCGGATCCCGGCCAGCAGCGTCTTTATTAGCTTCCAGAAGCGTCGTCACTCTTCTTGCACACTGAAAGCGTCAAGACTCATTTTTTATTAACCACAAAATAAGACTACACGCCGAGATAATGTTCCGAGGCGTTTCCATGCTGCACCTTCCGTGTGCTGGTGGTGGTGTTGAAATCGCTTAAACATTGACTGACGTCCATCCGAAACCGTCATTGATCACACTTGTGAGCACCAGGACTGCTGCGTATGAAGAGTCAAGATCAAGTACACAACGTGCACGTACATAGGAACCGGCCGGCACGCATAACGTACGTTAAATGCCCGCAGGGAACTGTTTTCTCGCCGGTAATGTCGATAAATTACACACTCTATCGGGCTAAATGTGCCGCAGTAAAACAAGTACAAATAAGAGATTAGGTATACACAGGATCCACCATCCTTGCCTTCATTTCAGTTCATCCTGTCGGCGTTGCACAAAATTCGAAAGGGAGCACGGGTTGGGAGATCAAGGCCGACCGGCAGACCTCGGGCAGATGTGGTTTAGCCACTGATTGAGCAGAGCATTAATATGAAAAGCAAACAAATAGATTGTGCTCCTGGAAGTGGTGGAATTCATTACGATAGAGGAATGGGACTTTGATGGTTCAACGCAAAGGTTGGATTTCACAAGCTCAGCAATTATGGCAAGTGAGTCGCATTGACCAACGAGTTTGTAGTGAAGTGAATGAACTTTCTAGGGGTTTAAAGGTAAAGATATCGGAGGACTATCGTGAAATTGAGTTAAATGGGTCATTGGGCTCATTCTTCATCATACGACATTTGACATCATTTAATTTGAACAGAGCAAGCAGCAATTGGATTCTTTCATTTTGAAAAAAAAAAAATATCTGTTTTCTTCATCATCTGAAAGAGCTTCGTTTTTTGAGCACAAGGATATTTTTTCGAACCCATAGATTTTCATCTCGATTTTTAAATCAAGATTTAAAGCAAAATAATAACTTCACTATTCATGTTATCGCACTTATTTAAAATAGTTCCAGTGTACCACAATTGACATCACAACACCCTTAAAGAAAGCAATTCAAGAGCAAATTTTCATTATGTCGAAAGTAACATTCGCACCGATCCGAGAAAAATAAAGTTTTGTATTGATGACTGAAAAGTTATTCCTATTTCCAATTAAACACATTTAATCTCATAGTGTTAACAATGTTTAACATACTAAGCAGGGTTTTAGTCATAAAAAGCAAATCGCTAGCTTTAATGCTAAAAAATACTGGTTTTTGAGTCAATAGTTATCATACGTCGTTTGGTGGCCCCCTAATGTTGCTTAAGTCAAAGTGTATTTACCAGGATATTCGGGAGAATTATCAATCAAGTCTCCTTACGTGCCGCCCATTCATAATTTTAGGACCACCGAAATCATCTTAGCAACAAACAGTTCGATTTCGTATTCTAGTGTAAATGGGAGTGCAAATTGGGCTCAATGTCTCATAGAGCTAAACGGAGCCGAGGGATTAATATATTTTTACTATTATTGAGTTGTTGATTCTGTTTCTCCATTTTCTTTTTCTTATGCATCGCTTCGTATGCGGCAAGATTTGCCTGATGTTTTTGCTTTTGCTGGTAGTAGTTCAGTTAGAGTTCTGACTGTTGGGCTTCGTTTTCAGTCTCCGCGGTAGCCAGATCAATTTTCACCACCTCTTCATGAAATACCTGTATCACTTCTTCTGTTTCCTGGTTGTTGTAGTCCAACGATGCACCTCCAGCCATTACACCAGCAGCGTACGTACTGCTGTCCCGCTCTGTTCTTTACCCTGATCTAGCTTTTTTCCGACCTGTTTGGCCTGACTTTACTTCGCTTAGAGCAGGAGTTCATCCGGTACCACTCCGTTTTCCAAAGAAAGCATTTATCTTTGTTCCCAGCATAAAACATAATCCCTTTCCGATTAAGGAAATTATGGAAATCTCCTTGTTCACGTCCATTCATACACCTCGCACACCTGTGTACATGTCGAGGCTCACGACGCTGCACTCGTGGAATGTACCCTTCACCGAGCGATAAAATCCGGCCAGAAAAGTGCAGTTTTCTTTAAGGGGAAGAAGATTATCTGGTGGGCGGGAGTTTGGCACCATTGGAGTCAACTGGTCCTAGGGAAGTGGTCACGAGCAAGCATGTACACAATTTCAAAGATGAGCGGGGATTTCTGTTACAGTCGAACTCAGGCCAATTGTACGACCAAAAGAACGAGGAGAAAACTGCTCAACTGATGGCTTGCCATGGACTCAAAGCTACCAAGTCCAACCAATCCAGCCATGAGCTGGAACTGTATGTGGCCATATGTTACGTTCAATGGTGAGTACATACTGGAATGAGAATTTTAGCACACCGTTTGCCCTAATGACGATTTCTTTTACATAGGGTCTAGTATAAGAGGGAAGTGGACTGGCTGGTATTGATGCAGGACTACGTCTTTAATTTCTATACTGGGGGTACTCTTTGTGAAAACCGAAAATGGAAGATGAAACAAAATTATGAAACATTTTGAACATTAATAACCCTGGATAAATTTCAATAGTTTTATCACCAATCGATCAGAAATATTTCTACGCATCTATAGCAATGCTTTTGACTCATGATTTTCAACAAGAAACCATTGAAAAGTGGTCATGTCAAGCATTGTCCAATGTTCAAATAAAAAGTGATAATTTTATGGGTACACGAAGTTAGGCATACGGTCGTTAGGCATACGGTCGTTAGGCATACGGTCGTTAGGCATACGGACGTAAGGCATAATATACGATAGGCACAATGGATGTTAGGCATACGGCCGTAAGGCATAATATACGATAGGCATAATGGACGCTAGGCATAATCTACCCGATGAATTCAAGAAGGATGATAATGGGGACCGTCTATTGATTGCTGACTTTGGTGACAATAATGAAAGAGCCTTAATTGACCACTTTGTCAAGCAGTTTTGGTGTAACTTTCTACCAGCGATTTCACAAAACTGGTCCAACTAATTTATATTTTTTTATGAATCGCACAAATGTTGGCCACTTTTCTCGTGGTTCTAGAAGAAAAAATCTCAAAATAATGTTTTATTTCAAAGCTCGAGTGGTAGTAAACGTCATGTTAACTGCTCGAATGAAAACTTGCGACGTCTTGGACAGGCAAAGTATTGGGTTACAGATGGTACGTTTGCCACAGTTCCTTGTTTGTTTCGGTAACTCGTCACTGTTCATGGAAGTATCGCTCCCTCACATCAGCAGACGGTTCCGTTAGTTTTCATTCTGATGACAACAAAAACAGAAGTATAGAAAAGTATAGCAGGAAAACTTTTTCTTCTTTGACAATTGCAATATGTGTGTAAGAATATATTACAACAAATGTGTTATTTTTTTTTATTTCTAGATGCGATTGATTTCAAGATATAGTTCAAAACTATGCTGAGTTTTCATTGCCAGATTACTTAACCGCTATCGCTACTAATCTTGGATCTAAGTAAATATGTAGCTACGTCACTTATGATATGATAAATAATGGATTCCAAACTGTGCTTATTAAATAAACTATGTTTGTTTAACTTGTATCATTTTTTATTCAACGCTTAGCCTAATTTAAGCATTGTTTACCATGCCTGAAACAGGTTTCTAGAGTTGCACAGCAGCAAAGAATTTTATGCCTAACGTCCATTATGCCTAATGACTTTATGCCTAACGTCTATTATGCCTAACGTCCGTATGTCTAACGTCCGTATGCCTAACGTTTTTATGCCTAATGGGGTACACTCTAATTTTATCACTGTTTTCATGAAATAAACGTTCTTCCCAAACCCCGTCGTCATAATCGAGTACCACTTGGTTGCACATCATTCTGCTTTAACCTGAAATGATATAAAAGAGCGCTGCTGTCTAGCCTCAACTCATTGGAATACGAGGAACATCCGGACACTCCCGAAGACGTCGAGCGGTGCCTGAGTTCTATAGAGGAGTTTTGCCAGTTTTCAGACAGGTGAGCAATACCCTGAACCTTGATAGACCCACTAAAGACATTATAAGGCTCCGTAACGCCATGCGTAGGCAGTACCAACGCACTGGACTGACCACCTTGAAGACCCATTGCAATCGCCTAACAAAAATTATTCAAGCCAGGATGGTGAACCTCAGAAATAAGGACTTTAGTGTCGGGTTGCGTTTACTTCCAGATTGTGCCAAGCCCTTGTGGAAACCAACAAAAATCCTTAATAATAAGCCAAGGCCCATTCCACCACTTGTACCGTTGAATCAACCCAATTATTCAGTCGCCCATCTGATAACCCCTGACGAGAAGGCTGCTGCTATAGGTCAACACATCGTCAGCTCTCATAATCTCGGACTGAACATGGCTAGTCCATACGATACTGCGGTTGCTGAAAATGCAGCCAGCTTCCATCAAATTCCCAACAATTTTTCTGTGGAATCCGATATTACGGCTGATGAACTGTTGCCCTAGATCAAATCATCTAAAAACATGAAGGCTTCAGGTTTCGACCAAATTCTCAATTTGGAACTCAAACACTTGAGTTCTAGATTCTTCAACCAACTGGCACTGATTTTCAATCAGTGCCTTAGACTTGGCTACTTCCCCTCGTGTTGGTAGTCAGCTAAAGCCATCCCCATCCGGAAGCCTGGGAAAGGTCCGTCCTCTCGGGGTTATCTAAGCTGTCGAAAGAGCAGTATACCACCGACTCCTGGCATCTGCCGATGAAAACAACTTGATGCTCGAGGAGCTGTTTGGCTTCCGTAAAGCTCGCTCGACTGTTCACCAGCTAACTCGAGTGACAAACATTCTCAGACGGAACAAGTCTGTATCTAAAACATCTGCCATGGCATTGTTGGACGTTGAAAAAGCGTTCGACAATGTCTGACATGATGGCCTGGTCTACAAACTGCAGCAATACGGTCTTCCAAACACTATCTCTCGGACAGGACATTCCGAGTCTCTCTGAATGACATCACATCGGATGCCTTCAATGTCGGTGCGGGTGTTCCACAAGGAAGCATCCTTGGACCCATCTTGTTCAACCTGTTCACTTCCGATGTGCAGACTCTCCCTGATGGTTGATCGGTGTCCCTGTTTGCAGATGACACATCCATCGTATATAAGGGTAGGGTCATCGGAGCTCTGACCGCCAAACTTCAGTGAGGACTGGATGTCCTGTCTGATTATTTCAACAGCTGGAAGATCCGTATAAACGTGGCAAAGACCTAGGTCATCATCTTTCCTCATTTCATGTTTTCCCAGACTTGTTGAATAATAAGATCAAATTGAACGGCACAGTGGTGGAATGGTCCAAAGAGGTAGTCTACTTCGGCCTTACACTCGACAGCAAGCGGCTTTTCAAATGCAACATCCTGATGAGATCCCTGTATCCGCTCATCAACAGTCGATCCACTCTGCCTCTGAAAAACATCCTTGCTGTCTATAAGTAAATAATCCTTCCCGTGATAGAATATGGGGTCCCAAATCTGGGAGAGTACCGCGGATTACCATCACCTAAAATTATAAAGGGTCCCAAACAAGATCCTGAGGATGATCCTCAACTGTCCTCCACGCACTCGAAACTCTGAGGTCCATCGCCTGGCTGGTCTTCAGACGCTGGAATTACGGAGAACTGCTACCATCGAAAGGTTCAGAGATTGCTGTAGGCGATCCGATCAGCAGATCATCAAGGATCTGGCACGTTAGGTTAAGCTTTAGGTTAAGTAGGTAGGTTATCAAATTTTTAAAACTCAAACTCAACAAACCCTTAAGAGGGTATTCTGTAAATTAGCGCTAAACGCAATCGTCATACTAGAATAATCAGTTTAACCGAACAAAGATGAAGAGCCAAAGGCTAATCAATTGTATTGTAAAACCATTGTTAAAACATAATGAATCAACAAATAAATATAAATTTACTACTAGCATCAACTCATTTTCGCTTCGGACGTGGTGTGGTGAGCAGGCAGCAGAAGCAGCAAGCAGTAGGAAGGTGGTCCACGCTTCTACCTAACAAGCAACACTGACTGGTCGTGGCCAATCCTCTGCCAAGAAGGAGGGTTTGCTGAAGCCACCACCATCGGTGGTGTCAGCACTGTAGCCTACAGTTTTTATGCTATATTTATTTGTGCATTGACAACACGTATGGGTTAACAAATCTTGTGTGAATAATCATTAATGAAACTTGAATTGTTCATGATAAGATTGCCTAATTTAAAAAATTATATAATAAATATTCAATTCCTACAAGTACGCGCTTTTTGAACATTTATCACGATTATTTTGCCACGCAACAAATCAAACATCTATGTGAACGGAGCATAATTTCTCAATGTTTGCATCAGCTGTCTTAGATTGGCAGATAATTGAGCCAAAGAACCAACAACTTTGGCTTCAAGCCAAATGTTCGTGGATGACGTTTCTGCCACCACTCCGGTCGTGGCAAAGGAGGAAAAGGTCTTGGCAAAGGAGGCGCCAAGCGTCATCGCAAGGTTCTTCGTGATAACCGCTATCCGTCGCCTGGCTCGCCGTGGCGGTGTCAAACGTATCTCCGGTCTGATCTACGAGGTGTGGGGTGCAAGTGATTTTGATCACTTCATCGACTTTCTCTATGAAAAAAAAAATACTACAAATTTGGTACGCCTACAAATCAAAAACGGAAAGAGTTAAGACAATAGAAAATCGATCAATTAAAAGAATTAAATGCTCTTCACATTTTTTCCGTCCACTAGCGGTCCTACGTCAAGCTTCCGTTCGTGCCCCTAGGCACAGACCCTTCTACTTTTTAGCCAAATGAACTGTCAAAGCCAGAGCCAATCGAACAGCGCCTATCTTGATTGCATAGGCAGTGTTGCTAGAAACCACCCAGGCATAAGTTGTCAAAGCAGCTTGTTTTTAATCCGCTCCTGTCTTATACTAGACACTCTCTAATTTGTACTGTCTCTTCACAACGCTTCCATTCTCGAACCATCTGGCGATTGAGGTAATCAATTAGCTCTTTCCGGCCGAACAACTGAGCAAACGATTCTCGGATAGTCGTGTCCGGTGCTGGTGAATTTCGGCTAAATGCTCAAGTCTGCCCATATTTCCGCTAAACGATCTTGGACAGGGAAAATGCTGTACCTGCCTGAAGTCTGGATATTTGAAACATCAAGTACAAATCACCATTCGACAAAGTTGTCAATCCTATCCACAGATGAAAGGATTTATGATCGCAGTGTTGTAAATAAACATTGAATATTGACCAATAAACATATTCAAAGTGTTTTTTATGTTACTTCATACGCGAAGTTAACGATTTTCAGAGTTGGTTGGAAATGCTAACATGAAGCTTTAGTGTGATGATTTATTAGCTAGAGAATGATCTTTAGAAGAATGTAGGTGGATAGTTCCGTTAGAGTACGGCAGTATGAAAATTGAATAGAAGTTGAAAATGAGCGAAGGGCCATTAAAGCGACAGTTTTTCAAGATGACGCACATTTTTGCCTAGCCCGTACGATGTACGCGGGGACTTGAAGTATGTCTCCAAGTCCACAGGCAAAAATGTGCGTCCCTCTTGTTGCTCATTAACTGACTGCGGCTGTGGAATAGTTCTAGCGACGTTTTCATCACTACCTAAAGCCCCACGTCGCGAGAGCATTTCCAGTCGATGGTGTGTTATAATGCAGTTCTTCTTTACCCAACTATTGTGTTGCTCCTCTCGTCATGACCAACGTGATCATCTCAGAGAGAAAGCAGTAGGGTGGTTGTTGCGTGCTGTACCATCATCAGCATTGTTGACGGCTACTCCCGCCTTGAGTTGTTACATTCAAAGTGTTTTTTATGTTACTTCATACGCGAAGTTAACGATTTTCAGAGTTGGTTGGAAATGCTAACATGAAGCTTTAGTGTGATGATTTATTAGCTAGAGAATGATCTTTAGAAGAATGTAGGTGGATAGTTCCGTTAGAGTACGGCAGTATGAAAATTGAATAGAAGTTGAAAAATGAGCGAAGGGCCATTAAAGCGA
Organism: Ochlerotatus camptorhynchus; assembly: GCF_037179485.1. Classification (NCBI taxonomy): domain Eukaryota; kingdom Metazoa; phylum Arthropoda; class Insecta; order Diptera; family Culicidae; genus Ochlerotatus; species Ochlerotatus camptorhynchus. Next base: position 223,623 of record NW_027040911.1, on the reverse strand, counting down.
CAGTTTTCAAGATGACGCACATTTTTGCCTAGCCCGTACGATGTACGCGGGGACTTGAAGTATGTCTCCAAGTCCACAGGCAAAAAAGGTAAAAAAGGCAATTTTCATACTGCCGTACTCTAACGGAACTATCCACCTACATTCTTCTAAAGATCATTCTCTAGCTAATAAATCATCACACTAAAGCTTCATGTTAGCATTTCCAACCAACTCCAATAAACATATATTTGGATCATTCTATTAAATAATAAAAACTTTCAATTTAATATTCATCAGAATTTGAAATAAAAAATGATGTTGTACTGTTAGAAATGCATGTATTCAAGTTGTAACTTTAACAAACTTTCATGTCAAAAGTTTGTATTGATACAACATCAATCCGTTTTTAACTAAAACACTGCCATGCTGTTCATTTGAAATTAATTTAAAAAGTTTCAACTCTTAGAAGTGGCTTGTGGGCAACTTTTGATTTGAAAATTGGCTGACTTTCGTTTTGAAAGCTTACCGATTTCTACCAAAAAGAACCAACGCAAACTTTTAATTCTACCAACGTTTTTTTTTACGTTGGACTACGTCTTTAATTTCTATACTGGGGCCACATTAAAAAAACAATCAAAATTTAGACATGTAACGAAAAATCCCAAACACGGACGTAACGATAGAGCACAACTTGAACACACGACTCATTGCGCATGCTCACATGAGCGAGCTCACCGCTCGGTTGACCGCTCACCATTTCACCAATGAATGGAAGGGAGGAGAAAAGCAGCTAGAATGAAAACGCTTGCCAAATCGTTTTCTCCGTCATTTACTTTCGAGCAACGGACGGATAAGCGTCGGACACGACGTATGAGAGGAACAGCCTAGGATTGGGCGATCTTTAGTGAAAGATCGAGCTTGGAGGATTGATTTTATTTACGGCAGTAGAATAGATCCATCGATTTAATCGGTACAAAAGAAACGATCTTTTCTTTATAATGCTGAATTACCGTAATGCACTGAATACTGGACGATCGGTTAACCCGAATATTTAAATTATAATTAAATATTGCGTCTACTTTGCAAAATAACTAATATGTGTGATTCAGATCGATACTAAAACACGTTTACGTACTTTTTTGAGCATAGAAGGCAGTGATAGTAAACTTTTAAAAGTGTTCGGATTTATGGGCTTAGTATCCGGATTTCGAGTCACTACGGTGTATTTTGAAAATAGAAATTAAATATCTAAAGTAACATGTTTCAATTTTCAGTTACTCGTGTTTTTCGAGAGATTTTTTATTTATCAGAAGAATTGATTTAGAAGTATTTAAATGATATTTTGTATTAGTAGGTTACAATAAGAGATTGTAAGGAATGTGTTGCTCATATAAAACCTGCCAATTTTGCCATCAAAGAGTAACAATCAGCGATGATCGGTTCGCGGTTTGTGAAAAATCAAGAATGTGTGAAATTGGCAGGTTTTATAAGTGAAACACAAACTTTGCAAACTCTTGTTCTACAAAATATCATCATAATCAAAATATGGTATGACTCTATTATCCCATAAATCATCTTTTTATGCGAACTGAATGAAAGTTACCCTGTTGCCAACCGAACTGTCATAACGAGTAATAATGAAAGAGGCAACCAACAATTGAAATGGACGGAACAACCAAACGTAAACAATGGCTTTAAACGCAAATTCCTCGAGAATCAAAGTTCATCCAAGCAATCTAAGGCTTGCACTCGAAAAAAAATGCACCATTTTTATCCGTGGGTAAAAATTGATGAAATCTGGGGATCTGGGTATAAGTAGTTTGGAGTGAATTGTTTACATGTGCAAAATTTCATAACAATCGGTTCAGTGGTTATTGAGATGTCATCGAAACAAGAAGAAAATCGCCGGAGAATTTTGCGCGCCGTCATGGAAAATCCGACTGCGACCATGAGATGGATCGGAAGACAACTGGGAATCACCCATATTACTGTGTCTCGGGTGGTAAAATCGTTTAAGGAATCCCAAACGACCGAGCGGCGGGCTGGAAGTGGAAGAAAATCGAAGACAGCTGACCCTGTGAAGGCCCGGAAAGTGTTGGATTATTTCAAGCGTAATCCGAACCTTTCGATTCACGACGTGGCTCTGAAGACAAAGTGTTCCGCCTGGTTCGTTCAGCAAACCATGAAACGAGCTGGGCTTCGTGTATTCAAGGTCCGGAAGGCACCGAACCGGCGTGATCAATAAAACACGGCGGCCAAATCCCGCGCAAGGAAGCTGTATCGAGAGTGGTTAACGAAACCGATGTGTGTGGTTATGGATGACGAAACCTACATCAAGACAGACGCAAAGCAGATACCGGGGCTGGAGTTCTACGTCGCCAAATCACGGTTTGATGTTCTGGAAGAAGAAAGTTGACAAATTTGCCAAAAAATAATTGCTCTGGCAATGCGCTAAACTGAATAAACAATGTGTACCATCAACAGCGAAATTTACCGCACCGAGTGCCTCCAGAAGCGTCTGTTGCCCTTCCTGCGGTCCCACGGAGGCGAGACATTATTTTGGAGGAACCTGGGATCATGCCATTACGCGCGATCGACGTTGGATTGGTACAGAGACAATAATTTTTTTTTTGTACCAAAAACCGCCAACCCCCCAAATTCACCAGAGATTCGTCCGGTGGAAAGATTTTGGGCCATAATGAAGGCCAAAATTCGAAATTCCACAAAGGTGTTTAAGAACGAGCTGGAGTTGAAGAAAGAATGGATGAAAGTGACCAAAAAGGTCGGCTCCACCATTGCACAAAATGTAATGAGGGGTCTTAAGGGAGAGGTGCGGGCTTTCAGTGATGGAAAGAAAATTGAATAAACTAATTATGCCGAAACATAATCCATATGTATTAGTTCATTCCCTGAAAGTTTCAAGAAAATCCGACTTAAAATAAATTTTTGGCAAACAGTTTCGTCTGGTGCGTTTTTTTTTTTTTTTTTTTTTTTTTGTTTCGAGTGCAGGCTTTAACACCATCATATAATATAGCAAACTTCCTTTATCGACTCGGAGACGAGCCAGCCAACGGCTGAAAGTCTCCTTAATAAAGATATAAAAAAAACTTCCTTTATCGAATGGAATTGTTAGTTTGCGTGAGAGTGTTTTGATTCTCGAGGAATTTGCGTGTAAAGCCATTGTTTACGTTTGGTTGTTTCGCTTATTTCAATTGTTGGTCTAGAATTTATATTCTCAGCCCTTTTTTATACAACATTAGGAGCGACTATGCTGATACTAAATTTGAGGGTATGTTTCTATAATTTAAGTTTGGGATGAATGGAAATCAGTTTTTCCGGTGCACAAAAATTACATTCGTTTACTTCTTTGAAGATCAAAAAGATCGAACGGAAAGATCGATTTTTACATTTTTTTTAATAAATAAGAATCGCTTCTAAAAATCTAAAATCGAGATCAAAAAAATCGATCTTTCAAAGATCGATCCAAGATAGCCCAATCTTAAACAGCACGCATCGCACCAATACGAAGACGACGACGAATGCAGCCACATCGACCGGAGGAAAGGCTTCGCGCAATTCAGTGCCAACATTTCAAAGAGGCGTAATTGCATTTGTAAACAATGGTTTTAGTCGTCGATTTCTCGTAAACGAAAGCTCAGATAAAATGAGGGGTTAGTGGATTTTCCTATGTTTCGAGGGGTGAATCGATTAGCTTGGGACCGAAGAGAGTACCAGAGCTGAGCCAAAAAGTTGAGCACGTTTCTTCGGGACCTTCTAGTCTTAGAGTTACCTCTATGATAGTACGAAGTCCACCATGTTTCACGCACAGTCTGACGTTTGCTTATGGATTTTAACATTGGAGTAAAGAGCTACAGAGTCGCCGTCAGGCAGCATGACTGGGCCGGCCGCCGTCATCCGGTCGGCATCGACTTGCACTGGTGTGAAAGAATCAAGTAGCGCTAGTTCTTCTTTCACAACAATCCAATTCAATGCTGGCCGGAGCACGTCTTGGTCTGATGTGAATGCGACATAAATATACTTGCAACTAGAAACGTTCTGATGAAAAATACTCCAAAAAGTAGGGGCCTAATTAGCTGTTCTGCAAGTATAAAACAGACTGTAATTCAGTGATCGTGAATAGTTGCAATTTGGTAGGAGCCTGAAGGACGTGGAGATCGGAGGCTCTCTAAGTAGCTTCACCATCTTTCGGACGCTCCACTGCAGTCGTTCCGTTAGGCTGACTACAACATTGATCACCTGCAAAATTTCAACCGCTGTGCAATGGTGTAAGCATCCCGAAAGTACCAGCATGCAAATATCTTGGATCCCAAATGGCCTTTTTCAAGGCCTCTATATATATGCCCTATAGAATTTCTTTTAAGATCTATAGATAAAGAGCGAACACGAAATTATTGCGACACCGAAAATGTCATGCCAATTTTCTTATAATGTTTAGAATCAAACCAAAATTTTAGGGTAGTTTTATACATATATTTACTTCAAAAATCAAAAGAAAAGTTAATCGATGGAGCCTTGAGTGTAAAATTGAACTCATTTTCGCTTGATGCCCTCCATCAAAGTCTTTACAGTGTCATCCGGTACCAGTTTCTCAGTTTTTTTTTCCATTTTCTTAACATGTCCTTCTCGTCTTTGACTGTCTTCTTGTCTTGTTCCCGCTTCATTATTGCCCAGTACTGCTCCACCGGGCGCAGCTCCGGACAGTTTGGTGGATTCATGTCCTTTGGAACAAAATGAACAGAATTGGCCTCATACCACTTCAGGACACTTTTAAAATAGTGGCATGATGCCAAATCTGGCCAAAATAGCGGAGCTTCGTCGTGCTGCTGCAAGAACGGCAAAATGCGCTTCTCAGATTTGTAGATCTCGCCATTTACTGTGCCCTTTGTCACGAAAGGCTCACTCCTCAGTCCGGAAGAGCAGATGGCCTGCCAAATGAGATATTTGGAGGCGAACTTCGACATTTTCTTCTTCTTAAATTTGTCGTCCACATCGAACTTGCTCTTGCCGGTGAAAAACTCCAACCCCGGAATTTGCTTAAAATCGGCTTTTATATACGTTTCGTCGTCCATCACACAGCAGCCATATTTTGTCAGCATCTTCTCGTAGAGCTTCCGTGCCGAGTTTTAGCCGTCGATTGTTGCCGCTCATCGCGGTTTGGGAAGTTCTGTACCTTGTATGTATGTAGTCCAGCTCTCTTCTTTGCATTCTGGACGTAGCTCTGCGACATGCCGATCTTTTTAGCCAAATCATGGCTTGAGACGTTGGGATTTGCTTTAATCATCCGCTTCACCTTTCCCTCCGTCTTTTTGTTCTCTGGTCCCGGTTTTCTTCCAGCTCCTTTGCCGTGGTCCAACGTCAACCGCTCCTGGAACCGCTTCAACACTCTGGAGACGGTTGAATGGTGAATGTTCAACATTTTTCCCAACTGCCGGTGCGACAGGTCAGGAAATTCCAGGTGTTTGGAAAGAATTTGTTCTCTCAACTCGCGTTGGTTCACCTCCATTTTCGTTGAATCGAAAAACACGACTTCGAGTTTGACAGCATGTACACAATACACATCAATGAGAAAGTGTGCAAAATTTGGTTGATTTTTACCCAATGGTAAAAAAGTTATGCCCTGTTGAATGTGTCGCAATAATTTCGTGTTCGCCCTTTAATGGGTAAAACAGGTTCACAAAATTGAAATATTTTTGTACCATGGAGAGGAATAACAGCAAAGAATCATCAACCAGTGCCAATAGCAGTGTTCGGAAAATCACTATCAGCTTTGGGTCATTGAGTCTCCGTGAGAGAATAAACTTGCGTAGATTATCCAGCTCTAAATCTTCCCGCAGACGTCAATTGGTAGCACGTTATGCATTTCGTGTTAGTTCTCCATCCATTGAAGCAAATACAACAGCAATACCAACAACTAGCGCCAAAATAAAAGGAGCGCCAAAAGGTAACAGCGATTAGTATACTTGGTCAACATGGATTCATGATCAGGATTACTCAAAATTGAGTTTTCTTCTTTAACTTAATTTTACCTAGCCCCACGGAAGCCACGTGATGAGTGATAGGAACTCAATTTTGGGTACTTTTTCTTACCGTGTACCTATTCGTTCCTTACCCCTCCAACTCCAACAACCCTTGCGATGGACTCCAGGAAAAAAACAACAAACAGTCCCTTTCAGGGCCATCATTTGAAAACAAAAGGCCCTTCTCACGGCCAACAACCAACAAACAACCGGCCCTTTTCAGGGCCACAAATTCAAAAACGGAAAGAGTTGAGATAATAGATCAATTAATAGAACTAAAGGCTCAACATATTTGTTCCGTCCACTAGCGGTCCTACGACAAGCTTCCGTTCGTGCTCCTAGGCACAGACCCTTCCACTATTTTTTTTATTATTTTAGCGACGGTTTTACTTAAGCCATTGTTGTGCATTATATGCGATTTTCTTGTCAATATGAACGCCTGCATATCATAAAATCAACCTTTTGTCCATGCTGTTTTGTTGTTGGGGATGGAGCCTCTTCCGATTTAACCACAGGCAAACAGACATAACACATCTAATATTTATCACTGAAAAACACTGTCGCTAAAAAACTATCGCCATTAGTTGAGTACACTATCATGGGTAGCACGCTCAACAGTAACGGTACCAACCAATAAAACTTTAAACTTACCGTTTATTGCTTATTCGATAAATAGTACATATGTGAGTGTTGTCCGATCAGACACGCGTTGCACTACAAATATCGCGCATCTTCTAAATTTAAGGTTAATTTTGCACGATTCAAAATCAACATATTCACACAATCTGTCAAATCTGCGAACATAATATCACAGACAAACAGACGAAACATTTCATCCTTGGAAGCTCATTGTACACTCCTGTCACTTATCGAAATGACAAACGAATAAAATTAACACACGACTCTTCTTGTTTGCAGAACTTCACCTTCTGCAGCTTCCAACTTCACAGATTTGCAACGTATTTGACGAACTATTTAATAATTGCAGTGACCCGGACATTTCTGTTCCACCGAGTTCATCAGTTATAATTAAGACCGATTCTCTCCATTCCGTTCTGTTCTTATTTCAAATCCCATTATGGACGATCGTATCAGCAAAAGCATTCCCAAGAATCCATCTCTTATGAAATACCATGCTTAAGCAAGCTCGTGTCAATCATACTCCTCCCAGAAGACTTCCGCCAACAGAGCGATACAAAATCATTCGCACCAGCAGACCTACGCGACCTCATCATCTGGCACTCCAATGCACACACAATGCATCGTTCGATTTAATTTATTAAGAAAAGATAATGAAATGAAATTACATCTGGCATGGAAAAGTGAATTTGTACCTACTTGGTTCGATTTAATCATACTCATTTCATCTCCATCAGCTCCGGACAGCTCCGACCTTGACATTGCTCCATCCCTTCTGCTAGATGCATCCCCTTCAGCGGGGTTCGCGTTTCAAAATGACTGATTATTGGCAGAGCATCGAACTGATGGCTGTGATGACTGACATTAAGGCCCATTAAACGGGGCAAAGCAAAACTGTGGTCGCACCGCGCTGTTATGACTTCATTTCTTGATACTCTCTTTGAACTCCGAGTAAAAGTATAGGAACCTACCAACCGCAGACCACAGCCGAGGCCCGCAATTTATTATCGTAATTTATGGTAATTAATGAGCTTGCAGCTCTGGATCTGGCTGGGAAAAAATCCACAATCGATTGATCAGAAACATATCGACTGTCGTCGCAAAAGGGTAAACATAACGCGTTAATCAGCACGTAAATTGTGATGGATTTTTGCAAACTTTATTGCACCTCCGCATTATGCTCTGCGCTACTGTGTGTGCGTGTGTGTGTGTGGTGGAACGAATGCCGGATAATGCGGAACGGACGATAATGCGACTGCATTTTCTTTCAATCAGTCAGCCACTTGTTCCAGTTTATTAGTGAAATTAACTATTTATTACAACAATTTGCTGCGTAATAAAGGGGTCCGTTAGGTTGGTGCTTTTATTGCCATACGGGAGACCTTGGTATGTTTATAAAGATTTGTTTTTAGGTTTCGGGTTCGAACCTGAGCCTCAGCCCATCGCAAATTATCTTTATTTTTGTTTTCACCAAAGGCTGGTGTAGTGGTAAGTGTGACTGCCTTTCACTTCAAAGGGCCTGGTTTCAATCCCAGTCGGCGCCGTCGGGATTTTCTGAAGCATAATATCTTTGATCACACCTTCATGCAGAAAGGGATAGATTCTCTGCTTGACCGTCAAGCAGTACAGTTCGGTTTCTACTCGCTCTCTCGAGTTGTTCGCTACGTTCGTTTCGATACTGTTCGCGGTCCTTTTTCGTGGTGTGTAGTGAAGCATCACTGCGTGTTGACGCGATCGCTATTTCGGCCGGGAAGTGCTCCCTATCGGACACCACCAGTGCACAATTGGCATCGGAGAAGCCATTGGCCAACAATCGTCACGTCATCCTGAAAAACGGCAATGAACCAAAGGTGGAAAAGAAGGAGAAAGTTCTACCGTTTTTCGTAAAAGGATTCCCGGAAAGCTTGCGGGAGAAACTCGACTTTTACATTGGTAAAGGTCTCAAGTGCACCATGCGCTTGTGTACTGAGGGCATCAAGCTGATGGTCCCAGCGATGAAAACAGAAAAACGTGGAGTATTTCTCCCACGATATTGAGGCGACCCAGGAACGGAATCCAACATGCTTGAAGGACCTTCAGAGCATTCGGGCTCTTTTCCACATCGTGGTGATTTGGGAACAGTGCAAGCCAGTCCACCGTGATGTCTCCCAATGTGTGAACTGCATGCTGCATGGAACGAAAAAACTGCCACATGGCTTTCATGTCAAGCAACACGCACCTGACGCCTGGGAATTATTAGAGGAAGCAGACCCCAAGTGTGCCAACGATGGTGCAGCACATCTGGCAACCAGTAAGACATGCCCGAAGCGAGTGGAATTTTTTGCTATCCGCAATAAAGCCTCTACGAACAATCAACCTGGCCGCAGAAGAGTGACAGAAAATAACGGGCAGAACTTTCCTTAAACTATTCTGTTTGTATTTCTTTTGCGCGAAGTTAACGATTTACATAGTTGAAGATTCCTTTGGTTTTGTTTTTTCCGTCGATCTTGTTTTCCGTGCTGAGCACCAATGCTACCGACGTGCCAGGAAGGGAGTTCCCACACCTGGACCCTACCTATCGACCCATCAACTCATGGACCGGGGACCAACGGCTTTACTTCCCATCCGAAGGAAGGCGTGATCAGAGATGTTATGCCTCAGAACATCCCGGCGGCGCCGACTGGGATTGAACCCAGGCCTGCTGGGGTGAGAGGTAATCGCGCTTACCACTACATCACCGGCGCCGTTGCATAGTTGAAGATGATAAGCGTCAAATAACCGACTTAAAGTAGTAATTTTATACGATAGCTGAAGGAGATGAAATCACAGAGAACAGGCATCCAAGTTTAAACAAATTTTTCGAAAAATTATGTGTAAGAATTCAAAATAAAATTCGTTAGAAACAATAGCGCCGCCATACGGACTGTTGCGACTCGAGTTATCGCTTTTTGCGATTAACGAGTAAGCTGAACTCAAATTTGGGTTGACCTTATTGACCGTGTTTCCAAACGAGCTGTCAAATCAAACAAGACAAAACAACGAAAATCAATCGAGTTTCTGCGGACCCATAATTTTCGAATAAAAAACTTTGCGGTGAAATGTTAATTATTGTGCTATTGTTTGAAATTGATTCGAAGTGTCATGTATTGTTGATAGTGGTAAATTACTTTTCAGCAGGAAAATTCATCCGGAATGTTTTCCGGTTTCGTTTTTTCTTACGTTTGTTTTTCTCGGCAATTTTGTACTGGAACCGCACCTCGCCTAGGAATTTTTGAATGAAATTATTGAAAAAATGATCTACAAGTCTGCCGAAACATGACCTATATGCCGCAAAATCGAAAGAGTTGTAATCAAGGTAAGTCTTCAAACGTTCTTTAACACCTCTCCTGTTCTCATACTGAAAATTCCGGACCTTCAGTTTAAAACACCACAGGGCCACCAAGCATACAAAGTACTATTCGGAATGTGTACCGAGTGTGAAGAAATTGATTACTTCAGTAAAGTAAACGAATAATCTTCATTTTCTAGAAAATCATGGTCATGCTGTGTCGAAGTTTTCTTGCTGCTGCCCCGAGAATGTAGAACAGCGCATTGAGTTCCTTCTTTTAGGCCACCATGGGAACGTTAACGTCAAGCGGTTCAAAGTCGTAGTCAGAATATGCAACGGGAAATGATCCAAATCATTCTCATTTAGAATAGGAACTGCATGATTTTTCCGTCAAAAGAATTTTCATCAGCAGCCGGGGTAAACCAACGATTTTAAATTGGCTCACTACTTGACTAGCCTACTGGTCCCAAGCAAATCGATTAACGTACCCCATTCTAGTCGAAATTCTAGTACTACACTATGTTTGTTTTGATTCGCTATGAAAGTTTGACAGATAAAATGAGGGGTTCGTGGATTTTCCTATGTTTCGAGGGGTGCATCGATTAGCTTGGGACAAAAGATAGTACCAGAGCTGAGCCATAAAGTTGAGCACGTTTCTTCGGGACCTTCTGGTCTTAGAGTTTACCTCTATGCTACTATCATTGTTTACTTGAAGGCGCAACCGAATTGAAAAGCGTTCGGGGTATTGTTGAAGCCACACCTGCGTCTGATTTCGCTTGGCAACACCATAGAGGTAACTCTAAGACTGGAAGGTCCCGAAATAACGTGCTCAACTTTTTGGCTCAGCTCTGGTACTATCTTCGGTTCCAAGCTATTCGATTCACCCCTCGAAACATAGGAAAATCCACTAACCCCTCTGTCCGCGCAATGGAATCCTCTTCGGTAGCTCCCACGCCTGGCAACGGCACAGTGGAATGATTTGGGGTAGGTCACTGGTTTTTGGTTTACGGCTGAAAGTTCTGAACTCTAGCCTTGACAAAGGCTGTTTGGTTGGCTTCGGTCGGAGGGAAAAAAATGAAGTTGCTTTGACCGGTTGTATTTCACGTGTAGATGATACAATAGTTTGGTTTGAACTGAACTTGACCGGGATGCTGGTCGTATTTATATCTGTTGGTTGTGAAATGTGTGGTACAATATAATTTGTGTGGGTTTTTCGTCTGGTGAATTGTATCCTGTTCTAACTGTTCGCGTTGTTCGCGACATACCGGCCACCAATGAAATAACTATTTCATTCAAATTAATTTATACTCTAATTCAAGATCACTTCTTAATCTAAGTCATGAGGATTCTTCTGGGATAGCAGCGGTTGCTGCGTTTCCATCTGGGCTGCCAGGCACTTGACCGAAAGTGAAGGCCGAACTATCTTCGCTGTCGGTTGGTAGAAGACAGATCTTCACAATCGGTCGGTCGAAGATTGCGCCGGATGCCAGTCTGACGATCACCACACGGACGAGGCCATCCGCGCCGGGATGGACGGTTTCGATTCGACCCATGCTGAGCGGTGGTATGTTGGCGTCCTTCAGGAGTACCAGCTTGCCGACCAGAACATTCAGCTGCCGGTAGTAGTGCTTCGTACGCTGCTGTAGTTGATGAAGGTAGTCCGTCGACCAGAGTTTCCAAAACGTTTGGGTTCTGCGCTGCATCTCCTGCCAAAGTGAAAGCCGGTTGTTGGGAACTTGGGCAAGGTCGGGCTCCGGGATTGAAGTGCTGATCCGACCAGAAAGTGTCCCGGTGTGAGGACTTCATAACAACCAGCGTGGGAATGGTGAATCTAACTGTGTCAAGAGGAACGCAGTAACGTTCATGGCAGATGCTGCAAAATTGACACATGAAATCCCCAACAAAGTGGTGTTCAAGTTGGATTCTGGCTGCAGCGATCACTTGGTAAGTGATAAATCAATATTTTCCTCTTTTCAAGCGCTGGTGAATCCCATCGAGATCAAGGTAGCAAAAGAAGGCCAAGTGATGATTGCCAAGACAATTGGGACGATTGATGCAACCAGCAACAAAGATGTCCTGTTCCACATGAAAGATGTCCTTCTCGTTCCGGACCTGAGGGAGAATTTGATGTCCGTGAAGAAGTTGACAGCAGCTGGTATTGATGTTGTGTTCTCTGGCCACACGACGCTCTTGAAGAGAGATGGAGAACTTTTGGCAATGTTTGGAGGCGAACCAGCCCAAGGCTGAAAGCCTCCTTAATAAAGCTAAATAATAATAATAATAACTTTTGGCAACCGGCAAGATGATTGGCAGCTTGTACGAAATCGTGCTGACGTTGGAAAAAGCTTGTGCCAATGTCTGTGATGCGGAACCAAGTAAGTTGTGGCATAGGTTATTGGGGCATATTAGCCAGCACGGGATGGACGTTATGATCCGTGAAGGAATGCTGAACGGAATCAAGAAATCGACTCTAGTCGGTTTTTGTGAAGTTTGTGTTCAAGGGAACCAGTGCCGTGAGCCCTTCAACGGAACGCGTTGTCGTGCTAGTCGGCCCTTGGAACGTATCCATTCCGATGTCTGAGCCCGATCGACCCTCCGGCCTGGGATGGTTCCAGGTACATCGTTTAATTCATCGACGACTACAGCCACTTTGCAATGATCTACCTGTTGAAGAAGAAATCTGGCGTGTTCGAGGTGTTCCGTGAGTATGAAGCCACAGTGACGGCAGCATTCGGGCTGTCGATTTCGAAGATGACCGTTGACCAAGGAAGAGAATACTGCTCTAACACCCAGAAGCAGTTCTACAAGCAGAAAGGCATCCAGCTGGAAGTAACCGTTGCTTACACGCCGCAGCAGAACGGCTGTGCTAATTAATTCGGGAGTGCCGAAAAATCTTTGGTCCGAGGCAGCGTTGGCGTGCGTGTACCTGTTAAACCGAAGCCCCACAGTTGCCCTGCCTGCTGAAATTTCACCTGTTGAAAGATGGTATGGTTCGAAGCCTAATTTGGACAAGCTGCGTGTGTTCGGCTGCAGATGCTTTGCGTGGGTCCCAAGTCAGCAGCGGAAGAAGTTGGATCCAAAGAGCCGTGAGATGATTATGATCGGTTACGCACCGAATGGCTATCGGCTGTGGGACATGCAAGCGCGCGAAGTGAAAACTGCTCGGTTTTACGGTCGCGTGTGTCCGACGTGGCCGTTTCGGAATAGCAGTATTAAAACGCGACACGTAAAGTTAATCAAATTAAAACTGTATTTTACGATAAAATAAGACGGTTACAAATTACGCGTGTTCGCGGTTCTTAATCTTCTTCTCTTCTTCTCTTACTCTCTATTTTTTCAATGACGTTTCTTGTTGGTGCTGTCATGGTATCGACGTTGATGGCAGCTTGACTGTCATCTGTGAGCCCAGCCGAAAAGTGATAAAAAAATAGAGTTGGTCCAAAGTCCCAACATCTCCTCTCTAATACAGGAGGTACGGCTGGAATCGCTGAGGCGCTCTTCGAACGCGCGAAGAGTGGCGAGGTGCCTGGACTACTGGTTCTAGCTCGATGGCAGACTGGAAGTCCGAAGTAACTGAGCCTGCTGTAGACGCCGAGACTTGTGGGAAGCTCAACGAGGACGCTGATAAGGACGACGGAAGCACCGGTGACAATACCGGGACGTGCATCAAGCTGTTGGGTAGTCAAGGGTGGTGGATTGCCTAGAGGTCCGATCGGCAATGGTCCTGGTGACAAAATCTGCGAGTGAGACTTGGGCAGATCCCACGCATCAAGCAGGATGTTGATGGGAAGCTTCTTGGTATCTTGTGTGACAGCTTTGGCATGTCGATCAGCTGCAGCACGGTCCTTGAGCTGGTTGATATGTGACCGCACGAGCTTCCGATTGTTGATCCAAACATTGTACATAACTGTACCGATTTTCTCCAATACAACTCCAGGTGCCCAGTGCGAGTTGTTATTAACGTAGACTTTCGCAAAGACCAGGTCGTCACGTTGGTAACTTCGTTCTGTTCTTGCCTCCGTCGGTTGGTTGTGAAACGTTGAGTGGTCAGGCGGCGGACGAAGCAACTCCAAACACGTTCTGATTGGACGACCGAACATGATTTCCGCTGGCGATTTGCCATCCGGTGCTGAATGGTTAGGAGTGCTTCTGTAGGTGATCAGGAAAGTGTTGAGTGCTGCGTGTATCCTCTTCCCTCCTGAATTTTCTTGACAGACCGTTTAAAAGTATCGACAAACCTTTCAGCTTGCCCGTTGGATTGCGGATGAAACGGTGCAATAGTAAGGTGGTCGATGCCGTTCTTCACACAGAACCCTTGGAATTATGCACTGGTGAACTGTGGCCCATTGTCGCTGACCAACGTAGCTGGCATACCAAATCGTGCGAATACGTCCTTCAGGATGCCAATTGTTGCTGCACTAGTCGTACTAGTAGGAGTAGGAGTCCACGACGACGAGGTAGTATTCTCCGTTAATGGGTCCAGCATAATCTATGTGGACGCGCTCCCATGGCTTGCTGGATCTTGGCCACGGTACCGGGGCACACTTTGGTGGAGACTTCGCAGCGGTGGCGCAATGTCGGCATGACTTGACGTAGTCGGCAATTTCGCTGTCCAAGAATGGCCAGTAGACGTACGATCTGGCAATGGATTTCATTCGTTCAATACCCGGATGACCTCGGTGAAGCTGGTCGAGGCAGCGCTTGCGGTACGACGAAGGAATGACCAGACGTTCGCCGAAGAGGATACAGCCTTGGACAGTGGTGAGTGACTCCTGACGGTCGCAAAAACGCTTCAACTCTGGGTCGAAAATCTGCTTAGATGCTGGCCAGCCATCGTGCAGGAAACGGTATACCTTTTTTGTGACATGATCGGACTGAGTGGCTTTTTGTACGATCCTGAAACTTAAAGGAAGGATATTAATCGTATCGGTGGTAACTGACCTGATATCGTCCTCAAGAGCAACCGAGGCGATAACGTAATCCTCATCCGGTCTCACGTGCTGACTGATGAGTCGAGAAAGCACATCCGCGTTACCGAACTTCGCTGTTGGAACGTGCTCGATGGTGAAGTCGTACAGTAGCAGCGTTAGCGCCCAGCGCTGCAATCGGTTCGACGTGTTGACCGGAATGCCTTTCTTCGAGCCAAAAATCCTCAAAAGAGGTGCGTGATCCATTTGCAGATGGAAGCGCCGACCAAACAACATTCTGTGAAATTTCGTTACCGCGAATATGATGGCTAGGCCTTCGCGATTGGGTTGGCTATAGTTCCGCTCGGCCGGTGTGAGTGCTCGCGACGCATGCTGAACGACCTTCATGGTACCATCCGGGAATTTATGGCTGATAGTGGCACCAACACCGACAGAAGAAGCGTCTGCCGATACGACGATGTCGAGATTCGGGTTGTAATGGGTGAGGAGCAAATCTGAAGCAAGAATCTCCTTGAACCTCATGAACGCCTGTTGGCATTGTGTTGTCCAACGGAATTCGGTGCCAGCCTTGAGTAGCTCGTCCAACGGGAAACGAAGAGTTCTCATTCTATGGACGAATTTACCGTAATAATTAACCGCCCCGAGGAAAGAGCGTACGCCGGAGACATCAGTGGGAGGAGCCATGTCGGTGATAGCTTGAATCTTCGCTGGATCTGGTCGTAGCCCGTTGCGGTCGAGCAGGTAGCACAAATATTTGATTTGTGGCTGAGCGAACGTACACTTCTCTGGCCGGATGGTGAAACCAAATTCTTGAATCCGCTCCAACACTGCACGAAGATTGGTCCAATGCTCCTCAGTGTCTTTTCCGCCAACAACCACGTCATCAAGGTAACCAGAAGTGCACGGGAGACCAGCTAACATGGTGTCTATCAGCTGCTGGAATGCTCCTGGTGCTGTCTTGACTCCTGGTGGTAGACGGTTATAGCGGTACAATCCTCGGTGGGTGTTGATGGCAAGAAGATCCCGACTACATCCGTCGACTTCCACCTGGAGGAAGGCGTCAGAAAGGTCTACCTGGCTGAACACGGTGCTGTTGGCTAACTTGGCGAAAATGTCTACCGGTAACGGGAGAGGGTACCGATGCGGCTGCAGGGCATCATTGAGGCCGGTAGAATAATCCCCACAAATCCGTATGGAGCCGTCGGCCTTGCGGACGACTGCAATCGGGGCCGCCCAGTTGGAAAAATCAACCGGTGAAATGATCTTGGCGCGCTCCAATCTGTCCAACTCGTCATCCACCGCGCTGTACATGGCGTAAGCCACAGGACGTTTAGGGCGAAACGCCGGAACTGCATCTTGCTTGAGCTCTAGCTTGAGTTTTGAGTTTTGTACACAATCCAAGTTCACTTCGGAAGACTTCCGGAAATGCCGCCTTGAGGGTGTCCACAGTGGTAGAAGAACTGGTGATACGGTTGCAGTAGGAATTGATAGGCACAGACCACAATCCGAAAGCATCGAGCATGTCGATCCCTAGCAGCTGAAGGGACTTCTCCACCACGTAGAATTGTGCTTGGCGTTGCTCACCGTTGATTGATACGGTGCAGACGAACTTGAAAAGTAGCTTTACCGGATCTCTTGACGCTATAGCGGCTCGTTCCGTAGATGGCATTATCGGTGGCTTGCCAACTTTCTCCCAGATCCGCTTCGACACAACACTGATGTCAGATACAGTGTCTAACTGAAGACGTACATCCACTCCGTTGACTTGAGCTTGAACGAAACGACGCTTTTTGTTAACGGTATTTACCAGAAGACTTACTGTTTTCGTTGAGACAGCTTTCGGTCGGCCTTTCGACTTGAAAGCCGATGATTTGGGGTTTTTCCGAACGCTCGAGCAATACCCCTCACGATGGCCGAAGAGACCGCAATCGTTGCACTTGTGTTGCTTATACGTGCAGTCCCGGTTAAAGTGCATTGCTCCACAGTTCCAGCAGGGTGATGCTGGTACGTTCCTGGCTTGTTTCGTTCCGGTTCCAGCGGATCCGATGCTGGGCTTCGGTGGATACTTGTTGAATTGCTTACGTTTGACGAACTGCACTGCTGCTGACGTTGGCGATTCGATCATTGCCGTATCATGCTTCAGACACAATAATCGTTGACCGTCCGCTGACAGTTGTTCGAGTGTGACGTCCGTCCGCTCCTTTATCTTTGAAAGCAATCTTGTTCGTATTCCGCTATCTCCCTCCGATTTCAGACCGCAAACAAACATCAAACATTTGAATTGCTCTTCGGTCATCTTGCTCAATTCGAACCTAACACAGCTCTTGTTGATTCGACAGGCAAACGAAATTAAATCTTCGGTAGGTTGCTTTGCAATTTTGCAATTTGCACAGTTTTTTTTACTGTGTCACCGAACGGAAAGTTTTTCGGAACCTTCGGTATGATGAAACTTACGTATCGCTCGTGTTCCGCAGCACCCAGTTTCCACATGAGCAAGCGGACCTTGGCCTCATCGTCTAGGCGAGCAGCATCTTTTTCAAACAGGTCGTCGTACCTGGTGTACCAAGCAGCGAACGTGACGCTTCCCTCTGGTTCGTAGCGAAGCTCTTTATATGCGGAAGGAATCTGAAAAGCATTATGAAGCTGAAGAAGCAATTGACGGCAACATTTGCAATGTCTGACTGTGGAGCAGTTGCGCACTTCCTTGGTATACGTGTGGACTACGATGTTGGATAAAGACGCATGCAACTATCGCAAGCTGCAAATGTGGACAAGCCGAGGGGGGCGACTCTATCTTCGATGCAGAAACGATTTTGTTTTGCTGTGCTTAGCTGCACGCCCTAGCAGCACACATGTCACTGAACAATTGCGGTTACTTGTGTGCCACTTATTCCAGTCACAAGCAAGTTGCAGCAGCTTATTTCGATCGAAGTGTGCTGCTTGGGCGTACGATGAGTAGATTTTAAGAAGATTGATGAAGATTTTAAAGATTTCCTGCAAAAAGATGGAAGTCGATGCGAGTAGATGGATTTAGATGCTTAAAATGTGGCAAGAAGATTTTTCGTAGATTTATTCGCTGACGTGAGATTTTTCGAGCATCTATGATTGAGATTTAGATGTGTCGCCCCCCTCGGGACAAGCTCTTGGTAAGATTCGAGATGGCGGATTGCAATCCAGTGAAGTGTCCAATGGAAAAAAGGAACCCAGTTGACGAGAAAAGGAGAGCTAACAAGCCAGCCCTACAGGCAACTTCTCGGATCGTTAATGTACTTGATGCTGTGTACTAGACCGGATATCTGCTATCCAGTAGGGTTCCTAGGACGATTCCAGCAGAAGCCAACAGCACCACATTGGCAGAGTTTGAAACGTGTGGTTCGGTACATCAAGGGGACAAAAACCAAATGCTTGCAGTATCGCCGAATCGAACCGTAAGTCGGTAAGTGGCTTTGCATTCTTCGTGTTCGGCAACTTGATTAGTTGGTCAAGCAAGAAGCAAAACATGGTTTCAACATCGTCAAGCGAAGCTGAATACATCGACCTGAGCTCGGCGGTATCGGAGGCAGTTTGGCTGTATGGAATCCTAGAAGACTTGAAGCTGCAGACTCGTGAACCGGTCACAATCTATAAGGGCAACCAAGGCTGCATTGGGATGGCCAAAAACTGTGAATCCAAACGGTCGAAGCATATTGATGTGAAGCATCACTTTATCCGGGAGCACATCTCAAACGAAAGCGTGAAGGTGGAATACGTGAGGACAGACGATCAACTGGCGGACCTCTTCACCAAACCGATGGAAGCCGGTCGCCTAGACAAACTTGGAAAACGTCTCGGAATAGCGGATTGAGAGGGGGTGTTATCAAAGTAGCAATCGGCTATTCTGATTTCTCAGACCACCCTGCCTAGCAACTTGTTTTCCCTAGCAACGAATTTGTTTGAGGACTAATTTTTTCATAATTCCTAACGTGTAAACCGTACGAACAAGACGTGTTTCAATAAAGCTCTAGCACAAGTAGTTCTCTCGTTTTTCTTTCGAGTCCCGTTCCGGTAACCGAATCCCAAAAACATGCTATGGCATTGTTAGACGTTGAAAAAGCGTTTGACAATGTCTGGCATGATGGCCTGGTGTACAAGTTGCATCGATACGGTCCTCCGATCTTCATCGTGAAGATCATACAAAATTATCTATAAGACTGGACGTTCCAGGTCTCTCTGAATGACATCACATCGGATGCCTTCAACATCGGTGCAGGTGTGCCCCATACACACTTAGATTTTTTCGCCGAGATGGGCACCACCGAGCAGCTCGGCATTTTATTTTGCTGGTTCTCAGTGAAAAACTTGCCGAGATTCAGCTAACAAACGGGAATTTTGCCGAGATCTCAGCTAACAAACATATTTTTTTGCTGAATTTTCAGCAAAATAAAATGCCGAGCTGCTCGGTGGTGCCCATCTCGGCAAAAAAAATCTAAGTGTGTAGGAAGCATCCTTGGGCCCATCCTGTTCATTCTATTCACCTCCAATATTCCGCCTTCTGATGGTGGATCTTTGCCTCTGTTCGCAGAAGACACATCCATTGTCTTCAAGGGTAGGCCTACCCGGGTCATCGGAGCTCTGACTACCAAACTCCAGAGAGGCTTGGATGTCCTGTCTGAGTATTTCAACAGCTGAAAGATCCGTATCAACGTGGTGAAGACCCAGGTGATAATTTTTCCACACTCAAAATCCCCCAGACTTGTTCGCCTGAGAATAAAAAAAATCTGCCTAAACGGCACAGTGGTGGAATGGTCCAAAGAGGTAGTCTTCTTTGGACTGACTTTTGACAGTGGGCAGCTTTTCAGGGAGCACGTTGACAAAACAAAAACCAAGTGCAACATCTAGATAAGATCATTGTATCCACTCATCCACAGGAGGTCTACCCTGTCCCCGAAAAATAAGATTGCTGTCTACAAGCAAATCATCCTTCCCGTAATCGAGTATGATATGCCAATTTGGGGGAGTTAAACTTCAAAGGTTCTAGAACAAGATCTTAAGGATGATCCTCAACAGCCCTCCACGGACGCAAAATTCTGAGGTCTACCACCTTACTGGTATTGAGTCGCTGGAAGAGCGAAGAACTGGATGTATATGACTTTGCCCCAATAAATCAGTTTCGTTGGCGATACAAGCTGCTCATAGGGGTTAAATTGTGAAGCCCATGAAATGATTCTATTTCCTCATCCATTCCGGCATGTTTAAAATGGTGCTTTGCCCTCATAGTTCATTAGGCTTCTAGGTTTCCTATCTTAGGCTAAGTTCAGTTTTCGATGTTTTTTTTTAGAGCCCTTGAAAGTGGATCGTGTCGGGATTTTACCGATTCAAAACAAAGACTTGTTTTCCACTTTCGGATAAGTATGATCGATCGCATTTGTTGCCAAGAACCCCCAACGCCTGATTTGACGCCGGGCACATGTCAGTTGCCGGTGATCATTCAAGCAAAACAGTCACAACCTTCACAACCGTCTTCGCATCTACCGTAATCTTCAGACAGTTTAGCACCCCATCGATAAGAAGTATTTCCTTCCTGCATACAGGCAAAGCTGATCGGGTGGAAGTCGGTGTGTGAATCAAAAACCAGTTCAAAGGTGCTAAATGATCCTCTAATCGAAGCGACACGTTCCAAGCAGATAGACTTGAACTTGACAGCTACCTCGCACTCAGAATTGAAGCCCATCGGAGCTCTTGGGCAAAGATTAACGCCACACACTTAGAAATAACTATTTTTAAACGGGACGTAATCCATCTTTAACGTATTGAAATGAATTTTTCGCAGTGTACAGCTACAGTTGATCAGATTTTATTCAAGCAATCAATTCTAGGCTATTGTCTCCGGGAGATGCTAATTCGTAGTCCGTCTTTCGATTTGAGCACCAGCTCGCCGTACAAGGTTAGATCTTCTCGCCGATCGAGCGATGCGATTCGATATTTCCGTAGAACCGCCACCGTCACGGCCTTCTCTTCGAGGAGGCCAAATTTTTGGCCGATGCAGTTCCGTGGCCCGGCACTGAATGGGATGTAGGCATACTGATGGCGTCCTTGAGCGTTTTCCGGGAGGAACCGATCTGGATTGAACTTGTCCGGGTTCGGGAAGACTTCCGTATCCCGATGCAGCTGGTAGACAACGATCACGGCATTGGTTCCGGCGGGGATGGTGTACTCTCCAACGGTGACTGTTTCGGTTAGTCTTCTCGCTATCAGCGGAATGCTGGGGAACAGCCGGAGAGCTTCCTTGATGCAGCACTCCAGGTATTTCATCTCGTTGAGTTCGCTCATGGTGGGAAATCGGTCGCGATCGTGCTCCATGATGGAATCGATTTCTTCAAAGACACGATCCTGCACCTGGAGATCCGTTCCCAACAGGTAGAGCAGCCATCCGATTGCGGTAGCTGTGGTGTCGTGACCTCCCAGGATGAAGGTATCCACTTCATCGCGGATGTCGCGATCACTGAGAGGTTGACCATCTTGGGAGGCTTCCAGTAGAAGATCCAGGAACGCCAGATGGCGTTTGCTGCCTATCTCTTTGGAGTGTCCGTCGTTTTGTTCGTTTATCAGCGAGGACTCTCGTTGAATGCGTCGCTGTTGTATGACTTTCTCCGAGAAATCGTGTAGAACCTTTAGACATTCCACTTGTCGTTTGTAGTAGTTTGTACGTCGGTAAATGAAATCCGGGTGGAGCCAAATTTTCCGCAAGCGTTCCAGCATGATCTTCCCGATTCTTTGAAAAAACAAATGGTTATATTTTTCTAATTTTTGAGCATTGAATTTGATAGAACTTACTCTTCGTGTGCCTTCACGTATTCTGATCCGAATTGCTCCTGAGCGTTAATCGAGCACCCCATGGCCGTCTCTGGACGAAAATAAAATAAATTTACTTCAATCTCAAATTATCTTCTAGAACATAGAACCCACCGCACAGAATATCCAGCGAGCACAAAGCCGCATATCTCGAACAATCGAACCCACCGTCGCCGCCCGCCATCGTCAGCTGCTTCTCCATAAACCGAACCATCGTTCGGGCTTGCCGGTTGAAAACTTCCAAAAAGTTCGACAGCATCCGGTAGTTGAAGGTCGGATTGAGCGTCTTGCGGCGTTTGTACCACTTGCTCCCAGGGCACGTGAGCAGTCCATTGCCCAGCCAAGGGCGCAGAAAGTCGTAGTCGCGGCCCTTTTCGATGTTGGTGCTACTGCTGAGGATCCGTTCGACGATCTCCGCCTTCGAGATGAGCACGTACGGAGCCGTCCCGTTCCAGATGCGGCACATGCCCTGTCGGCGGCCGTAGCATTTGCGTGCCATGATCAGCCAGTTGAACAGGTCTGTTTTTGAAATTAATGTCAATTAACAAATTCGGAGTACGATCCGTAGGTAGGTAAAATTGTTCCCACTAGTGCTAAATCTGATGACTCATTTCCAAAAACCGTTATTCAAAAAGCTAAGACTTTTGAAAGTGATGAGCGAAGAGTGAAGTAAAATTGTGAGAATCATTAGGATTTCTTCTGCAATCCATAAGAATCTGGACAATCTGCAGAGTTTTATGGTCCATCCGTAGATCCGTAGTAAATCTAAAAATCTGTAGATCTACGGATAAAACCGTGGACTTGACCACACTGATACGAGTTTTTCTTCCTTCCTCCTCCCCGCGCTGATTTTGCCAATAAACTGCACAATGTGCATAACCTGAGTCCTGAGAGATCTTGGTTAATCAGTAGTTCCCTATCATTCCTAACAGGGCATCAAACACATGACCATTCATCTAATTGATGATCAGGAAAAACGATTGCCAGTGTAATGAAAATTGCAATAAATCTCATTCGCCCCACGTTTTTGAATTGGAAACCGGTCAGAGTTGCACGCATTTTTGAATTGGAAACGCGCCATAATTGCACGCAATTTTTACCTCTCTCTTGCTCACGCGTCACGCATCTAGACGGATATGAGGCTTGCCTACCAGCAGGCGACAGATGATTCCCCGTTCAAACGAAGGCGACCACGTGTTTGTGACTGATGGAAACGAACGATCTGCAAGATTGAGAGCAACCACTCTGTTGTTTGAAACGATTTGATTAACATGAGGATCTAGGCATACTAAGTTGAAATGGAGGTATGGCTATGAATTAAATTTTGCATTCCGTCATATTGGAATTCCACACGACAGCTGGCGGCTTTTTTTTTGTGATAAATCGTATCAGCAAGCTATGATTGCATTGATTCCTACCATTGGTGTTAAGATGTTGTTTTTTTGTGATTCGTCATCCTCCGCCAAGTTTATCTGTTGTCCATGGTTACAGCGCTACTTCGCCGTAATCGCCCATTTCCGTTCTATCGATCAGAAATGATCAATAATAGGGGAAATGGATGTAATGTGGGCCTATCGACTAAATTTTCAATAGCGACCAAAAATATCCATTAGTACCGTCCCAATGACGCGTTCATCTAGATAAAATTGATAAATAGCATATTTTTAGCGATGGGCCCAATCTTAGATCCATAGGCCAACATTAGAATCATTTCCCCCCCTATCAATGATTTCACCGTGCACAAATCAATAATAGGTTTGTTCCGATGTGTTAGTTCATTAGCTATAACATTAATCCTATTAGAATTATTGTACGAATATTTACGCTCACTGTTCTCAAACCAAAAGAAGCGCTCCTTGCGAATCCCCTTATTCTACGTTTATCCGTAGGACGAAGAAAATCTAATGGCGTTTCAATGCGTTAGGATGGAATTGAAACTCGTAGGACGAATTTGGAATCAAGAAGCAGTATTAGATTTTAAACAATATCTCAACAATTTGTGACTCTTTATCAAATCCAACGGTACGTATGGAAAGGTGAATAAATTTAAAAGTCATCTTTGACAGAAATATTCCACTTTTTGTTCAAACTCGTTCAGAAAAGAGAGGTAAAGTGTGGGTTGTGCTTAGTAGGACGAAAATTGGATCCAAACCCTCTATTGCAAAAACAATTTTAGTTGGCGTTTTCAAATTTTTCCAGACATCACATACTTTGATTTATCACTCATCAAACAAGTTTCGTAGGAAAAACGTTGCGTAGTGAAATGATAAGGAAATTATAATCTGAAACAAAATTCACGTTGGAGAAAAATCGCATGGAAAATCAGGAAAAACCATTGCCAGCGTAATGAAAATTGCAAAGGATTCAACTCTGCACACCTTAATCTGTGCCGAGTGATTTAGCTGTGCCGAACGAGCCGAAATCTGTCAATCAAGGCGTCAAATCCCATGAGTTTGGCAACCCTGCATTGATAATGACTCTTATGATTGTTTATGTTTACATCGGTTCCTCGGTAGGAAAATGCTCAGCAAATGCTGATGTAAGTTTTATATTCTATTAGAACTACGATCTCAATTAGAACAATGCTTTTCGTCTCCGATTTTACAAGGCCGTTCGAATCCGCATCCCGAAGGCAACCCAAATTCTCCAACTATGCGACCATGTGACATGATGACATTCTCCCGATCCTTGGCGATTGGCTAAAAGATCACGAAAACAATGCGTCAACCAAAAAGAGTTGCAGCGGGAACACGGAAGTCCACAAAACCGCAAAAGAGGAATTTAAGAAGGCCGTTACGGTGTTTTCCCAGTGAGAAATAAAATCGGGCAAGTGGCTTTGAGCACCAACTTAAGAAGCGCTATTAGGAGTATTTGGATTTGCCGAACATCGAGATGTATTTGGATTCAGCTTGTTTTTCCAGTTTTCAATATTTAACTTATTGTAATAAGGTTGAACCTAGTGCATAATCATTACAAACCACTGGCAAATGGCCTTGACATTCCCAGCTATTTTCAACACACAGATCGACGAAAGAAGCAATTATCTAGCTTCAAATACGATTAACACGACAAGAAACGTACCCAAGTTATTGACGAAAGAGAAGTCGATTAAGAGAATCGATCGATGTTATTTATGATCTAATGCATTGTTCAGCTTGAATTGATCTAGTTTCATCGTCTTTCTGGTTTAGTTCGGTTTGGATCCTATCTAGAGAAACTCCCACCTCTCCCACTCCTATCCCCGATCATCTCGTGCAATATGTGGACGATTGTTCACATAAGTATAAAACCTAAATACGTAGCGTCATCCGTGCGGGGTGTCCGAATTCCACAATTTCGTTCAGCGCACAGCGGAGAAACGACGGGAAACGTGACAGATTTTGCGATCTCTTACTGTATACTGCGAAGTCCTACCCGGTAACGCTTGAATGTTGCGGTTGCGATTGATCAAATAAAAAATAGAGCTTGAGCTTGAGCTTGAGCTTGATTGACCGCCCACGGTTGCTACTCTGTTACTGCCAGATCAGCTGTAATTACACAGAGAACCAATAGACGATGCTTGAGACTAGCAATCATCCTCAATGTGTAAAAACTGGTGATCTTAAATTAGGCAATACCAGCGCCGGCCACGCCCGAACACAGGTCAAGAAAGGAATGGGAAGGATTGTGTTGACATGACACTCGCTTTGATGGAAGCCGAGAACACCTCTGCACTTCCACGAGGAATCACTGGGATGTTGGATAAGAGGGTTGGGTTTGCAGCAGGGTTCGTTTTGGTAAACGATAAGCTAAATTGATGTCCTAATGATCATATAACGCGAAGGAGCTTGGGACGGTCTTCTGCTCAGTAAGCAAAAACGTTTGCCACTAGGCAGACGAGCACCTTTTTAATCACCGAGTTCCTGTTATTACCATGTAGTCATATTAACAATTAAAACGATTGACGAATCTTGAATGGCCTGAGATTAGACTCATGATGTTCTGCTCAGTAAGCAAAAGCGGTTGCTCTAAGGCCACCGAGCCCCTCATATCACATAATACCGTTGCTCAAATTTGTGTATCCATTCAAACCCGGAACCAACGACAACAACGAGTTTCGCAAAATACACGATACACAAGCGATTTTACCATAAATCTCTTTGATATGTAAGGACCTTGAACCGCGTTTTTTCGGCTCAGTAAGCAGGCCACTGTAACCGACGATCTTTCAAATCCGAAAACTAAAAACTACGAAAAAGTACTTAGGCCTCCATTAAGTTCCACTTTCACGCGACGTTCAATGACAGGGTCCTATCCAGGATTACATCTGAAAAATCCAAATCTGGCCAATGCCCATCTAAACCTGTTCTAATCCACCTGAAATGACTAACGAATGGAAGACTTTGACTACCCAGCCATGCAATAGTCTCATTCCGTGCCTTATGGCAACTTGATGATTCTATTGCGCTCATCTTTTGGCACCACCCAGGGGAGACTTGGTCGTGTACCCAATGCTTAACTTATCTCCATTCCACTCAGCTACTCGCAATTTCTTGTGATATAGGGGGCAGAATATTATTATATGAGACAATTCAATGCAGACGTCTTTCCAAATTTGGCAGATCGACAGGTAATCGGTGAGTTACCACGATAGTTGCTATTCAACAACTAGACAACGTCCCATCGTCAACGCATGCTATGAGAATTTCCCATTGCAGACGCCAACGAAATGACGTCATCGAGCTATCGATCAACTACCCTGGTTATCGCCTGGTACCTTATAGCACGATGCTAGGAGGCGAACCGGAAGAATCGATGAGCTACCTTTCCCCCGATTTGATTAACATTAGGATCTAGGCATACTAAGTTAAAATGTAGGTATGGCTATGAATCAACGACAGCAAGCTATGATTTCAAGGTATTGATTCCTACCATTATCGTGTTAAGATGTTGTTTTTGTTATTTGTCATCCTCCACCAAGTTTATCTGTTGTCCATGGTAATGCTAAGACAATTTTAGTTGACGTTTTCAAATTTTTCCGGACATCACATCCTTTGATTTATTACTCATCAACCAAGTACCGTAGGAAGAACGTTGCGTAGTGAAATGAGAAGGAAATTATAATCTGAAAAAAAATTCGCGTTGGAGGAAAATCGCATGACCATTGCCAGCGTAATGAAAATTGCAAGCGATTCAACTCTGCTCACCTTAATCTGTGCCGAGTGATTTAGCTGTGCCGAACGAGCCGAAATCTGTCAATCCTATGAGTTTGGCAACCCTGAATTAATAATTACTTTTATGTTTGTTTACGTTTACATCGGTTTCTTCTGATAAAAGTTTTATATTCTATTAGAATTACGAACTCAATTGAAACAATGCTTTTTTGCCTCCAATTTCACAAGGCCGTCCGAAAAACTCAAATTCTCCCACTGGTCACTTGGTCCATGATGACATTCTGCCGATCCTTGGCGATTGGCTGAAAGACCGCGAAGGCAATGCGTCAACCAAAAAGAGTTGCACGGGGACCGTGAAGCCAAACGCACCGATGAAGTCCGCAAACCAGCAGAAAAGTGTAGGATGCTGTGATTTACAGAGATTCAGAGAGGAGAAAGGGAGAATTAATTCATTCGAAGTGGAACTTTCTCTATAGTAAGTTGTGTTTCTGGTTACCGTCCATAATCCGAAAGTACAAGTGCAGATCACGATTCTACAATTGGCGACGAGTCCGGAGATGAACCAAGCGGAAAGTTTAATTCAATCGGAGGAAATCTTTTGGAAAAAGAAGGAAAGCTGGAAGGCAGAGTGCTGAAGAAATGGCTACGGTAATTAACAATATTATTGATATTAATTTTGTGGGGTTGGGCGTATGAAAAAATAGTGAAATAAAGAAGAAAATTCTTAATCGGTGAAGGGAAACTATAATTCAGAGCCCATAAGTAAATTAGAGAGGAAAGGAAATGTCATTAAGCAATTTCGGTCTGCTCTCCGGTTAGAAACGAAGGGAATTTTCCGGCCCGTTTCTGTCCAAGCAAACGAAGGGATTCATGGAAATTTCGGCCCATTTCTTACAAAAAAAAAATGAAGGAAATTCAATGTAAAATAATCCGGTCCATAGCGCTAGAGAAAAATAAAACGAAGGGAATACATAATTCCGGTCCGTTAAACGAAACATGGGAAAATTTTGTTCGTTGCTATGACAACTTCATACAAATTGTTGATTACTCCAAAACAGGAGAAAACAGGTTGCTGAGCAACAATCAAACTTAATGAGTAATCATGTCAGTATTTTTCACACTAATAATATTAAATAAATAATAATTTACAGTTGAATTTCAACATCCAGAAACATCAACATCAGAAAATGAATCGGCGACGGATCAACGAGTACACGCTGGGAATTATGGAAAGATCAGTTCGTTTTTTATCTGATCTTGAAAGGCATCGATGATCACGATGAGATGTTCAAGGCTCTAATGTGTTTCGGTGGGCCAGACGTCCGAAAGATAAGACGGGATGTCACCGTGGGCGAATCGTCTATTCTAGATAACCGCTACAGATTGGCCATGGAAGTGCTGGATAACTACTACTCCCAAAAAATACCACATAGATACGAGCGGTTCAAATTTCTTATGTTCAACCCGAAATTGACAAATTCGCGATTCGCTTGAAGGAGCAGGCCGCTCAGTGTAGTTTTGGTGGTCAAGTTGACGATATGATCATGGACCAGATTGTGTTTGCTACACAACATGAAGACAAACTTCGTGCCCAGTACCTAGAAGCTAATTCTACTGTGGAAGACATGCTTAAAATCGCACGCACTCAAACGAAACCAATCAACTCAGAAAGCTGGCTTCAACAGAACCCAGAATCATTATGACCGGAAGGAGAAATTCGTGCGTGAAGTGGATGATGTGACAAATACGGTGGAAATCCGTGAGCTTTTCCATCTTTAAGGCAAACGTACTGCGGATGCTTAAATCGGAGGAGTAAGTGTTCGTTTCGTCATTGATACCGGAGCTGATGAAGATGTGTTGAGCGTTGATGATTGGAAAGACCTCAAACGTGTTGGGTTCAACGCTTTTGACGTTAGGAAAGGAAGCGACAAAGTGTTTCGTGCTTGTGGATCCATGAAGTCATTGACCGTTCTAGGTGAAGTGAATACTCGGGTTGCTGTAGGTGAGAAATATTTACTCGTTGCTTTCTGGTTATACTGCAGAAGCTCTCGGAATCATTAAATTTCTACATTAACTGATGAAGTGTTGCCCTGTATTAAAGAAAAGGAATCATAATCATAATATGTCGGAAAAATTTAGCTTATTATTTGTTATCCAAAATTTATCAAATTCTATGTAGACTATTGTGCAAACATCAAAATTGACAAATCAATTCCACCCGTAAGGCAGGCGTATCGTCGTATACCTATCCCACTTGAGGAGCTCACTTTACTTAAACTTAAAGAACTTGAGCGCCAAGACGTAATAGAACGTGTCACTGAAGCTTCAGAAAGGGTATCGCCTATGCTGGTGAAGCGTAAGCGTAACTACAGAGTTATAACATGTTATAGTGCTATCTTGATGGTGGTTTCTGTGTTGCAATTATTTGACAACCGTTATAACATGTTATAACTGCTCAGTCTGGACAGCGTTTAATAGTACGTTCAGACTATAGAGTTAAAACTTGTTTTAGCGCTATCTTGATGGTAGTCTCTGTGTTGCAATTATTTGACAACCGTTATAACATGTTATAACTCTCCAGTCTGGACAGCGTTTAAGAGTGCAGATGAAGTAAGAATAATAGTTGACCGTAGAGAGGGCAATAAGGCTGTAGTAAGGGAAGTTCATCCTTTACCCACTCTTGAACAAATGATTAGTCGGTTGAAGAATAGCAAAGTTTTCGCTAAATTCGACATTAAAGGGTGATACGGTCAAAATTTGGTCAAGGGAAAACGTGTGTAAATCGGTGAAATCGTTTATTTAAAAAATCAAATTAAATTTCTTTTTCAAGTTCAATTAGTGTAAAATTCAGGAAAAATATTCAGTTAGGCTTCCGCTTTTCCAAATCCGAATTGCCGGGCCTTACGCTTGACCCCTGCTATCAGATTTTGTACAGCCACCTTGTCCACCTTCTTCGCCGCAGAAAGCCAGTTTGCCTTGAACTGCTGCTCGCCTTTAGCAGTTTTTTTGGTCTTCTTTAGGTTCCGCTTGACAATAGCCCAGTATTTCTCAATTGGGCGGAGCTCTGGCGTGTTGGGAGGGTTCTTGTCCTTGGGAACCACCTGCACGTTGTTGGCGGCGTACCACTCCATGGCCTTTTTACCGTAATGGCAAGATGCCAAATCCGGCCAAAACAGTACGGAACAACCGTGTTTCTTCAGGAAAGGCAGCAGACGTTTATTCAAACACTCTTTCACGTAAATTTCTTGGTTGACAGTCCCGGAAGCTATGAAAATGCTGCTTTTCAAGCCACAGGTACAGATGGCTTGCCAAACCAGATATTTCTTTGCGAACTTTGACAGTTTCATGTGCTTGAAAACATCTGCTACCTTTCCCCTTCCTTTTGCCGTATAAAACTCCTGTCCCGGAAGCTGCTTGTAGTCGGCTTTGACGTAGGTTTCGTCGTCCATTACCACGCAGTCAAACTTCGTCAGCATCGTCGTGTACAGCCTCCGGGATCGCGCTTTGGCCGTCGTATTTTGTTTATCATCGCGATTTGGAGTCACTACCTTCTTGTAAGTCGATAGTCCTGCTCGTTTTTTGGTTCGATGCACGGTTGTAGACGATACACCCAGCTTATTTGCGGCATCTCGGAGAGAGAGGTTAGGGTTTCGCTTGAAACTACCGGCAACTCACTTTGTCGTCTCAGCGGCTTCCGGTTTTCGATTTCCCCCCGATCCAGACTTCCTGGCTGTCGACAAACGTTCCCCAAACACTTTAATTACATTTGTAACGGTTGATTTGGCAATTTTTAGCGATTTTGCCAACTTTGCGTGCGAGTAGCTCGGATTTTCGCGATGCGCGAGCAAAATTTTGATACGCTGCTCTTCTTGCTTGGACGGCATTTTGACAACTGAAGAGTGAATTCCAAAATCAAAATAGGAGCAACATTCTACACACACACACCTTCAAAATGAGGGGTGTTCAGGTTTTTTAAATGCAAAATTGAAAAAAATACGTCAAGTTGATATTGACCAAATTTTGACCGTATCACCCTTTAGACAAGCGTTCCATCAGTTATGCTCCATGAAGAATGTCGATACATAACAACATTCATTTTACCATTAGAGTTGATGCGTTATAAACGCCTAGTTTTTGGATTGTCTGCCGCACCTGAAGTGTTCCGAAAATGTATGGAATCAATGCTAGGAGATTTACCATGGCTAATAATATTCATAGACGACATCTTCATTTTTGCGCCTGACGAGGTTACGTTGAAGCAAAGGACTAACCTTCTGAAGGACAGGTTGTTGAAGTACAATGTGGCTTTAAACAAACAGAAAACTATAGAATGCGCAAGAGAATTGGAGTTTTTGGGATTCCATTTATCAGCTGAGGGCGTCACTGTTTCACGTGAGAAAATTGAAGCTATTGTCAAATTTCGGTCACCCCAATCAGCGGAGGAAGTCTGAAGTTTTCTGGGACTGATAACATTTGTTGGGCGTTATATTCCTCACCTTTCCACATTGGGTAGTCCTTTGAATGCACTTACAAAGAAGGGACAGAAATTTGAGTGGACGCAGGAAAAATAATAATTGTTGTACCCGAGTACGGCCCTGCTAGCAAGGGTGATTTTGGTTCCCCAGTGACTACCCTGGAGTACGGACCTGGGGAATAGGGAACTGTCATTGGTTTGTTGTATTTTGAGCGTGTGAAATAAAGACTTATTATTGTACCGGCTAAATTATTATGTTTTAAAGTAAATATGAACGCAGAATATCACATTTGGCGACGAGGTAAACTTTAATCGAGGAGGAAGAAAGGTAAGGTTTTATTATTTACAGCCTACTGTTCATTTGATAATAAATTATCGAGTTTTTTCTTCGTAAATAAAAATGAGGTTATGTTCATGTTTGTATTTGTTCAACCTGCAGGACTGCTATACTGCGCAGAAGTGGGAGCTGCTGGACAAAGCGGCGTATGTTCATGCTACACGGAAGTAGCGGCTGTAAGAAACCAGCAGCGATTTTATTTTATTTCGTTACGAACGAAAGTTAATAAAACTACCAGTGCGTAGTGGCTGTTAGTAACAGCGATCGTTACGAACGATAAGTTTGAGGCTACCAAAGGGTAGTGGCTGTAAATAAATAGCGACCTCACTACGAGCGAATTCTTCTATGCTATCAGAGGCTAGCTGCTGTTGAACAGCGATTGGAAAACCAATAGGGCGGCTTTAGAGCGTGAAAAGGTTACTTTGAAGTACCGGCTCTTGGAGCGATATAAGGCTATTTGCACATAGCAGCTCTAAGGTGGAATTGCTTTTCGAACGGTAAGATAGCGTGGAAGTAAATAAACTACGTAGAGAACTCATAGTATATTTGGATTCCAGTTTCCCAATCATGGAAAAGTGGGATATTCCACAATTTAACTTCAAGGCACTACCGAGAAATGTGGTAAGAAATTAATGGATCAAGTATAAGCGTAACTTTGATTACACTACTTAAAAAATAATGCTGAAAATGGAGTTAACACTTTTACAGTAGCCATCGGCAAACTTGACTCCTACTTCGCTCCAAAGCAACACGACACCTTTGAGCGTAATTTATTCTGGACATTGAAACCGAATTCCGATGAAAGTCTTTCCAAATTCATGATCCGCTGTCAAGAGAAAGTGATTTTGTCAAATCCGCTGAAGAAAGTAGATCGATAAAAGTAGAAAGTAGATCCAAGTGAACTAAAAGAACAACTGCTACAGAAAGATACATTGCACATTGACGAAGTGACAAAAATTGTGAACTCCTACGAGTCCGTTAAGCATCAAGCTCAGACGATGAATTTTCCGTCTAGCACTGTTCATTCCGAACCCGTTCCGACTGGTCACGATTTGATTAGCAGCGTTAATAAGATCCGGAAGCCGCCGTACACCAAGGAGTGCACACGCTGTGGACGGAAAGGTCACTTTGGGAATGATGTTGATTGTCCAGCGAGGAGCAAGGAATGCAATAAGTGTAAACGTATCGGTCATTTTGCAACGAAATGCCGCACGATTGATGAAGCGGAAATTCGAAGACACGTTTACAAGTATCAAACGTGTGAAGCCGGAGCGTATTCGAGAAATTGAAACCCATTCTAGTAAAGCCGAAGACAGGAAGGACAGAAATTTCATCTTCAAAATAAGTGACGGTGACGAATTGCTTTGGGTGAAGGTTGGCGGAGTAATGCTTCAGATGTTAGTAGATTCTGGATGCAAGAAAAACATTATTGATGATAAATCGTGGAGTTACCTGAAAACGAACGGGATTAAAATATGGAACCAACAGGGCAAGTGTAACGAAGTCTTCCTACCATACGAAGAGAAAGTAACGCCGTTGACAGTGCTGGGATCTCTCGAGACATGTATTGTGGTTGATGATGCGGGTAAAGCAGTTGAAAAGGAAAAAAAAAGCTAAACGTTTAAATTTTCATCCAACATGTAAATACCTGTTCAAACTTGTTTTAGGTCGCTACATTTTATGTAGTTCAAGGCGGTCAACAGTGCCTTTTGGGTAGAGCTACTGCTACCGATTTAGGCGTACTTTTTATTGGTTTGCCTAGTACTCACGGAGTAAGATCAGTAAATGTAGAAGAGACATATGGTGTTGGCTATATTGGAGTCAGCGGCTATTGATGTACAGGAAAGGGAGGAATCAGCGAAGTCAGACCGAGTTTTGGAGCTAGTTAAAACATCAATGAACTCGGGAACATGGAACGAGCCTGAAGTTAAACCTTTTGCTCCGTTTTCTAAGGAGTTAGGTTTGTTGGGAGATATGGTTGTTCGTGGAAGCAAACTCGTTGTGCCAACTAATCTGCGATCTAGAATACTCCAATTGGCTCACGAAGGACATCCCGGAGAATCCGTGATGAAGCGCCGTCTCAGGGACCGAGTTTGGTGGCCAGGAATGGATCGCGAAGTAACCAATTATGTAACAGCTTGTGAAGGTTGTCGGCTGGTAGGACTACCAAATAAACCAGAACCGAAGTCACGCCGTCCGCTTCCTAATAAACCGTGGGTGGACATAGCCATTGACTTTCTCGGGCCTATGCCGGACGGAATATACTTATTTGTTATAATTGACTACTACAGTCGTAATAAGGAAGTCGAATTGATACATAAAATAACGGTGAGAGATACGGTATCTAGATTTGATAAAATTTACACGCGTTTGGGATACCCACGGACAATCAAGCTAGGCAACGCTAAACAGTTCGTAGGTATTGAATTGGAGGAATACAGTAAGATACACGGAATTCCGAATTATTGGCCGCAACAGAATGGTCTCGTCGAAAGACAGAACAGATCGCTTCTTAAGAGACTCCAAATAAGCAACGCTTTGGGTAGAGATTGGAAACATGATCTACAGGACTACTTAGTGATGTACTACACCACACCGCATTCCGCATACTGGTCGAACACCAACAGAACTTCTGTACGGCCGAACAATCCGATCGAAGATACCAGCACTGGAAGATATTGAAACTGCCCCTCCCAAAGAAGATTTTGCAGACAGAGACTTGGAGTCGAAAACAAAAGGGAAGGATCATGAAGATATGCGACGAAGAGTTTTTAGCTCGGTTTGGATCCTATCTGGAAAAAACCCCACCCCTCCCACTCCTATCCCCGATTATCTCGTGCAATATGTGGACGATTGTTCACATAAGTATAAAACCTAAATACGTAGCATCATCCGTGCGTGGTGACCGAATTCCGCAATTTCGTTCAGCGCACAACGGAGAAACGACGGGAAACGTGACAGATTTTGCGATCTCTTACTGCATACTGTGAAGTCCTACCCGGTAACGCTTGAATGTTGCGATTGCCTGGTCAAATAAAAAATAGACATTAAGAACTAACAATATAGGGTAAATGTTGGCTTCGGCACCCATTGACTGTTTTCGGTACCCAAAATTTAAACGTTAATTTCACTTTGTTTTACCATCAACACACTTCCTTGAATATATCCAAACGATTCTTTAATATTTAAGCTTCAATCTAATTATATTTGTACGACCGAGCAATCCTGT
This sequence comes from Ochlerotatus camptorhynchus, assembly GCF_037179485.1. Taxonomy (NCBI): domain Eukaryota; kingdom Metazoa; phylum Arthropoda; class Insecta; order Diptera; family Culicidae; genus Ochlerotatus; species Ochlerotatus camptorhynchus. The sequence continues at coordinate 188,708 of NW_027040911.1, read as the reverse complement.
TATGCCAGATTTTTCTTCAAATGAAGCTTACGTACTACAAAATGGGACTGATTTTGAGTTACCGATAATAGAACAGCTGGTTTACACGCAGTTCTAATGGGAAGGGTGCCGAAGAAAAAGAGGCTGCCGACAATAGTGACACACACGCTTTCAAACAGTTTTGAAGAATTGTGTCGATTGGAATGGATAGAGAAGCAAGCAGCAGATGAATGTAAACAAACAGCCACGTCATATATGTGCGTGAGGCTGAGAAAATGCTAATAGAAGTGCGGACGCTACTTACACACTTAAATTTTTCTCGGCTGTGCAAATCTCGGCAAAAATAAGTTTCACTGAGATCTCAGCAAAAGTGACATTTGATTACTGAGTCTCGGATAATGCTTAGCTAAATCTCAGCAAACAAATGAAATGTTTGCTGAGATCTCAGTAAAACTTGTTTTGCCGAGATTTGCACAGCCGAGCTCGGTAGAAAAAACTAAGTGTGTAGATTGACGAGAATACATAAATTCCCCTATATTTTCCCTGAAATAGATCCTACAGCGTTATTGATTATGTTAGAGGATCTCCTGTAGAAGACTCCGAGACCATTCGATCTGGACAATGGTTCGCCTGGTTCTTTTTGGAAGCGGGAACGGTAATCAACTTTATCATTTTTTTTCACTTCACTACTTCTCTTTGAGGTAAACAAAGCAGGCTCTTTTCATGCACCATCAATGTAGAGTGCGCTAGGCGATTTTGAGAGGACATTTCATCCAATTTATTTGTTTACTTCATAATGACGATTTTCAATTCTCAAAACAATGTACATTTATTGCACAATTTGCTAATTTCCAACGGGAGTGGTCTTATATTTCGATTATCTACAGATCTCAACTGATTTACAGCTGAAATAACCACACATTAAAAATCCGGAAGATCATATCCGCTGGGACAATTTTATAAATGTATGGAAGCACCAGCCGGATCACTACAAACCCGATACAGATAGCAAAATATTCCACGTGGATGATGATTTCAAGCACCTGCGGTGGATAAATTATTCAGAAAAGGTGAAAATATTTTCCTCTTTCATGATGAAAATTTCCACCCTCATCAATCTTTTGAGGGCTGCCCTATTCACCGCCAGAGGCTGAAACGATCGCTTAGTTTCTATTGGATTTGCCTATATGCCTTTTTAATAGAAACTTAGCGATCGATTCAACCTCTGGTGTTGAATAGGAAAACGTCGAAAAGAGTGTTGTGAGTAGAACTTGTTGCCGTGAGACATAGGAAGTGGAACACTTTTTAACTTTCCCTCAGAAAAAGATTCACCTGAGATGCTCCAAAACTTGATTTACAGTTGAAGAATTTAATTCTGTATCGTTTTTGCAAGGATCCTGCTAATGTCCAAGAATATTTTTGTTGAGAAAAATGGAAAATTATAAAAGTGCCTTAATGGTTATGATCGTCCGGATTTCTAGTGTGTGAATAGTTCAGGTGCAAAACAGTTCAGATCTGTGAAAAATCGTAAAATATGCAATTACTGATGAAAATTGGCAAGATGTTGAATGAAAAATACTTTAATTTGCGTTGTGAAAAATCCTCATTCTGATGTAAACAAGCGGTTTGGCTGACGTTTCCTCTCGAATTCACTTGGCGCACTCTACATTGGTGTAGGGTTACCATATGGTATCCTAAAGGAGGACATGTCCTCCTTTTTCAACAATTTTTCTACATCCTCCTTTTGCTCGAAAAGGTCCTCCTTTTTAATCCTTCAATTTTTTCCAGTAACATATTAATTTGGTGAATTTTCACTTAAATTTTACAGATGGAAAATTTTCAAATAAACTTGCTATTCTACCTGACTTATTTCTGACCGACCAGGGATCAATTTTGACAAACAATTTCTTGAAGATCGGATGATCAATCTGGATAATTTCGAAGTGTCAAATTTAAGTGGAATTTCACCAAATGGAACACAGCCTTAGATTGAATCTAACATGTGTTCGATTTGGACGTTCTGGTTCTATGGGATTTTATGTATTGGTTTAGAGTCCAATGCTGAATCAATGGTAAAATTATCAGGTTGCTTAGAGGTTTTATTTTTCATGTTGGTTTCAATCAGCGATGACATGTATGCCGATTTTTGTACATGATAAAAGTTGGGATGGTGTTAAGGCTGTAAAGCTGTAGTTTTCATACAAAACAGCTAGACTGGATTGATGTATTTTTCAGAAGTATAACGAGACGATGACTTGAATTGATAACGACTACAAGTTATGAACAATCTCAATTGAACCTTTGAAAATCATGAATTTTGTGATAGCGCCGAGGAGGGTGAGTCTACCTGCGATGCAGGAAAGATTTTGTTTTGCTGTGATTAGCTGCACGCACGCTGAGTAGATAGAAAGAAGATTAATGACGTTTCTGAAGATTTCATGCAAAATGATGATACGCGATGCAAGTAAATGCGAAAAATGATAGAAGATTTTTCAACGATTTATTCGCTAGTTTGAAATTTTTCGAGCATCTAGAATTGAGATTGAGATGTGTCACACCCCTCAGGTAGCACACATATTATTAAAACGTTTGATAAAAACTCGTTGTCCTCCTGTAATGTTGAGAAAAGGAAACCTTGTCCTCCTTTATCTCCAAACCTCAAATAAAATGTCCTCCTTTTCAGGTTTTTGATATGGTGACCCTACATTGGTGGTGCATTAAAAAGGCCTATAGTAATGAGAACGATAAGCAAAACTCAACAGTACTGCCGTTTATATTATATTGTTTGTGTCTGGAGGCAAGACAGCTTTTGATCATGAGTTAGAACGGAGTTAATTTTGAGTTACTCTGAGTAATTCGAGTTGCTCAAAATTCTGTTTGTATTGACTCAGTAGCCATGTTTTTTTTTCGTCCTGTTTGGTTGTGCTCTTCCCCCAGTTGTCAAACAACAATAAATTCTAACCCCGTTTCATACCGGAACATCATTCTCAAATTCCGTAACTGTTCGTCCTCCGGAATGTAGTCTAGCCCATCACCAATCGATTCTAAGCGTTTAATTGTTCCACACCGTTTTCAGATTAAGCATAAGCCTTCTAGTTGGACATATTTACTAGAAGACGTTTGGTTTACCTGGCCCTTGAATTAAAAAGCCACGGCTCTCAAAATATTCCAATGATTTTTACGGGGGCAGTGATAAAATTAAATGCAGCAATGGAGCAGTTTCAGGGTTACAGGTTATATTCAATAATTTTTAATTATTCCAACTGGACATTGTAAACTAAACATCAATGAAATTGCAGTAAGAAATTTCCTATTGCTGATATTTGCAAAATGCCATTGGCTGGGATTTAATGAAAATACTGGCATTCATTTATTCATATTATTCATTACATTACTCGATTATTCAAAGAAAAAGATCCCATCCTTCATGAATAGGTAACTCATCCTCTCCTTGGCTCAGTACTTGTATCAACTCAATTAATTACACAAATAGAATAACAATCTTGGATCTTAGCAAAATTGTGACACGGAGACTGAAAGGTTCTGCGATGCTTATCCGACACCCCTAATCAGTAAGGAGGAATCCCTTTATCGGTTCGACAAAGCGTGGCCTTGTTGTCAACGACCGACATAGTCAGAACGAAGCACCTCAGCATCGAAATCAGTTCCACATAGGCACGAAACTGCCATACCAGCCCAAGATGAAAGGATGTATAGGTGACACAGTACTCACGGTCCGCTAGTGTTGGTGAGTTATTTGCCGTTAATGTTCATCAAAAGTTTACCATCATGCCATAAACGGTGCCAAAAAATACGGACGGATTTGGACCTGTTTCATACAACCGGAAGGTGTATGCTGGTCACAAATGCCTTGTTAAATTGATTTCCTATGCAAGTGATCAATATTTGATGTGAATTTCGCGAATAAACACGAGGAGGATTGATAATAGCAAAACTTGCCATATACAACCGTCATGTTCATTTTAATGAACAAACTAACACTTCTTCCTTCTGCGGCACATGTACTAATCCATCTACATACCAGCCCACTACCAAACTGCCATCTCACTAATCAACAGTACGCAAGTAGCCGTACCAAAAACCTTGCTATAGGATAAGCACAGTATCATCCGCCATCATCGGAATCAGGTCCGGAACCTTATCACAAGCGTTCGTTGGATTTCAGTCGATGTTTATTTAAACTGATGACAGATGATGTTTTTTCAAAATGTTTTCACTTGCTGACGTAAGACTACTTTGATCACTTTTGAGTAATTATGAGTAACTCAAATTTACTCGATGCAAAAATATTAACTAAAAGTACAGCTGGCTTGCCTCTAGGTTTGTGTCATACTTGTCAACATTTTTCGCAGGCTGTGAACCATTTGCCGAGTTAAATTTAACTCGTGGTTAAAAGTGACATTTCGAAAGTTATTTTCTATGTTCGAAAATCCCTGTGCTGTCGATCGACCGGTTTTCGAGAAGAACTTAGTCAAGGTTGCCAAATTTAACTTCTTGTCTGTCAGAAGTAACCACGCTCGGATAGCAGGGTTAATCGATAACTTTCCATCTGTCAAATTTTAACCAAAAGTTAAAATAATCCACCAAATGGTTCAGAGCAACAGTGTGCCTCAAGTGTGCTGGCAGTGCCAGTCATCGGACTGCCTTTCTTTGTGAATATTTTAATTGGATGTTTGGCAACCCGGTATTTTGAGAGTTTGTTTTGGTATGTCAAACTGTGAGATGTCGAAGACAATGGTCACGTAAACGCCACATCAACAGAAACGACATTTGGCCGATTCCGATTCCGTGTGAACTATGCAGGTCGATCTATTTGGATAGGAAGTACCTCGGGGAAGTGATTCACTACGATGGCAACGTGATCGACATACTATACTCCATTTTGAATCAGACGCTTCCCTGCTGGAGGAAGGTCTGCTGCATCTGGGTAAGCCGGGATCCGGATACATCGTACAACAACCTGGAGGATGAGGATATGCATCTGAATCTAACGTTGACGTTCAACAGTGTGACCAGTTCGGTGGACAATTCGCTTGGGTAGGCCATCCACTCGGATCGTCCCAGTTTCGTCTCCCTTATGTCGCAGTACGATGAAGATTTGACCCATGGAGAGTACAGCAAATATTACTCACTGGTTAGGAACATCGGGAAGGGCGCGTACGGGTATGTGAAGCTGAGTTACTCGGATAGGTTGCTGGTGATATCGAAGTTCATACTGAAGGAGAAGATCGTGCCGCAGTTTATGATTAGGACCTGATGGATGCATAGCTGTTGACAAACGTGAAGCATCCGAACATTGTCAACATGTTCGATTGGTTCGAGAACGACAAGTTCTTTCAGGTGGTGATTGAAATCCAAGGCTCCGGGATGGATCTGTACGTGTTGATGTTATTCGAGAACCCAATCGTGAACGTTGAAGAAATCCTGCTAAGAATTGGAGAACGTGTTGCTTTCGCTGTTGGACAAGAATTCTGAAACTCGGATCACCATCCAGGAGCGACTGGAGACGGAATGGATGACGCTAACCGTACGAAACCAATCCGTAGAAGTGCTACGTAGATGCGAATTTCTGCTCCAGCCAGACAGCACTGTTCACGTCGCCGCACAGCCTTTCGATAGTGAAGATGACGATGAGCGTGTTGACATGGATGATTCGTTCATGGATCTCGAGGAGATGTTGGACGATGGAATTTGTCCTCTGTCGCACGATGATGAGATTGGTCTGACGGTATCTTCGGCAGAGAGATGAATATTATTTCCACGGGTCTCACCAGTGTGTATCTGAAGGAACCGGACGGAACGTGCATCAGTCTGATCAATGGCGATCGGATTGGCCAACATGACATCATCAACAACATGAGCTTAATTCTAGGCTTAATTACTAATGGCTGACAAGAAATAAATTGGTATGCCCCTCGCGCGCCGCTAGCACGCCTCTAGTGCTGGGGTGCTGGGAATCGAAAATCTTTGACAGTAGTTTGTTTACACTTCTATAGAGAACTACTGGTGCAAGTTTGATCTAGAGTCGGTGTATAATGAGTCACGCCAAGAGTGAACTGTCAAATCGGCTACCTATCGTGCAAAATAAATAAACATTACGATGCTATGAAAGGTCTACGAAAGGTATTGCAATGAAATATAAAATAAAATTGAAGAAATCATCATAAACACGCAGCGAGCATTAAATGGTCATGGGATACGTTTGGTTTTGATCAGTACTGAGAATTTCTACTATTTTTTGATAAGATAATTTGACAAAATCACTGATATTATGATTCACTACAGCCGTTATTTTTGGTTCTCGCTAGAAGTCATTTAAAGTTGATGTAGAAGTCCTCTGTTGCCAAGTGAAAAGAAAGGGAATCTTTCGGAAACCGTGATGCGAGTTCAACTGTTTTTCTCTTGGCGTGACTCATTATACACCGACTCTAGTTTGATCAAAGTAGTCGATCGCGTCCAGAAATAACGTCAAATGGAACTCGAAAGGAGAAAAAACATTGTGCACAAACACCTGGAAAATCCGCTGTGGTCCGGTTGCAAGCTGGCTAAAGTGCTGAAGATGCCGAAAATAACAGTTTGTCGAGTGCTCAAAACCTACAAGGAAACCCTATGTGTGAAAAAGAATCAGCGGATCTGCGAAAAAATTGGAACCAGGGATTGTCAGCTGCGCAGCAAGGTGTTGAGGTGCGTTAAAGCCAACCCCGGTCTTTCGATCCGAGATGTGGCTAACTTTCAAACGGTGCGGACATCCTTGCCAGGAAAGGATACAAGTTGTACAAAGCCAGTAAACATCCGAATCGGCACATGAAGCAGAATTCCGTGGCCAAAAAGCGTGCAAGGCTCTTGTACGAACGTACACAAGGGCTGCACTTTGATCGATGACGAAACATACGTCAAACTCGATTTTAAGCAGCAAGTTTGCGAAGAAGGTCATGATTTGGCAAGCGATTTACAGTTGTGGCCTGAAAACGGAACCATTCGTCACATTCATGACGATGACATCCCAAGTTTACATCGAAGAATGCCTGAAAAAGCGTGTATTGCCGTTCATCCGCAAGCATAGGGGTAAAGTCATCTTTTGGCCCGATTTGGCCAGCTGCCACTACTCCAAGGTGGTTCTGGAGTGGTATGCTGCCAACAAGATCGATTTTGTCCCCAAGCTAATGAATCCTCCGAATTGATCATTTTAGATGGTCAAGTTTTGAACCCACCACAGCATGCTTTTGGCGCTACTGTATATGGACGATCAAATGTTAAATACTGTGGTAGCCACAGCACAGTTCTGTCAAAACCACTGCTTTTTCATTGATCCATTGCCCGGAATTTCGACCAATCGAAAAATACTGGGCAATTTCAAAGCAGCGACTTCGACGAAGACAATCCAGCAAATGCGGGCAAAATGGAAGAAATGCGCTGATTGCGTGTTCGTTTCCACTGTGCGGGCGCTGATAGGCTCCATCAAGAGGAAGGTTCGAGATTTCGTTCGAACTGGAGAACTGTGACCATCTAATGCTGTAACTTTGAAGTTTTAATAAAAGTACTGTAATGCAACCATATTGATGGGTATTTGACAGTAATTACTGAAATCGGAAGCCGACATCTTGGATTTCAAAACGGCGTCGGACATCGACTTCTAGCCTCTAGACGTCACACAGTGGGATGAAATCAAAGATAGTGGGACATGGCTATTTGCGACGAAACTATTGTGTGTAGAATTTTGATGTCTTCTAGGATGTTTCTTAATTTTTTGAATACCGTAAAACAGGGTGTCTTTGATAATGCGGGTTACTTTGATAGTATAATATAAAGAATAAAATTGCTCGCTGTGCTTTTTCCAAATAAGAAACATTGGTTCCATATTGTAGCTTAGGGTGTTTCCGTTGATTTCGTATATAGTTTTTATATAGTATGTGTTACATATTTTACAAACATATTAAAACACAATTTTCGTGTTTTTCGCCTTTTTGAAAAAGCACTCATACCGAGGGGGGCGACACATCTAAATCTCAATTCTAGATGCTCAACAAATCTCACACCAGCGAATCAATCTTCGAAAAATCGTCAATCATTTCTCGCATCTACTTGCATTGCACATCATCTTTTTGCAGGAAATCTTCAGAATCGTCATCAATCTCCTTTCTATCTACTCAGTGTGCGTGCAGCTAACCACAGCAAAACACAATTTTTCCTGCATCGTAGATAGAGCCGCCCCCCTCGACTCATACCATCACTTATGAAATATATTTCCGATACAGCCATCACAAATTCAATGTTGTATTCTTATTGCTTATGAAGTTTTCTGATTATACACTCATTCAAAGTTTCAAAGTTGAGTTTCACTCATTTTTTCTACATTCATCCAGCATTATCAAAGTAACCCCAAATCAAAATACTGAAGTTTGGTCACAAAACTAAAAAAAATAGTGCAAATGCTTTAGTTTTCGTACCACATATTGCTAACGAAGTAGCTCTTGGATCCTCAGTACTTGTTTTAAAAGTATAAAATTAAAAAAAAAACATTCATTGTTGTAAAAAATATTTAGAATATACTACTATCAATGCTACTCCGTTTACGGTACTTTATTTGAGTAGTGAACAATTTTGATTAAAGGGGTACACACTCAGAAAAAAAAAAACTTTTTTATGTATTGATAAAATTGTTGAACATCTAAGGAAACATTGTAGATTAAATCATTTTAAGAAACTTTGTCAATGGTGGAAAAATATCTATTGCTCAATTGAACGAAGCTATAGGGTGGCAAGCCTCGTTGGATAAACAACGACTCGTGCCTTAAAAAATCTTCTTTTTTCAACTTGTTGCATAAATAGCTATTTTCATCTCTTGCATCTTCTCGCATTGCGCGCCACCTTTTTGCAGGAAATCTTCAAAATCTTCATCAATCTTCTTTCTACCTACTAAGCGTGCGCGCATCTCACAACAGCAAAGCAATTTCTTTCCTGCATCTTAGATAGAGCCGCCCGTCGGTTTTTAGTGCAAATGTATGCACTTTTCACAAACTATGACATACTGTTTAACACATTTTTCATGATTTGTCACTTCGTCATCAAAGTCTATTCTGCAAATTCCACTTTTCGATTGAACGAAATTTTGCTTGATACCGTAATGAACCGTAATGATGCTTCTGATTGATACTATAAGTCCATGATTGCATTTTCAAAAGTGTCTGGATTTGTGGACCAAGTGTCTCGATTTCAATCCTTTACGGTACCACCAAAATCGAATACTAATAAATACAACAATGAAACTCATAATGCTTGATTTGATTCAAAACTTGTTTGAATTGTTCGATTTTGCATCATCATATCATCACCCATATGCTAATATCTAAATTCAAAACATGTACCAATTAGTACCGAACAAACGATCAAAAAAAAAAACGACTATTTCGATCACGTAGATCGCTACTACACACGCACACGATTCTCGCTAACTAACCTTCCCGATCGGTTGCCATCATCAGCGAGTTTCCCAGCAGCGGCAAACATTGCGGTCCCGGCAGTTTGTTCAGATAATATTTGACACTTTTCTTCGTACTGTTATTCCATGCCTTACGATCACTGTTGATCACGTACACAAGCCCAACCAGGCAAAGCACTACCGTGAGCAGCTGGGGAAACTCTTTCACCACGTGCAGTATCTGCGAAGCGACCGTTAAGAGCAGGAGTGGTTCCTTCATTGCGCGCGATTGTCGTCGTTCCCCTTCGTGTCGGGTTAGTAGATAGGCAAGGTACTTGCGATGCCGTCCGTTAGTGCTGGCAGACTGAGGAGGATTTCTGCATGGATTCAAGAATAAAAGAGATCGCGTCGTCCGATTCTACTCCGAGCGAGAGGTGGAGATAAAGAATGTAACGATGGTTCTGCTGTATGTTGATTGAAGATGCGCGATTTGCTGGGATTTTATTTGCATTCGGCGATGTTATTCTCGTCCGGATGAGCAAAATTATTCGCAATTCGCAAGTTTGCAATTTCGCGGAAGCGGTAGGGGCCTCAGATAGTGTTGTTAGTAAAGGCAAGACGTTACCAAGCCGGAGGCGGCGGGTTCAATTCCTAGTCTGGTCGATGAAATCTTTCGGGTTGGAAATTTTCTCGACTTTCCTGGGCATAGAGTATCTATGTGCTTAATGTACAAATTCATGCATTGGTTGGCATAGAAAGCTCTCAATTAATATCTATGGAAGTGCATCTAGAACACTAAGTAGAGAGCCGGCAAAACGCTCGCTACAGAAGCGTAAAAAGCTGAAAGCAATGAACACTAAGTTGAGGGCCGACGTACAGTCCCAGTAGGGACGTAATAAAGCCAAATCAGCGAAAGTTTGACAAGAGGTGTTTATTGATTGTCTGCATTAGCATTGGCGTTGCTAATGGGGGTGCCTAGAATGCCTGCCCCCACCAGAATGATTCAGCTCCCCACCAGATTTTTTGTTGTTGATTTAAAACCGGCAATTCAAATTATATAAATCCTGAAAACTTTCTGGCTGAGCCCCCTCCTCCCTAGACACCCGCATTGACAACTTCAGTGTTTATTAGTTTGTCAAACCAAAAATGCGTCTTTTGCTTCTTAAATTTCGAATTTACCTAAAAGATTTTCAACAGTATAACAAATTCACCTACTTGTAAACAATTGTTAAGACTGCAGCAATTCATATTACAGTCAAATTTCGCTCGTTGGGCTATGTTTAGGTGGGCTACGTTTTAGTTGGGCTCCCGTCAGTTGGGCTGTAGCTCACCTAAATCGAATTCAAACGTCATTTTTGACAGTGCTATTTCTTTTTCGAGGGGCTCATGTATAAACAATTTGGATAGTTGCTAAAGGATTGTGATGATAATATACAATCGGTGTATCCCTAAACCAATTAGGAAGTGATTTGAGATTTGGGCGTATTGGCATTTGTAAACAAACACGTCAATCACCGATTTCTCGCGAATAAAAGCTCAATCTCGAAAAGTAATAACACTATGAGGTAGAGGAATGATTCCTCTATCATTTGGTATAGTTTGTTTGTGAGATTGAGCTTTTTTTTTCAAGAGAAATCAGTGATTGACGTGTTAGTTTACAAAAGCAATTACGCCCAAATCTCAAATCACTCCGGAATTTTCAGCTTGACGCTCAGCCCAACTAACGAAAGCCTTTCACTAAGTGGGCTACAGGTTTAGCCTAGAGTCGGTGTATAATGAGTCACGCCAAGAGTGAAGCCAAGTCTACCTATTGAACTGTCAAACCGGCTACCTATCGTGCAAAATAAATAAACATTACGATGCTATGAAAGGTCCACGAAAGGTATTGCAATAAAATATAAAATATAATCGAAGAAATGAGCATAAACACGCAGTGAGCGTTAAATTGTCATGGGATACGCTCGGTAATGATTAGTAATTTCTACTATTTTTTGTTAAGATAATTTGACAAAATCACTGATATAATGATTTACTACAGCCGCAATATTTTTTCTCTCGCTAGAAGTCATTTGAAGTTGTTGTAGAAGTCCTCTGTTGCCAAGTGAAAAGAATGGGAATCTTCCGAAAACCGTGATGCGAGTTCAACTGTTTTTCTCTTGGCGTGACTCATTATACACCGACTCTAGTTTTGCCCAACGAGCGTGCTTCACTGAAATTAGAGTCACTGATCTGGTGTTTGTTTACAGATACCCAGTTGAATGTCACGGTGTAGAAAAAAAAAACAAATAAAAAATGCCAAGCACATAATGAACCACTTTGTCAAGCAGTTTTATCGTGAATTTCTACCAGCGATTTCACAAAATTTGACCAACAAATGACTATTTTACTATGAAACGCACTACTTTCGGCTACATTTGTCGTGGTTCTAGAATTAAAACCCTCAAAATATTGTGTTATTTCGAAGTTCGAGTGGTAGGAAACATAATTTTCAACTGTTTGGAATTAAATGGTTAATTGCCGAGTGTTGCCACAATTTTCTGTTTTCAATCTGTATGTTCACGGTAAAAAATCTTAAATCTGTATCTGACTGTATAATTAGCTTTTAACTAATTTTTGGTTAGGTTTAAAAATAATTTTGGCTAGTTTTTTATGTGTGTGTAATCTTTAAACTTTGTACTGTCAAGTGATGTAAACAAAACAGTAGCGCGCATACAAAAAACAACAGCATACTGTTGACGGGAGTGGACGTCCACGGTCCACTCGCACTGAGAAGGTGGTTAAATCGGTTAAATAGAAAGTGAAGCGAAATCCAGTTAGGTCAATTCGGAAGCTGGCTAAAGAAGCGAAGATATCGAATTCCTCCATGCAACGATTTGGTCAAAGATGACTTGGATGCATCATCAAGGGCTAGAGTGAAGCGTCATTTGATAACGGAACGAATCTAAGCACTACGGCTGGAACGCTCAAAGCGATTATTGTCCGTAATGAAAAAAGAAGCATCCGATCGTCGTGTTCTCTGATGAGAAGCTGTTCACTTTCGATCCTGAAGATTGAGGATGTTCCAGTGAAAGTAAAATTCAGCTACAGGGTGTTCAATAAGCTCGAATACAACTTTTCATCGTTGTGCCTCATATATATGCTAACCGACGTGCACGTCGTCGACTTGCTGTCATTTGTTATTTGATATCGCGCACGATGAATGACTACCACTGTCAGGAGTTCGTGTTTTCTGATGAGAAACTCTGTGTCTTGCAACAGCCGCACAATGTCCAAAATGATCGCCTGTGGGCGTTGACGTTGGCCAGCATCCCCCCGTCGCAAATAAATATCCCCCGATTCCAGAGCCCCACGTCGGTGATCGTTTGGGGGGCCTATCAGTGCGTGGGAAGCTCCCACTGGTGTTTATAGAGAAAAACGTGAAAATCAACGCAGCGTACGTAGACCGAGGTTCTGCAGAAGATTGTGGCCCCGGAACTTCGGGACCTCTACGGAAGGATCATTACGACTCCTCTACCTTGTCTCTACTGCTGCCGCTACTTGGGATTAGAAATGTAGGCAGTGAATTTAGAAGAACTAAAATACCGGAAATGCAACGAGTGCGCTAACTACATTTAACAAACCAGGCTATCAAAATATGTGTAGTCCATTGCTGATTTGTGGAGTAGTGTTAAGCTAAAATAAGGCTTGTTCAATCTTTAGATCAGATAATGTATTGAGGTTGAATTATGGGGATACAATTAGCGTCATGCACAACTAATCAACTTTATATTCAGCCTGCTGTTAATCAACTTTGTACACCTAAGGTCAACCAATAACAGCATCTGTTCTTACCGTTAAGCTTGAATTGTTACTTTGGATGTTTTTAGCAAAGATAGGGGTGCCACCTTCTTGGATATAACCATATCTGGATACTCGGAACTGGTTCCGGCAGGATCCCAAAAAGGACACTTCCTGAACCTCATGTACTGGTACCGTTCAGATGTCTAATTACTTCTGGATACATGAGTACATGAGAATTAGGAAGTTTCCGTTTTTGGCCCTCCCGAAACTGATTCTGGGTTTCTGCCGGATGTTGCCAGATCCTTCTGTTGGTCCATGGCATATTGTCTATTTATTTCTGGATGAAAAATCACAAATTTTGAGCCGTCGGACGGTACCAGGACATGAGGTTTAAAAAGTGACCTTTTGTGCCTATTGGAACCGGTGTCAGGTAGCCTAAATGGCCAGATAAATCTTGGGAAAAGTGCAGTTTCGGTCCTTGTTGACTCACTAATGCACAATGCGTACACACTAAGATTATTTTACAGATTTCTGTAAAATTTTACCGAAATCTCAACAACTGAACGTTTGGTAAACAATTTTACAGTTTCCCTGTAATTATTATTATTACACAGATAGATATCTGTGAAAAATTCACAGATATTTGTGAAAAATTACAGGAAATCTGCGAAACTGTTTACCGAACGTTTAGCTGTTGAGATTTCGGTAAAATTTTACAGATTTCTGTAAAACATACTAAGTGTGTAACTTTTTCATAAATGCATTAGGAAGGTTAAATAGAAATCTGGCATAACAGGATTGCTCAGTATCAAACCTTTAATCGGATTGAAGCTGAAAGACTAAAGCGGGACCCACCGTCAGCGTTGACAAATGGGTTCGTTCGTCAAATTAACAGGTGTAACGCATGTCAAGTTGCTTTTCCACTGACATCTCTACTTGGCGATTTCACATCGACGCTGCGTCAGTCCGTCAATTTTGATCAGATTAAAATTTAACTCTGACGCTATCGTTTGAATATGACGAAATCGTTGGAATACAGAAAAAAAAGTAAGATTAGCGTTTACATTTTGGTTGCCAAAAACAGTCAATGGGTGCCGAAGCCGACATTTACCCTATTTCCGCATCGTAGTGTGTTTTCATTGAAGGTGCACTAGAAAGTGCTCCATCCCTGCTACTAGTAATCAAAATATTTAATTAATTGTAGAACGTAGCAATGGTACGATTTAAAATTATTGGTCAGCTAGCTGTATTGAATTGAAAGACGCCCCTCGCAAAAATGGAAATGGACAAATCAAGCTGAACATTGCAATAGGTTCTAAGTAACATTGATCGATTCTCTTCATCGACTTTCTCTTTCGTTAATAACTTGAGCACATAACCGTTTCTTGTTGTGTTTGTCGTATTAGATGCTAGATAAAAGCTTCTATTATTGATCTGTGTGCTGAAAATACCTGGGAATGTCCTTACATTGCCGCTGGGATACAAAGAGATAGTCGACTAAGAGAATCTGTCAATGTTACTTAGGACCTAATGTTATGTTCAACTTGAAATGTTAGATAAATGAAAACATATTGGAACAGAACAAACGGTCGAATGGAAAGAAGGTCGAATGAAACTTAAAGAGACAACATTCCAAATACACATATTGTCAAAATCGACAATTGGACATGTATCGTTGCTAAGGGCATTGTCTCAGTCTCGGTTGATCTAGTAGATCACTTGATCTGAAGTCCAGGATAATTCGGAAAACCCTGAAAACAATCATGTATTTACATGTGCATTTACATTCTTGTACACACTACAAATCAAATGGGATTACTACAATTCAAAATCGCATAAAACTACTAGTGCATTGCTGAGTACTGCGAACTAACTCAAAATGCTTGTCATCTGGGAACCGAGTCAAACTATCAAACGGGAGCCAAACATTCAAAAGAGCTCAGAAGTCACGTAGGTAGTTACTGTTTGAACCACAAGTAAAGGTGTTACCACCTACTGAAAACAAATTAAGAATTATAATTATGAAACTGTCGAAACATCAACCTTAGTAGGTGGATAATGTAAATCATCGAGCGTGATGCTCGAAAAAGTGTTTTTATTTGATATTAATAATGCCAAAACTGGGTTACTGAAACAAGAATGTAATCAAACTTTATTAGAGTCATGTGAGCTTTGTGGGCAGGTGCACTCCCATCACCATGTATACGTTTTTTCTGGAGCAGAGGAGGAGGAGCCCCCAAGTAACATTTTAAGTTTTATGAAATACTACAAAACTACTATAAAACAACGTTCATAAAACCCTGGTCAAAACTGCTTTGCCATTAATGCATCCACCAAAACCTCATTGATGCTAGAATCTGTCTAGTTGGCCCACCCTGGAGAAGGTTCTGAAAGGTGTATTTTCGAAGCTCTTCAAGGTTGATTTACTGCAAAATGGTTGTACGATAAACGCATTGAAATCCATTTCAAACCCGTATTTAAGTTACAATATAAGCTATTTAGCAACAATTAAAACCATTATCTGAGCCATTTACCCTAGCCACTAAGCAGGAACATTTTACACTGTGAAATGCTGTATTTAAATTAAATGGCTTATTCATTGCCATTATAAAACCATCATAAATCAGAGTGAATGCCAAATGATTGCAGAATTGTTACTTGGGCTAAGAGTTCATTTGACAGCATGTATAAACAATTTTGTGAGCTGTTTCAGCAAAACAATTTGAAACTTCGGAAGATTTCTCTAGCTCACTTGAAAAATTAAATCGGCTGAGTTCGCAGTACTCAGGTGCATTGATTCTATTGATTCTATTAAAATTGTAGTTGTTAATATAGTTGAAGATGATTAACGTAAAATATCAGACTTAGTGGACATTTTATACGATAGATGAGGAGCTGAAGGCATAGAGTTGATAGTTCAGTTTACGGCAGTGTGAAAATTGTATATAGAAAATAAAAAGCGAGCAAAGGGCAATTTTGATGAAGGTACGAAACAGGTTGATAATTCCTTTTACCAAACTCATCCGTTGGTGAGGGATGGTGCGGAACTAGTTCAATAGTTTTCCAATCAAATGGTTTTAGATACCACTTATTTAAAGGGTTAATTTTCTTCGTTTTGACATATCTACGAGCATTTACAGCACTTGGTTTTATCATTTCTTTGTACAAACTATCAATTTTTATCATGTTCCACCAAAAAGTAACGGTATGCCCAACTATTAAACCTGAATTCAATCCAGGAAGGTAGCCAGGACTCTACCATTCAAATTAATACTGAATGTTTCTGCAAATATCAGCTAACGGAGTAGTAGAATAATGTTAACTAAACGTAAGCTTAAAAGTGGTTTAACATATTCTCAAATATGTTTAATTAAATCTAGCTTAAACCTTAGAAAAAGTATTATGTGCATTTGCATCAGAAAAAATATTATCCTGCATGGAATGAAAATACAGAAAACAGAAACAAATACACTGGAGTCGCTTTTTACGCGGTTTTTTTTTACACGGTTTTTTTTTACGCGGTTTTTTTTACGCGGATTTCGGAATTTACGCGGTTTTTTTTTACGCGGATTTTGGTTTTTTTTACGCGGATTTCAGAATTTACGCGGTATATCGCTTTTTACGCGTTTTTTCTTACACGGTCTTTTTTTACTCGGTTTTTTTTACGCGGATTTCGGAATTTACGCGGTTTTTTTTACGCGGATTCCGGAATTTACGCGGTTTTTTTTTACGCGTTTTTTTTTACGCGGGACGTATCACCCGCGTAAAAAGCGACTCCAGTGTACAGTTTTATCACCATCCCAAATTGTTTCACCTTTATTGTTTTCGTTTTTCAAATAACTCAGAAACAGTAGGCTGTGGAACTTTGGTGTATTCAGAAGAGTTGTTTATGTTTTCAAGATAATCAACTTTTTTCAAGACATCACAATGTCAGTGTTATAAAGATAGATTTTTACGTCGTCTATGCGGATGAGTGGATGCCATTAGATGGTTTTTGTTATATATAAGACGTCAAGCCTCGCAAATGCTTCGTTTAAGAGTTATTCGTTTTGTCGTCTAAATTTCATTTCTGGACCACTGTGCAAAGGGGCAAACCAAATAGATATTATGTCAAATAGAACTTACACAGACAAAAGATTGAATGCGGACAAATGGTTGAAATGACGAAGGTCTTATGAATAAAACATCGAATTCAAGCTAAAGGGACAAAAGATCAAAATGGACAAATGGTTTCAGATGGAATGATCGATTAGGATAAATGGTTGCAATGTTCAAAAGGCAGTAATGGACCAACATTTTAAAAGGACAACAGGCTGAATGGCGAAAACAACGAATGAAATTCAAAGTGACAAATGGCCGAAAACTTCAAAATTATGAAATGATTGTAATGGCCAACGGGGCGAATGGACCAAATGTCGAATAGAAAGGAGTCAAAGGGGCAATTGATCAAATAGTCTTTAGAAGAAATTTATCTTAAATGAGCA
The DNA here is from genome assembly GCF_037179485.1 of Ochlerotatus camptorhynchus. Classification (NCBI taxonomy): domain Eukaryota; kingdom Metazoa; phylum Arthropoda; class Insecta; order Diptera; family Culicidae; genus Ochlerotatus; species Ochlerotatus camptorhynchus. Next base: position 171,026 of record NW_027040911.1, on the reverse strand, counting down.
AAATATGGTCATCATGGACAATTGGTCCAATGATCAAAATGTCGAATTTAATTGAAATGGACAAAACGTCGAAATGGACAAATAGAAGAAAATGACAATATATAGAAATTAGTGTCTGTTTTTATCATTTACCACGCAAGTAGTAGCGCTTCAACCCAGTGTAGATGAATTGCGTTTGTTTTGAAAACGTACGAGGGAAATGAATAAACGAGTGAACCTTGATTATTCCTATGTGCGGTATTAAAGGTGGGGAGGAGATGATGCAATGGTATTTGTGCAATGACAACATTCAAAAAAGTAGTCGTGTGGCATCGTGTTGTTCATGCTTGCTAAGAACGATGTGAAAAGTGGTGACGTTACGTCTGTTATTGTCAATAACTTGCTATGCGAGATGTGAAGCCGTTTAAGTGATAATAATTGTCGAGTTAATATTACGTTTTTATCTGAGGTTATCTTCTGTAAAATGGTGTCGTGTTCGGTGAACAGTTATCACATCGCCATCGAAGAAACAACATTGAAGGATCAGCGTCCTCCGAAGTTCATCATACATAGAGCAGGCCAGCAGCTGACATCGATACATCCAACATTCACGAAGGCTAGGATCAGGAATCGATTGACATAATGAATTTCAATCCTGCAATCAACAGCGGGTTTAAATACTCGAGGAAACGAATGTAATAATGATTCGGATTTTAACATTAAGCTACTCTGTGACACTACTTTGAGGTCAGAACTCAAATAACAGTTCACCATACCACGCCATTTTCGCGATGATTTGCCGAAGTGATGAAAAAGTTAACACCAAACGTGGATCGATAAGTCGGTTGAATACCATCATCAAACACCAACGACAAACGATTCGAGATTTACAAATGCAGGTAATTATTATCAACTTAAACACATATACTGTTAATTAATTGAGTTCTATATTTTAGTTCCGGGGCAGAGATTCGCAAACAAAGAAACTGAACAACAAAAACAAAGCGATGATTTAAAGTCTGATAACCAAACTCTACGAAATGAGTGACGTTTCTGAAATCGTTATTAAAAACAAGATTCGGACAGCTTTTCTCACTGTTTTCACATCAAACCAGACAGACTTAATACTGGGAGATAAGAGAAAGCTGGTGTGGATATCTAAAGAAATTGCCTTGGCATGCTTTTTGAGAAAAGAAAGTGTTTTAAAACATATTTTCAGAGATAATTATAAAAGGGTAGATCTATCAGACATGGTTATACGTTCCTATTAGGATATGTAAGAAATGCCATAATAGGAAAGTATAGCCTTGGCAAATAAATCCTTGTTATTAGTTGGAAAATTCACTCTTGGTTCAAAGCATAGAATTAATTTCTCAAATGTTTTGAACGATTCTACTCTATTTGCAGATACCACAAACAGCCTGCCTATGAAATTGTCCGCCGAGACATTAGGATCCCTCTTCCAAGCCTTCGGAGTCTACGAGAGTGGGGATCTTGCATTGACATGAGGAAAGGAATACTGGAGGATGTATTAACTGGCCTTAAGCTAACTGGAACACACATGACTGAACGCGTGCGAGTGGTTGTATTGGGTTTCAACGAAATGTCAGTGAGCAACACTATTGAGCGCGACAAATGAAACGACGAGGTGGTAGGTCCCCATAAGGAGATGCAAGTCATTTCCGCACGTGGGCCCTTCTCCTAATGGAAGCAACCAATTTACTCCAATTTCCAGCAGCGTGTAACCCTACCGATCCTGAACGATATAATTACCCGACTACACGAAATAGGGTTTAAAGTGGTGGGGAATGTGTACGATTTTGGCGGTGGAAATCTCGCGTTGTGGAAGGTAATTGGGATAGATTTCGCGAAAGAACAGACGAGTATGAAGCACCCTGTTACGAAAGAGGATGTTTTCTTTTTTACAAACATACCCCACTTACTAAAACTAAATCGAAACTGGCGTTTGGATCATGGATTCTATTACAAAGGTAATTGTGTGTGTGAGTGTTTGTCTCAAAAGAACTAGGGCAAACTGAGGCAAGATTGAAGTCCTTTTTAGAAAATAACAATCATTTTGTAAAATTGCATCATTAGCAAAGTATATTGACCAATCATGGTAACATGTTGGTAATGTTATATGCCATTACTATATATGCCAAATACCTCATAATATGAATTTAAAGACAATACTGGTGTTTGTTTTTGCACAAAATTAAATCCCCTCGACAAAAGCTATGATCTAGGTATAAAATTGCTAGTTGATATCGAGCCCGCAAATAACTATTTAATACCAGGTTTAATACAAAAGGGGATAAGAAGACCAAAAATCGAAACATAAATTGACTTTAATTGATAGCATAATTTAATGATCTTTTTTCCACATAAACATCTCATGGTTCATAAAATCTCTCTAACGTTGTACTGACGTAACGTCACCACATGGTTACCCAGGGATGTTAACATTTTTTTCGTTACTAACACAACCAAATACCAAATTGCTCCCAGACCTTCTATAAACGTCATTGTGATTATCCAACCCAAAATTGTCAAAATCAGAAGCGATCCTCAAAAGCAAAATAATCAATTTCATATTGGGCAAAATTATTATAATATTGTCGACCCCAGAGTCCTGTCTTGTCTTAAGGTAAAATGAAACATAAAGAGACAAAATATGGTCAACAAAGACAAAAAGTGATGATCAAAATGTCGAATAAAATTTAAATAGAAATTCGTCGAAAATGACAAAACATCGAAATGACCGTAAAAGGTCGAATTAAAAAGAGGACAAAACGGACGTATAATCATCTTGACATTAGGTCGAATGAAACTTAAAGAGACAAAATACTGAATGGATAAATGGTAGAAATGACAAAAGGTCTAAGCCTCGAATACAACTTTAAATGGACAAAAGTTCGGTCAAACGGTCGAGCAGGAGGTCAAAATGAACGAATTCTAGGTATTGACAATATATTGGAAATGAAAAGGTTGAATAGACAAAAGATCAAAATTATGCATGGTTAAATGAACGGTTGTGGGACAAATTGTCGAAACACAAAACGTCAAACAACAAAAGGTTGAAAAAATTAAATTGTTTAAGTTTCACACATGTTGTTCTACATTCATTAAGCATTATCAAAGTAACCCCAAAATTTTTGGTCACAAGACTAAAACACAGTGCAAATGCAATAATTCATGTTAAACAAATTACCAACGAGTTGACTCTTAGATGCTTGCTACTTGTTTAAAAAAATTAAATTTGAAAATCATTAATTGCTGTTAAACATATTTAGAATATAGGTACTTCAAAAAAATATCAAAGTTACCCCGTCTTACGGAACCCCAGTAATCGGATTATACAGCCAGTGTCCGCAATTCCGATCGGCACGGTATCCAAAAGTGATCTGGCAAAACAAAGCTATACCTCCCAATGAAACTGAAGAAATTTTGCACTCAATCATGGAATTTATGGCGCTTCTACACCCTTCGCGCCATAAGGAAATGCACCGATGCTTGCACAAGAAATGCGACACCAATTGACCTCTTCACACTCGTTATCGATGCTCCCTCATTTCAAAAGACTTACCTGGGTGTATCGAATGCACACAAGGGGCAAGTTCAAACAATTTTATGAATGAATATAAAATACATTTTATTACGGTCGACATTGATTGGTTTGCGTTTGCTTGGTATCGTTCTTACAATCGATTCTGTTGTACTTAAAACTAACAGGTGGGGAATCTTTGTCTGGATCTACAACCTTCGGCTGATTTTAATTTTAAGTCCATCCCGCGGTCTCAGCACCAGATCCCCCAGCAGTTTGACATCTTCCCGTCGTTCTACAGCCTCGATGCGGAATTTCCGAAGGACGGTCGATATGACCGTTTTCTCCTCTAGAATAGCGAACTTTTGTCCGATACAGTTTCGTGGACCTGCGCTGAATGGAATGTAAGCGTACGGATGCCGTCCGCTGCAGTTTTCCGGCAGGAAGTTGTCAGGATTGTACTTGTCCGGATTGGGAAAGACCGTTGGATCCCGGTGCAACTGGTATACTACGATCAAGGTCGTCGTTCCCGACGGAATGGTGTAGCCATCAACCTGGACGTCCTCCGTCAATCGGCGACCAATCAGCGGAATGCTTGGATACAGTCGAAGAGCTTCCTTGATGCAACACTCGAGGTACTTCATTTCGTTCAGTTCCTGCATGGAGGGTCTCCGGTCGCGATCACCGTTCATGATACCGTCGATTTCATCGAATACCCGATCCTGGATGGATTGGTCCGATCCCAGCAGTAGCAGGATCCAAGCCATGGCGGCAGCTGTCGTATCGTGTCCGCCGATGACGAAGGTGTCCACCTCTTCTCGAATGTCCAAATCGGTCAGGCCATTGCCGTCCAGGGAACCTTCAATGAGAAGGTCCAGGAAGGCAAGTTGCTTCTTGCGGCAGCCTTCGATCGGTTCCTCCGGTTCGTTATTATTATTGTTCAGATCGATTTTCTCTTCGGCCTCACGGCGCTTGGCCAGTATTTCTGCTTTCCGCTCGCGGACCACTCGATCGGAGAAATCATGAAGCACCTGAAGACACTGCTGATGCTTCCGGTAGTCTTCCGTTTGTCTGAAAATGATGTCCGGTCGCAACCAGACCTTTTGCAAACGATTGCGGATGATTTTGCCGATCCTAAAAAATATAAAAAAAACATTGATTGTTTAATACTTGAAGTAATGCCGGAATGGCCGATGATTTACTCTTTGTGAGCTCGTACGTATTCGGAGTCGGAATTTTTCTGGGCATTCACTGAACAACCCATGGCGGTTTCTAGAATTACAATCAATTTAGAGCCTTTTTTATAGCATTGACAATCTTCAACTACGTACCGCAAAAGATATCCAACGTGCAGAGAGTGGTGTACGGTACGATATCGAACCCGACGGAGTTATCTAGCTGTTCGGCCAGCTTCTCGTTCAGCACCAGGGCTTGCTTGTGGAAGATGTGGGCGAAATCCAGCAGGATTTTGAAATGGAACGCCGGAGTCAAGGTCTTGCGCCGCGGGTGCCACACGTTTGCACGGGATGTGAGCAAACCGTTACCGAGCCACGGTTTCATGTAGTCATAGTCGAGGCTTTTCTCCACCAGCTTCGGGTTGCTCAGTATGGGCTGCGAATGGAACAGAAAGGTGTGGAAGGCGAAGGGTTGGTGTTGGGTAATTTTGATTGATAGATAGGTCGATAGTGGTTTAATCTTGGACACTTTAAAATTTACTAAAATCGTATATCAACAACATTTGGACAAATTTACGCTTTTTGTTTGAGAGGAAGCAAAATTTAAATCCTTTAAAATCTTTTCCTGTTCAAAAATTATATGTTAGAATATATTACTCTAAAATAAGTTCAAAAATTTGACTAAGGTTATTGTTCTTCGATTTTTGTCAATTTTTAGAGTTTAAAAACATATAGTTCATAAGCTTAAAAAAAAATCAAAAATATTGACAAAAGGACGTTTTTTGTTATTTAAGTCTTAATCACTTTGTAGAATTTATTTCTCAAAACCACAATAAAAAATATCGTGAGTATTTTTACTAGAATGACTTTATTTTTATCCACACGCTCGTTTTTTTGTTGGCTTCGCTCCTTTTATAAAAGCTGGGCTCTAAAATACACACAGGCGTGCGCAGACTTCTTTATTATGGGGTAGTTAAATTGTATCCTGAAGACGAATACAATGTTCATTAATTAACATAAAACTTAGAGGTCGAAATTATCGCTGTTGTGAGAAGAGAACCGGCACTGTTCACCCGTACTGAGAATGAAAAGTTAAAGCAAAGAGCGAGAGTACTTAGTTCAAGCAAAGCAATTCTCTGAAAAGACGTCTCACTCGGTAGTGACAGCCGATAATTTCGTTTCCTTTTCGACATTTTTTGACGTAGGATTACGTCTTTCAGCAACATACGGGTTCATTAAAAAAAAAAAAAAAACATAAACGAACGCGTTACGATAAGTGCTAAGGTTTTGATAATTTATGATCACGAATCTACTAAAATAAACAGTTTTTAACTTTTCAATAGGTCACTATTGAAAATTACAGAAATGTCCAACTGTTGCAATGGTGATCAAAATTCTCTCCGATTCCGTGCAAAAAATGTAGGGTTGTGTACAAGACACGACCGCATGGTTGACGTAGACTACGTTAAGCTGTGTAGGGAAATTCTCGTGCATTTTTCTAGATATTGATTGAAAATACAATAGAAGTAACCTATGATTTCTGTCATATAAACATAGTTTGAATTTCCTACTTAGTAAAACTTGGTTAAATTCAGGGCCTCATAAAAATGCAAATACATATTCTATTACATTTGGTTCCTAAATTACAATCAGATATGCAGGTAGGGCTTTCTTCAGGTGATTCATTGAAGTGTCCAACAATAACCGTCATGATGGCTGATATTCCCTATTACTTTAGATTTCTAGAGCACAATTCTTCGACGGTCGTGACATCGCTCATGAAATTGGAACTCCTTGGGCATTTCACTGCAGTAAACGTGAAGTTCAAGTTTCTTTATTATAAGTTTTGTGAGAGCTGATATTTGTGCTCATGAATGAGGTGGTAATGAGTTTGATCAGAAATAAGGTTTCCACAGCAATTCAACTTCAAAACGCTAAAAAATGCACACACAAAAACGGAGTGCACATTTTTGTCACAATGTTATGCAACATTTCGTAGTTGATTGGGAACATCACGATTAGCCATAAATCCCTCCAATAAGTTCTCGGTACATCTTTAATCTACCGATTGAGCAAAAAAAAAAAACTAAACATTGCTGTTTTGACGTAGGACAACGTCTGTGATTTCTATATGGGGGTACACTTTGTGAAAACCGAAAATGGAACATGAAACAAAATTGTGAAAGATTTTGAACGTTAATAACTCAGCTGCCCCTGGTCCAATTTCAATAGTTTCATCACCAATCGATCAGAAATATGGCTACGCATCGATAACAATGTTTTTCAATGTTGATTTCCAACAAGAAACTATTGAAAAAGCGGTTAATGTCCAGCATTGTCCAAAAACTTCGAATTGACTAACAAATCCATCAATTACGTACATGCATATACTGCTTCCCCAACACAGTCATCAGAAAATCATTCCTATACGAAACATGTAGATGTAGCATTACGACAAGGATCGATAGTTCAGTGGTTACCGTTTCTGCTTACTGAGCAGAAGGTAGGAAGTTCAATCCCAGGCCTGTCCCCTTCCTTGCAATTTTTCATTCTGCCTGATTCTATCCCCACTAGATTTAAATAAAAATAAATTCTGCTTTAACCGATCGCATCACTTACCACAGTGAATCCTGATCTAAAAATAACCTACCGCACTAACACAACTATCCTTCCCCAGACAGCCGTGGAGATGTAGAGGTATCTCTAGTAACAACCGGACGTCGAACTAATCATCCTTCCTTCCCCAAAAGACCGTGAGGACGTGGCCGGCGCTGTGAATTGATCTATAGATTGAATTAATGTGCTTGTACATTAAAGATGGAAAGCTTATCCCATGCACCATCTATGTAGTTCTCTGTGCAAGTGGATTAGTTCTGATCATTCACGGAGGAGCAACTACGAAGTGCACGGTCAGATAACGTTAACTCGATGGCAAGCACATTCATTGATACGTTTGTTGTTGTGGATGATAGAAGAGCATAGCAGAAATAGTGCGAAATAGGAAGCCATGGTCATCACAAAAGATGACCTGCTTCTAAGCCCCTTACAGTCATCGTCATAGCATCGCACCGCTTTTGGTTCTAGGGCACTTGCTGGTTGCAATTTTTAGGTCAGGATTCACTGTGATGCGATCAGTTATGTTCAGTTTTGGAGCTGATGGGACGGTTGTACCTCCAGATGTGGTTCTGCCAGTGCAAAGAATCCGTCCAGAAATCCTACAACAGTTTCCTGGAGATTGGGGTGTAAGAAAAAGTCCAAATGGTTGGATGAACGTCGAAAATTTCATGCTGTATATCCGAAAAATATTTTATCCATACCTACTGAATTTCCCGTACTCTACTTCATCGATGGACATTCGTCGCATACAGCTGTTGAGGTGGCAGATTTGTGTTTGGACTTAGGGGTCATCCTTGTGGCGCTTTATAGCCAGTTGACGTGGCAATATTTAAGCCATTGAAAAATGCCTGGGAGGACAGCTGTTTCTGAATGGCGAATGGAAAATTGGGGGGACATGTTATGCTTAAAACATTTTCCCTCAGTTCTACAAAAAGTTATCGATCAAGGAATTCGAGTATCCAGTATCATCAATGGCTTTCGCATCTGTGGCCTTTATCCTTTCGGTCCAGATAATGTGGACTATTCAAAGTGCTTAGCACACCCGACAATTGAACTGCCAGAATCGTCAACTGAACCGCTTAACATCTGATGATTTTGCGTTGATTCCAATTAGCACACTCAAGGAAGCCCTAGAAGATATCGTTATGGATCGTTTACAGAGGATCCAATCTCCAGAAAAGCTGGATGATGAAGAGGAAGTCATACGATTATTGTACATAAAACTTCTGGAACCAAAGATATCACTTCTAACACCGAGTGATAAAACTTATTGTAGTCAATCTGGTTTGACCGATTGTGATGAAACCACCGGAAATGGTGATGATAATCCAAATGAGGATGACGAGGACTCTCAGACCGATAAAGTTATTCCGTTAGAAGATTGCGCCAATGCAGAAAACATCTTTGAGGATGAAATGCAGTCTTGTATTGGAACGGTTACTTGGTTCGTGGATTGTACAAATAAACAGAGAGACTGAAAGAAGAAGACTGATGATTTAGAAGATTTGCTGCAAACTTCTCCAACACCTAAGCGAAGCAAACTTCATCGAAATTACAGTCTGACAGCAGAAGAACGATTGAACGAGATTCACCGTTTGGACCAAGAAAAGGAAGACGCATTACAACTAAAAATAAAAAAAAAAGGCTGAACAGAAAAAGAAGGACAAGCAGCGCACAGAAGCTTTGAAGGCCGAAAAAGTAGCGCAGAGAGAAGCAGCAAAGAAATAAAAAGCTGATCTTCGTGAACGGAAGTGTCAGGCAGTTCTGCAGTAAGTGCGAGAAAACAAGCGAAAGATCAATGAATTGAAAGCTGAGAACATGAAGAAGCAAAAACTTGATCTCTTGCAAGCACTGAAGGTTAAATTCAAACCGTTTGTTTTAAACCATGTTTTTATAGAGATGATAATAGCTGTATCCTTATTGATGAAATCAAAATCTGGATTAATTTACATTACATTATAGTCCCTCAATATTGTTATGAACTATATTAGGTAAGTACCCTAATATAATACCTGATCCATGTTCACATTGTCAAAACTATGACCTTCTATGTTACCGAAGACATTCTTGTGTTATGTTTTTCATTTCACTACTCTACGTGATTCTACAACCCATAATCTCATAACTGGCCCACATAAATAGAAAATATAGCAAAGATGGGACTGATATGCGATTATGAACAGTCTAGGTCCCGTTTTTCACAAAGAAATGCAGTTTTCAGTCAATTTGAGATTATTTAGGCCGCTGAGCAATAAAGTCTATAAGTGAATTGGATATACCACTATTATAGGAACACTTTGCACTATTATAGGAACATTGCCACAACTATAGGAACGCAGGCTTTTATCGAAAAAAGTTCATTTTCTGGTTTTTTACACACAGATTGACAGTTTTTTGGTATATTATCAAAGCCAACATTAAGAAACATCTAACGTACATATATTTTACCTGGAAACCGGTAAACAGAACTTCTGTATTGCTATGCTGCAGCATAACTCCACTATTACTGGAACATCTACCCTATATGCATTTAGGTTAATATTCGAAGTCCCTTATTTTTTACACATTCTGCACACAAAATCACTCACCCCTCACAGAATTTCCCGCTGAATTTTATGAATGGGGCGGGGCAGAAAGTATATTTTGTGCAGAATATGTAAAAAAGGAGGGACTTAAAATGTTAAACTAAATGCATATATAAAGGTACCGGACATGTTCTGTAGTGACAGGGACTCTATTTTGTAATATGTGAAAGGGAATTCACAAATCGAGTGTTATCAAAATACATGGTATGTTGAGGGGGATGGAAAAAATCATTTTGGTATCCGAAAAATCATTTTTATTTAATTGTAGCTTGTTTAACAATAATTTCCGGGAAAAAAAAACTGTACGACAAAGTCCCTGACTAATTTATTTAGGTTGTCGTTCACTATTTTTGACCTGAATATGCACCGGAAGGGAATTATTATCACTTCCTACCAGCGGAACAGCGCCATCTCTATGGAAAATGGCCGGACGATATGATTAATTGGGACACAGCCCAAGAAGTATTTCTCGATTACTTTTTCGAAGGGACGTATCGGCTTTTATAAACAACACACTTGATTGTCGATTTGGCGTAACTGGTAGCTCACCCACGCACAGCGTTGCCAACAGTTTTTCAAAAATAACTGGGCAAATTCTGCCAAAAAAACTGGAAAAAATTGGATCCGCATTATTTTAAGAAATATATTTCCGGACCTATCATGGTTTTCATTATGCCTAAAAAAAATTTTAATGTCATTGCTAGCACACCTTCAGACTCTTTTCATCTACAAATACAGATAACACACGAAAGTCACGAGTTAATATCTCACCCCCAGACATGTCACAAATGACCCACTCCGACCGCTCAAATACCAACGATGTGTTTGAAACAGTTTTACCGGTTTTTATCCTGACAGGAGCACATACCGTGGTAGAGGTAACAATAGCTGCAATTTCTAAACCTACGACTGGATGCATGCCTTCCTTCAAATAACAACTGAAAGGCGGTAAAAATCGGTAGAACTGTTTCAAACACATCGTCGGTTCTTGAGCGGTCGGAGATCATCTCTTTTTGCCAGTGTTTGCGGGGGGGGGGGGGAGACACCCCTCACCATCCCTCTCCAAAAGGGGGAGTTTGGTAAAGAGAGATGATAAAACCGATTTGTACCTTCCTAAAGTTGTCCTAGCTCGCTTTCTACTCTCTATATGCGATTTTGACACTGCCGTACTCTAAGCGGAACTATCAATTCTATACTTTCATCTCCTCATCTATCGGTTAAAAATTACCGATGATAAAATGCGTTGTTTATGTAAGCTAATACGTCCCTTCAAAAATGTAACCGAACGCAGGATCGGTATCCCTCAGGCGAGGTTGATCCACTTCGGAGTGCTTGTGCTCGTTTCCAGCAGCCAGTGATCTCGACAGGAACTGCTACCTTCTTACTGCTGCTGCTACCTGCTCACCCGCCGTTCGAAGCGAAAATGAGATGAGGCATGACAGCGCTGTTTTATAACTTTTCAGATTCAAGCAGAACGATGTGCAACCAAATGGCACTCGATTATGATGACTGGGTTTGGGGAGAATGTTTATTTCATGGAAACAGTGGTTCCAGGTTGCAACTGAATAATAAACGAATTCCAGGGCTGGTAGCGATCATCACTGTCAAAAATAGTGATTTTAGTGACCAGTTTGAAAAAAATAAGTGACCAAATCGTGACTTATAGTTGTAAAAGTAGTGACTAAAAAGTGACCTAAGAGAAGAAAAGTAGTCGTTAAATAAATGTTTGATGTTTTAGACTTATGCAATTAGTATCGCATAAACACTTATGTACGGTATGAACCTTTAAAGCGAAAGATTCAATAAAAAGTTTATGGCCAAACCCACGATATTAGCCAAGGTGTCTACTGACTGCAAAAACTTGGAAAACTGGGAATCCTCAGGAAATTTAATTTTTCCTTAAAATACCTAGAAGTCTCAGAGAATTAAATAGTTTTCTTACCAAGGATACTTTAAAGAAAAGAACGAGTTTTAAAATACAATAATATAATTTTTCTCGTTATTTTCATTAACACTTTGAAATTTATAGAACCACAGTGGAGCAATCATCAATAGCAAAAAAAAATATAACATGGACTTAAAAGCTATAATATTTCAAGAAATTTTCAAGAGTCTGGAGTTAAATTCCATGCACAGTTTGAAAGGCTCGTGGAGTTTTATTATAATTTCTAAGGACTTCATTCCAAGAGAGTTCTGGGAAAAAAATCTTTCAGAAAAACATCAAATGCAATCTGCTTTCAAGGTAGTTCTGAGGAATTTTAGATTTCGTGTGAAGCCTGATAGTTTAAGTAGAATTTCAAGAAACCCTGAACTGAATTAAAAGTAACTTTTAATGCAAACTGAGGGGCACAACTCCTGTGAACTTCGGAGGAAAATTCCAAGCGCATTCTGAAGATAATTTCATAAAGTTTGTGGTAACAACGAATCCGGAGCATAAGCCCTTGGATTTTTTTTTAAATACTAAAAGGAGGATTACAATTAAATCTTAGAATAACTCCAGGACATCTTCAAAAAAATTCGTTTAATAAATTCTGGAGAATTTGCCAAACAAATTATGAGAAGAAATCTAAGGAATTTGTTAGGAGACTTTCAATGTGAGTAGAATTCCAAGGGTAGGAGTGAGATTCAAAAGGAAATCTGAAATGAATTCAGTGAATATTCGGAGAATCTTTCCAAAGACTTATTCTTATTGTGGAGAATTTCAAGGTAATTCCTAGGAAACCTAAAAGAAAATTGAATTCGGAGGAAAGTTTCATCGACATTTTGAGGAATATTTCAATGGAAATCTCCGTTGAATATGAAATGGACTATTCTGTGGTATTCAGAACTACTTGAAAGTTCCCAAATGTTTCCTGAAGTTAATGAAACTGCCTTAAAGTTCTTTTGTAGTTTAAGAAACTAGCCTGAAGCTCACTGGGGGAGAGGTAGCTCATCGATTCTTCCGGTTCGCCTCCTAGCTTCGTTCTATAAGGTACCAGGCGATAACCAGGGTAGTTGATCGATAGCTCGATGACGTCATTTCGTTGACGTATGCAATGGGAAATTCTCATAGCAGGCGTTGACGATGGGACGTTGTCGAGTTGTTGAATAGCAACTATCGTGGTAACTCACCGATTATCTGTCGATCTACCGAATTTGGAAAGACGTCTGCATTGAATTGTCTCATATAAAAATATTCCGCCCACTATATCACAAGAAATTGCGAGTAGCTGAGTGGAATGGAGATAAGTTAAGCATTGGGTACAGGACCAAGTCTCCCCTGGGTGGTGCCAAAAGATGAGCGCAATAGAATCATCAAGTTGCCATAAGGCACGGAATGAGACTATTGCATGGCTGGGTAGTCAGAGTCTTCCATTCGTTAGTCATTTCAGGTGAATTAGAAGAGGTTTAGGTGGGCGTTGGCCAGATTTGGATTTTTCAGATGTAATCCTGGATAGGACCCTGTCATTGAACGTCGCGTGAAAGTGGAACTTAATGAAGGCCTTTTTTTTCCTCTGTTCGGGACTTAACACTACTGTGACCAGTAAATTGATCTATTGTAGTATATCCCGTGTCCTTAGTTTAGTGCATGTCGTATTACTCCATCACTATTGAGAAATGATAAAGTATTCGATTTTTTTACAGTTGCCACTCTTGCATTTATCGCAAGGATCCGACTCTAATTGAAAGGTCCCGCTATTTATACCCTTCGGAGTGTTGAAACACCCTTCAAAGGCGCGCCCTTTTGTCAGTCAAAATTGGATTCCTTAGCAACAAAATTAAGGTATGACACCGATAATGACCATGCATCAGAACCCTAGTCTTAACCACTTCAAACTAGGGAACAACGAATAGAAGATTAGGAATCACATAGATGAAGACAACTAACTCATTTTTTTCCTTGTTTCAAGATCATCCTCGGTAGACAAAGCCGAGTCTTGTCACTATCAACAAGGCATAAAAAGCAACAAGGACTAAGATGTGTTCCTTGGATTACTGAAAAATCCTGTTCCCTTAGTTTGAAGTAGTCAGGACTAGGAATCGGTGGTAGATCTTACATCCCGTAACGTACCACGAAAAGGTGATCTACCCACGTTACGGGGAATGAAGGCCTAAGTACTTTTTCGTAGTTTTTAGTTTTCAGATTTGAAAGATCGTCGGTTACAGTGACCTGCTTACTTAGCAGAAAAACGCATATCAAAGAGATTTATGGTAAAATCGCTTGTGTATCGTGTATTTTGCGAAACTCGTTGTTGTCGTTGGTTCCGGGTTTGAATGGATACACAAATTTGAGCAACGGTATTATGTGATATGAGGGGCTCGGTGGCCTTAGAGCAACCGTTTTTGCTTACTGAGCAGAACATCATGAGTCTAATTTCAGGCCCATCCATATTCAAGATTCGTCAATCGTTTTATTTGTTAATATGACTACATGGTAATAACAGCAACTCGGTGATTAAAAAGGTGCTCGTCTGCCTAGTGGCAAACGTTTTTGCTAACTGAGCAGAAGACCGTGGGTTTAGTTCCAAGCTCCTTCGCGTTATATGATCGTTAGGACATCAATTCAGCTTATCGTTTACCAAAACGAACCCTGCTGCAAACCCAACCCTCTTATCCAACATCCCAGTGATTCCTCGTGGAAGTGCAGAGGTGTTCTCGGCTTCCATCAAAGCGAGTGTCATGTCAACACAATCCTTCCCATTCCTTTCTTGACCTGTGTTCGGGCGCGGCCGGCGCTGGTATTGCCTAATTTAAGATCACCAGTTTTTACACATTGAGGATGATTGCTAGTCCTAAGCATCGTCTATTGGTTCTTTGTGTAATTGCAGCTGGTCTGGCAATAACAGAGTAGCAACCGTGAGCGGTCAATCAAGCTCAAGCTCAAGCTCAGGAACTAGCCTGAAGCTCACAATATTTGTCATCACATTCTTAAACTTCCCTGAACTTTATAGGATTTCCTAAAGTTTCCCCAATTTTCCGAACGATCATGGATCTCCTCTAAAGGTTTAACAATTCGCTGAAGTTCTCTTAACTTCTTCAAAATTTATGTGACTTCTCTAATGTTAAAGAAACTGCTCTGTTCTTTTCCGAAATTCTCAAAACTTCTCTAAAGTTTTTGCAGTTCGCAGGAAGTTTGTTGTACTGCGCTGAATTTAATAGATCTGTCCTAAAAATGTTTGAGCTTCCGTGAACTTCTGAACTTATGTATAGTACTCAGTTAACTTTTTAACCAATATGAAGTTATCTGAAAATCTGGGAGCTGCTTTAAATTTCCTACTAATTTTCTGAAACTAATGGAGCTGTTCTCCCCCTGAAATTCCTCCAATTTTCGGAGCTTACTAAACTTCTTTCAAATGCTCCCGCATTTTGCTTATGTTCATAAAAATTCCTGAAGTTCGCGGATCTCCCCTTAAGCTCCATAGATTTCATTTCTATGAAGTTCTCGAAATGTTTCTGTGAAGTTTTCGAGGTTTTCTTAATTTCTGGAACTTTTGTGCCCCCGAAATTTTTATGGAATTAGAACGTTCTCAAGATTTTTCTGAAGTTCATGAAACTTCCTTAAACATTATCGACAATAATTTAAAGCTTCTTCAACTATCTAGACTTTTCTGGTGTTATCAAAACTCCTGACTGCCTGCCTTGAATTTATCAGTATTTTTTAAGAACCCTCAACATTACTGAAATTAACTGATTTGCACAGACGTTTCGAAAATTTTCCTGAACTTATGTATGCTTACCTGCAGGTCTCTAAATTTGTTTAATAATTCGGCAAATTTTCTGATATATATTCATAACTCCCTGACGCTTCTGACGTTTTCGGAACAATCTTAGAATTCCCGGAATACTCCATAATTCTACGGAACTCCTTGCAAGTAGCTGCAAATGGGACTATTCTGAAGCTATCTGATCGTTCTCGAAGTACTCGGAACATTGCTAAATATCATGAAACTATCTAAACATATCTAATTTTTTTAGAAGTTCTCTGGGATTTCTTTTAGATATCGCTGCTTGCTAAAAGTTCGCATTTTTTTTTGTTTATGGAAGTTCGTTGATGTTCTTGAAATCTCCATGATTTAACATTCTTAAAATACTCTCACGTATTCCGGGTGTTCATATAATTTTTATCACGTTCCAGAAATTCTCTCGGAGCTTTGTTGAAGTTTCTGGAATTTCCCTGAGTTGCTCGAAACTTCTTTAAGGTTTCTACAGTTTCCTTGAAATTTTTTGAACTGCCATTTGATTCCCTGATTTGTTTTGATATTCTCGAAGCTTCTCTGAAGTACTCAATTCAATTGAAGATCTCGGTTCTGCTAGGAAATAAATGGAATTCCCATTAACACCTTTAAATTTCCCTGAAATTTTTCGGACTTCTGTGAAGTTCCTGAAGTATTTCTGAAGTTTTGATAAATTCTCTGAAGGTATTTGTACTTTCCTGAAATTTTCGGACCCATAAGATGGTTCTCGTTTTTTTCAGCACATCATGGAACTATCCTGAATTTTTATAAATTTACAATTATAGATCTTTAAAGTACTCCAAAAGTCTGGACTAAAGTTACGGGAACTACTATTAAGATCTGAAAGTCCCCAAAGATCTCTAGATCTAGCTTTTCTGAGGTGCTTAGACCTTCTTAAAAATTTACACAATACCCCTCAAGATTTCTATATTTCTACAGTTGACAGCTGTGAAGTTCTCTGAAATTATAGGAACTTCATAGAAGTTCCTGAAGATTTTCAGATGCTAAAAAAACCGCTTTGAGGTTCTTAAAGCTCTCAGTAAGTTCCCCATATTTTCAGAGTGTAAACTTTATTTATGTTCCCGCAGTTTGTTTGTGGAGCTTCACTGAAATTCTCAGCATTTCCTTTCATTCCTCAGAACTTCTCCAAATCCAAGAACAAAATGTAGTCATCGATTGGACTATCAGATCCTTGACAGTGCAAGAAGAATAATCAATCTTGAAATAAATTCACGCTAAAAAAAGTTGAAAATAGTGACTGATTACAAGAAAAAAGTGACTTTAGTGACTTGGCCTTAAAAAAAGGAGACTTTTTAGTGACTGGCTTGAAAAAAGTGACCAAGTCACTAAAAAATGACTCGCTACCAGCCCTGGAATTCGCTATTAGACAAACCAACCAGCAGGAAAATAATACCCACGAGATGTTTCCTGGTACAGCGGGCAGCAGGAAAAATTTAAGAAATCAAGAACAACACTATCGAATGGTTAACTTCCAAACGGAAAGAGAGCCAAATCATTACACGACTCAGAATCGGACACACCAGAGCGACCCACGAACATTTCGTCTGAAAAGAACCAGAATCCATATGCTCAACCTGTGGCACCAAAATAAGTGTAAAACATTTACTCATCCACTGCATTAAATTTGAAAACATAAGAAACGAACTGAACATTGCACCATCAATTTTCACTGCGCTAAGATATAAACGAAATAAAAAGCAAATCTTGCGAAAGAAAGCAGTCGGCAATTATCATGAGCCAAACATTAGATCCACGAAGTCAGCAGTTGCACAATATTTAAACCAGCCACACTCCTCAGTACAGCAATCAGTCGAAAACTTACATAGCGAACAACTACCTCAGTGAATCATACGCGAAGTATGGGAAACGACAACACCAAGGAAGCATCCTAAAACGGCGACCAAGATGTTACAATCATCGAAAACCAGGTATTTAGTCCATATCATGACCAACCCTAGTGAAAATTCAAAATTCTATTTCAATATTAAAATCAGTGTCAGTGTTAGTTCTAAAATATCATAATAACTTAAGATAAAATTGTATCCAATAATCTAACCGACCCGAATTACCTGTATGGTTAAAAGGTCGATAATAAATAAACAACAACAACGATGTTTCAAAAAATTGTCCTCTAGGGTGAACGATCAATTTTGAGATACACTGTATGTAAGAAACGATAATGAGAGAGTGGTGCGATAACTCAGGTCTCCAGGTGTACCCCCTGGCCTTGCGATAAAGCTGATCTGCCGTCATCATGAGCAGCGAATTAATTGGAAAAGACTATCGAATTCAATTAAATAGACAATGCCAGAATGCTTTGACGTCATCGGGTGTAGAAACGACGCGATCAGCACTAGCTGAAGTAATTCCATTGCCAACGACGCGACAGTGTAACAACAGACGTGCCGATGACGGTGACTTAAGATTGAGAAAGGTCAACCAAGTTCGGTTTGATTATTTTGAACCGAGATCGACGATGGTGACCCAAAACGAGTCGCTCCCATGCACCCTTTTAATACATAATTTTTTGAATCCATAAATAGAATGTTACATCATTGATATGCACCAGCTAGTTTAATATCTAAGCAGCATAATGGATTCCATGGCGTGAAAACCACTCAGTCCCTTATCGAGCCAACCTACACGAAGCGGCCTTGCATCGTTAAAGCACGTCACAGTTGTTCGAAACAGACATAAAATGAAATCCAAACAGTGAGATCTAGAAATGCGTCCAGCTGCGAGCGCTAACCAAGATCGTAGATTCTCACCTCGACGGCGCTGGCTTTCGATATCATCACATAGGGGATGGGTCCGTTCCAGGCTCGGCTCATGCCGATCCGGCGTCCGTACATCTTCTGGGCGCTAACGACCCGATCGAGGAATTCTGCAACGAAAGCGACAAATAAATCAATTAGCACTTGTGTATTATGGATGCGTTCGCACATATGAGGAACTGGCGAGCCAAGAGCGGTAATTAAGTTTGAAAATTGATTTGCAACCGTTTGGCGTCACGCTGCGCGTGAGTGTTTTAGCTATTGGATTGGGTTATTATTAAATAGAGTAGCTACTATTGGATTTACTGATACAATGCATGCGTGAGATCATTATGAAATAGAAAACATAAAATTAGGCACCTTCATTGAATCTCATTTGAGATGAAACGGAAAGTCGAGGCAAACAAATCCACACTCGGTTGAACATAAAAGAAACTTTTAGAATAAATTGCCGTGCGACATTGGCCATCTGTAGCATTCGTCTAGGTCTTCTTCTTCTATCGAATGTAACATTAGACCGGTTCAGGCCAATCAGCAAAAAAAAAATTAATTTTTGGCACGACCTTCTCCGATTTGCATGAAACTGTTAGTTCACATTTGTGCTCAAATTCGGCCTTTTTGAATCTGGCCTTTTTTTTCCAAAAGGGTGTATTTGGAATTTCATACATCATATCATTTTTGATATCTAAATTTTAACACTTTTTTGGATTTTCTACTCGTACTTTTTTAGATTTTTCCGAGCAAATTACTCGAACCCTTTTATTTTTTCCTCCAACTATGTCTCAGACGTCGTTTCGATTTGAATTGATGTTTCCTTGCTTCAATTGACTAAAAATGTCAAATACCCCGTTTTGAAAAGAAAATTTCAATTGAGAACAAATGTGAATGCCTACAACAAACACGCAGATCTGAGAAAGTCGAGTCTGATCTATTCGTCATTTGGCGTGGAACTGCTCATAACAAAAGCGAGGCTGTCCACTTATGTTTCGAGCGTCTAAGCTCGACGCAGGCGATACGGTTGTGCTTTTATCTGGTAGCCGTTACGAATCTGCAATGCAATATGGGAACTCAAGTGAATTTGACTTCGACTGGTTGGCAAATCGGAAGTAGATTTCTCCACTTAGCAGATCAACTGAAATTTTGGCAACATGATGTGTAGAAAGAAGTTTCTCATAAGATGCAGACGCAGAGGCCCCATAACCAGCAATGCTTTAGGCGCACATACATTTACTACTCGAGTGCACCAATGCCTTCCTAAGCGAGCTACAGAGGGTAATGTAAGGATTTTAAAAGTCAATGCTTATAAATCAAACAAACATAGGGGAAACGCTCCTATAGTTGCGGTACGTTGGAAGCGTTAGGTTCCTATAGTTGTGTATGGAGACTCAATACACAACTATAGGAACCTAACGCTTCTAACGTACCGCAACTATAGGAGCGTTTACCCTACCACCAGTTAGAGCTCAATACTATGCTCCAAAGCTAAAATTGAACCTGAAAATACAAAACGAATGAAGACTGAAGAAACGTAAACGGGAGAACCGGGAATCGAAAACGACCGGGAATTTGGTTGGATAGCATTTTTGATAATAATTTGACCGAAATTTTAAATTATTTGGTGTCCACTAAAATGAGAATGATTGCATTACTTTTCTAACAGAACAAAAACGTTTGCAGATAAATGTCACTTTAGGGTTGATGAATCCTTACACCCTCCAGAAAATTGTCACACACTTTTTTCATTTTAACATGATCAGTCGTGTTCAACTAGGATTGGGCAATTTTCAGAGAAAGATCGATCTTGATGGATCGATCTTATATTTGGCTCTAGAATCGATCCACTGATTAACACTCCGAATACGATGCCTCCGAAAAACGTGTAACGGCAAGTTGCAATGGCATAACTTAGCCATTTCTTAATGAATTTCAAAAATTGTGGTACGTTTAGAATTCCTAGGGTTTGTAGATGATTTTGATTGCAAAAATATTGACAATAGAGTCGTCTACTTTTTTAAAAAGCGAAAAGAGTTGTTACACGTTTTTTTTGAAAAGTGTGTTTGTAGGGTTTTGCAAGTGGTGCAAGATCTGTAATTTAGATTAATGGGCGCAAATGTTCACAATTAGCCAGAAAACAGTCATGGTTCCTATGTATGGATCCTGGAGACAACGGAACGGTCCTTAAAAAATCCGGAACATCCGTAAAAGTGGTCAATCCATGAACCTGATCCTAGAGCCCTGCGGTTTTTTTTAAGACATTAGGAACTGTGATATAAAAAAATATTTGGGGTTGTGACATAAACATGTACCTGGATGGCCATGGGACCGTCCTCCGGAAGATCCGGAACATCCGTAAAAGTGGACAATCCATGAAACTGATCCTAGAGCTCCGCGTTTTTTTTAACATTAGGATCTGTGATATAAGAATGAATTTGGGACATGGACCCAGATGGCCATCGAACCGTCCAACGGAAGATCCGGAACATCCGTAAAAGTAGTAAATCCACGATCCTGATCCTAGAGCTCCGCATTTTTTTTAACATTAGGAACTGTGATGATAGAAGCAATTTGGGGTTGTGACATAAACATGAACCTGGATGTCTATGGGACCGTCCAGCGGAAGATCCGGAACATCCGTAAAATTAGTAAATCCAGAATCCTGATCCTAGAGCTCCGCGGTTTTCTTGAAAACGTTAGGAACTGTGATATTAGAATGAATGTGGGATCGTGACATAAACATGAACCCAGATGGCCATCGGACCGTCCTCCGGAAGATCCGAAAAATCCGTAAAAGTGGTCAACGTATGAACTGATCCTAGAGCTCCACGGTTTTTTCGAAAACACTTGGAACTGTCATATATAAATTAATTTGCGGTTGTGACATAAACATGTACCTAGAAGGTCATGGGCATAGCTGGTAAATATCACGGCCGTCATGGGTTGATGCATTAGACGCATTTCGCGCCAAATTGTATTCGGAGCTGGCAGCACCCTCTCAGATTTCAATCAAACTTTCTGGATGTGTGGACCTTGACTAAATATGCCACTTTGCATACTTATTTTTGTCCAAAATTTATCAAGACTAACATTTGAGAAGGGCCAAACTTTTTCTGCCGATTTTTTTCAAAAAAATATTATGGAAAAATCACAACTCCTACAAAAATGTGTTGTGTGGATGACTTTTAGGAAATCGACCAAGTTATCGAAAAAAAATACTGGAAAAAAATTTATTTGAGACCTACACTGAAAAAAATCGATTTTTAAAATTTAAAGTCGATTTAAAAAAAATGGCCATGTTTGATTTGAATGAAACTTTACCTCAAGATAGGTAATTATGTTTACTACCAACCGTCCATACATCGCGGGCACTTTTAAGGAAAAAAAGTTTTTCTTACAAAAACTTTTTCATGTCTGAACTGATTTTTTTTGATTTGCCATTTTCACACAAAACTAAACCAGTGAAGCTCAAAATCATCTCAGAATCCAATGAAGCTCGATTTGCGATTCAATTTTGTCTAATCAGCACTTAAGTTCACTTTGATTAATCGAGAATTTCATATGAAAAGGGCTCATGATGCATTTCTCGCCAAATCGTATTTGGAATTTTCAGCACCCTCTCAGAGTTCAATAAAACTATTTGGACATGTAGACCTTGTCAAAAAATATCATTCCCTTATTCTGTTGTCTACATCTGATGCAAAATTTGATAATATGTGAGAGAAAAAGACAAGATTTTTCATATATCATTTATTTATATATTTTCAATGTTTTAAACCTATTTTCATACATGCTATTTTTTTTCCATTTTCCAATCAAATATTTTTGGTTCATCTTCTGAATTAGAATACCTTTTTGCCGCTACTTTGTCACCAGTTATAGGCACAAAACTGTGGAATTTCTGTGTGCCACATATTGTCTTTGTGCTGTTATATAGTTCTTCGAGTTCTTCTGACATTTCGATGTACTGTTCAGTGGATATGTACTCGAAACGTAGTTTTGTGATATTTTTATCTGT
Source organism: Ochlerotatus camptorhynchus (assembly GCF_037179485.1). NCBI lineage: Eukaryota > Metazoa > Arthropoda > Insecta > Diptera > Culicidae > Ochlerotatus > Ochlerotatus camptorhynchus. Next base: position 148,606 of record NW_027040911.1, on the reverse strand, counting down.
TTGTTCAACTGCCCAGTTATATAATTCTCGTGGAGTTGTTATGGTGTTTCCATAATCTCGAGCAAGACTAGCTCTCTTTGCCATTCGCTTGAAAGTGCCACCAATGGCATCACAGGGACCTTTTCCATGAGACGTTGCAAAAAAATGCTATTCCGCTTCTAATCCATGCTTTGACTGAAATCTACACAGACTAGCAAAGTTTTTCTTATTTTTGTATTGTGATGCTGCCCCATCTGACATAAAAGTAATTTTAGAAAAATCTATCGATTATTTAATAAAATCTATCATTTTTGGGATGAACAACTGAACTGCAACTGTATCGTGAGTCATTACTTCTAATATGATAATGAAGCTAGCATTTTCAAGTTTATTGTCTTTCTTATAATAAACTTCAAATGGATGTATTGTTGCTTGAGAATTATTCCAGTGATATCCTTGAACAGCGTTTTGGATAATGAATGAATAATTTTCAGAAAAATCACAAATTGCTAGAAGTTCGCCTTCTTTTAATGATTCTTTTTTATTTCTTAGAAAAAATGACTATTGTTTGTAAATAAAGTCATGAGTTATAAGTTTGTTAATTTTATCAATGAGATACGGAACAAATTCATCAACAGGCTTGATAATCGTTTCCAAATTACAGCGATCAGTATTCAGCCACTGTTGAAACACAACATCTTGTTTGTCATTTGATTCTAATAGCAAAGTAAGTTCTTCTTCAATATGTTCATTGGAAGCACACTTTTCGCAAGCACGGAAAAAGCAATCAGTTGTTCTAGTAGAAATATTACAAAGCACTTTTTCTATTATTGCATCTTGTGACATAATTCTTAAACTGTTGATCATTAATTTTACATTTTCATGAATTGTACAAATACATACATTATGTATACCAGTAGAATCAAGCAAAATGCAATGTTTTGGTCGCAATTGTGTGAATACAGTGAAACCAATATTAATATCTTTATATTTATCAAAATCAAATCGTTGTTGATTCGAAAGAAGATCTCTATTTAAATTTTATTCATACCTAATTCTTTATGGATAATTTGAGCTAAGAATTCTAAGTTGCTATAGGAGTATCGGATTTTGCCTCAGTAGTAGACAATATAATCAATTATATTATTTTCTAATGATATAAGCCCTTTTCATATGTAATTCTCGATTAATCCAAGTGATTAGTTGCTGATTAGACAAAATTGAATCACAAATGGAGCTTCATTGGGTTCTGAGATGATTTTGAGCTTCACTGGTTTAGTTTTGTGTAAAAATGGTACGATAAAAAAATCAGTTCAGACATGAAAAAGTTTTTGTAAGAAAAACTTTTTTTCCTTAAAAGTGCCCATCTCGCGATGTTTGGACGGTTGGTAGTAAACATAATTACCTATCTTGAGGCAAAGTTTCATCCAAATCAAACATGGCCATTTTTTTTAAATCGATTTTTTTAAGTGTAGGTCTCAAATGAAATTTTTTTCAGTATTTTTTTTTTTGATAACTTGGGCAATTTCCTAAAAGTCATCCATACAACATATTTTTGTTGGAGTTTTCATTTTTCCATAATATTTTTTTGAAAAAAATCAGCAGAAATAGTTTGGCCCTTCTCAAATGTTAGTCTAGATACATTTTGGAAAAACTCAGTATGCAAAAGTGCTTATTTAGTCAAAGTCTACACATCCAGAAAATTTTATTGAAATCTGAGAGGGTGCTGCCAGTTTCTATTCGATTTGGCGCGAAATGCGTCTATATTATGTCACGCTCTAAGGGGGAGGGGGGGGTCTAAGATTTTGTGACAAGCAATGCATTAGGTATAGGAAAAACGTCACGATAGGGGGGGAAGGGTTGTAAGTTTTTGCTCGATTTAGCTTGACATAATTAATGCATGGGCACCATGTGACGATGAGAAAACAGTTCCTCTCACTATCACGAGACGAAACTACTTATCATTAGCTTTCTTGTCATTTTTCAATGATCAAGCACTCATGAGAATAATTCTTATGCGGTTTTGACATGAACATTTCTAACTGATTTAGATGAATTTAAGCAAGTGTGATCAGAAGAGTGAATATATTATTAAGATTTCCTTGCTACCAGTAACTTTAATAGCATTAAATGAACTAGTAATTCATCATCGTAACAATGTCACGTTCTGTCATGACGAACAATTCGATGAGATTTTGAAGAAAATCCCTATCATCGTTTTCTCATCCATAGATAGTGACAGAAGTATCTGTGTAAATTTAGCGTGAGATCTTTCATTGAAAATGGCATTTGCCAGCCCTGGTCATGGGACCGTCCTCCGCAAGATCTAGAACATCTTTAAAAATGGTCAATCAATGAAACTGATCCTAGAGTTCTACGGTTTTTTTTTCAAAAACATTAGGAACTGTGATAAAAGAATGAATTTGTGGTCGTGACATAAACATGTACCTAGATAGCCATGGGACCGTCGTCCGAAAGATCAACAACATCCGTAAAATAGTCACTCCATAAAATTGAGAGTTGGAAGCATTACTATGACGAGCACCTCAACGGTAATGCAGCAGAAAACGAAGGTGGCACGGCAACATACCTTGGAGCACGCGCAAAAGACGACAGGCTACCGGCTCCTAATCTTCAAGAAGTTGAGGAGGAGATCGGTCGGCTGAAGAACAACAAAGCAACTGGTGTAGATCAACTACCAAGTGAGCTGGTGGTGAAGTACTGGCTAGAGCGCTGCACTGGGTAATTACCAAGATTTGAAAGGAGGAGATATTACCGAAGGAGTGGATGGATGGTGTTGTATGCCCAATATACAAAAAGAACGACAAGTTGGATTGCTGCAACTACCACGCGATCACAATGCTGAGCGCCGCCTACAAGGTACTTTCCCAAATTATATGCCGCCGCTTGTCACCATTTGCAAGAGAGTTCGTGGGGCAATACCAGGCGGGATTCATGGGTTCATATTCGCGAATCGATCCTAGAGCTCTGCAGTTCTTTTTTAAACACTGTGATATAAGAAACCACTTGATCACTTTTACGGATTTTACGTATCTTCCTATGGCCATCCAGGTCCATGTTTTTGTCACGACCACAAATATCACAGTTCCTAATGTTTTTGTAAAAAAAAAACTGCGGAGCTATAGGATCAGTTTCATTCATTGACCTCTTTTACAGATGTTCTGGACTTACCAGAGGATGGCTCAAGGTCATTTGGGTCCATGTTTATGTCATGACTCCAAATTCTTTCTTATATCGCAATCCACATGCTTTCGAAAAAATAAAAGATGTTCTAGATCTTGCGGAGGACAGTCCCTTGGGCTTCTAGGTACATGTTTATTTCACGACCGCAAATTAATTTATATACGACAGTTCCAAGTGTTTTCGAAAAAACCGTGGAGCTCTAGGATCAGTTCCACACATTGACCACTTTTCCGGTTTTTTCGGATCTCCTGGAGGACGGTCCGATGGCCATCTGAGTCCTTGATTATGTCACGATCCCAAATTCATTCTAATATCACAGTTCCTAACGTTTACAAGAAAACCACGGAGCTCTAGGATCAGTTTCGTGAATTTTCCACTTTCACGGATGTTTCGGATCTTCCGGAGGACGGTCTTATGGCCATCAAGGTCCATATTTATGTCACGATCCCAAATTCATTCTATCATCTCAGTTCTTAGAGTTTTTCAAAAACTGCGGAGCTCTAGGATCAGTTTCATGGATTGACCACTTTTACGGATGTTCCGGATCTTCCGGAGGACGGTCCTATGGACATCCAGGTCCAGGTTGACATGAATCCGATCGACGTTGTTCATTTGTCAGCTTGCCATTCCCAACACAGTTTACCCATTTTTGGGTAGGTTCAGCTTTGACCGAACTGGGTGGATTGTACCCAAATTTGGGTAGTTTCGAAATAACGTGTTATGATTAATCAATCAAAATGTATTATTCTGTTTCTCAGTGTTGACAAAATGTGTCGGCAAGTAGCAATGAGCAAAGGAGGGAGCTAGTGCAAACTAAAGAGACTGAATTGGGTAAAGAGGTGACACCTTATCCATTTGACAGGTCTTCTGCACGATTGCAATAACTTCAGTGCTAACATTTGAAAACGGCACAAAAGCCATTTGTAAACAAATGGTTTGTGGGCCCTTTACTCGCTACCCGAAGAACGCCCACGCAAACCAACAGCATCGTCAGGAAGGGGAAAATTTCCCCTACCCGATGTTGCTGTTGTGTCGCGTGGGTGTACTTCAAGTAGTGAGTAAAGGGCCCACAAACCATTTGTTTACAAATGGCTTTTGTGCCGTTTTCAAATGTTAGCACTGACTTTTCCTATGACTTTGATAGATAATCGATTGTTCCAATTTTATTTTATTTTTTTTTAAATTCAGGCTCTATGGCTTAAACCTTTCAAATGTTGCTATGTTCATCGAATTCGACAAAGAATCGATCCGAAAAATCGGAAATCAGGATGAAAAAGATCGATCCAAGATCACCCAATCCTATGTTCAACATGCCGTCGAAACAGAAAGAACTGCGCCCGCGCATTGTATACAATTCATTCAAGCGAACGAAGATCGTGGAAAAAAGTACACAGTTGACCACTTTAAGAAGGCAAATGTTCCGGAACCCGAGCAAAGTAGAATAACAACCTGATATCATTTATCCCAGATATCATTTTGTTTTCAGTTGTTATCGCATAACTTATTTAGTTATCAGCCTTGATCTATTTTGTTATCAGTTGTTATCATGAAAAATTCATTATATATTTATTAACGATACAAGGTTAGTTCAAAACTTTAAATATTATTCGCATTGAAACAATAAAAAATAGTGCTTTTAATCCCTAATCATTTTTCAGTTATCAGCGTAAGGCTTTGATATCAAAATGATAACATGATTTGAAATTTATGGAATAAATTTGTATGGCTTACAGAATGTGTTATCGAGATGTTATCAATAATAACAAAATTAGTTATTTTTGTGATATCCAACGAGCATTTTTTTGTTATCACTTTTGTTATGTTGGCTGTTAATTCAACCATAATGATAACATATTCAATTATCAAAAAGTGATAACCGGGTAATAGAACTTGTTATCAATTTGATATTTTACTTTGCTCGGGAATCCACCGTATACCGTAACCTGGCATCCATGGTAGTAACCGGGAAAAGAGGTAGTGGCCGTTCAATGAAGATAATGAATAAGAAGGCGCTCCGCTCGCTGCACAACAAGGTTCAACAACATGGATTCGGTAAGTCAACGGGAAGTGGCCAGAAAGTTCCGTTTATCGAAGTCACACAACAGCAAGACTCTAAGGAAAGAGGGAATAGTGTGTAGAAAGAAAACCAGATCCCCAGAGTACGCTGACAAACAAATCCAAACCGTGAGATCCCAATGCCGCTGGATGATCCTGAAGTACGGCGGAAAGTCCAAAATATGTCTAAATAAAGCTGGAATTAGGGCGAAACAGCTTTTGCAAACAATGACTTCTCTTGATGATTTCTAGCAATTCAAGGCACGTCCACGCAAACCAACATAACCGTCGGGTAGAAGAAGTCTTCCCCTACCCGATGGTGATGTTAATTTGCGTTGGCAAGCCTTGACTTTCTTGAAATCATCGATAGAAGTCATTGTTTACACAATCTGTTACGCCCTAATTCCAGCGCTATCTAGATGTGTCAAACGACCGGAATCCGACAAATCAAGACTAACAATTGAAATGGCCTCAACTCCATTTTGTAAACAAACCTTGTAAGGCCATTTTCTCACAAACCGAAACCTACATTCGCAAACCTAAACCACAATCGGGTAGAGGAGAAATTCCCCTACCTGTTCATTATGTTGGTTTTCTTTGGCGGACTACGGTTCGCGAGAATGTGGCCTTACAAGGTTTGTTTACAAAATGTCTTGTCTTGAAATCTGCCGCAGTGCCATCCTATCGAGGATTTTTTGGTCTATTGAACTAGAAGGCCAAGGACACCAAGCAACTCACCAACAGGATCAAAAGCTGCACCCGGAAGAGCGATGTGGCACCCGTCCAACGGTCATGTTCCAACATCATGACTAAGCTACACGGCGAACCACGTAACGAGGCCGGCAGCTCAAATGTTATAATCATACCAACCGGTGAACACTCGTGTTTATTTCAGTTACCGTGTGAACGTAATTTGTGATGAGCCCCGATCCCTTTCAAATTGTATCATTATTTATGTACGGTCCATATATTTGAAATGACGTTTCACATTCATCTAGTGATGGCCGATTTTCATTCGAATTATCGATTAATCGATTAACGAACCGAAAAGTAAAATATTTGTAATCGGTTATATCATGCCGATATAAGCATTAACTTCTCCAGAGGATCATCACCGATCGTTTCAAACATGTACTGCACTCTCATTGATGGAAATATGGCAGCACAGCGAACAAAAAAAATCGATAAGTTATTAATCGATTAATTAAAAAATGGGACACCTCTGAGTTTGGTGTGCTTGTTTTGATAAAAATGAGCGCAAAATTTCATCTCTGTCGAGGGGGCAGCAAAACCACAAAATTACCTTGAATACGGGGGTATTCATTTGATGAAAGGGACCGTCAAGGAGGACACTAAAATAGAAAGTTTTTCTTCCGACAGTTTCATCTTAGTATTCATCTTTGATCATACTGTACTGGACATACTTCAGCATGTAAGATGTACAACAAAATGAGCTGTGTTTGTTCACATCGACTGTTACTGAGTCAAATGTCAAATTGTCAAATTTCAAATCTCAAATATCATTAGCCAAATACATCCGTAGACGATATAGGTCCAGCGTTGTATAATTGGCAATGGATCCGTGTACTGAATTGGAATTATGGATTCGAATCCCACCGGTGCCCTTAGATTTTGACGTAGGACTACGTCTGTGATTTCTATATGGGGGTACGCTTTGTGAAAACCGAAAATGGAACATGTAACAAAATTATGAAAGATTTTGAACGTTAATAACTCGGCTGCCAATGAACCAATTTCAATAATTATATCACCAATCGATGAGAAATATTCCTACGCATCTGTTAAATTTAAGACTTTATCATTTTAGAAAATATCACTATTGAAAATTGCGCGAATGTATACTGTTGCTATGATAGTTAAAATTATCACCGATTGCCTGCGAAAAGCAATTTCCCTAACACAGATTTCAAAGTTGAATTCCATCCGGTCTTACCAAACAGTGTTTATTCAATCACTACGTGGCGAGTTGTGGTGTTCTCCAATACACAACGAAAGGCTGCCTGCAAGCAGCGAGCTGCAGCCCACATGAGCATCCATAGAAGGAGAAAGAAGCCGCACCGCTATTGATCGGAATCAGTAGCTCTTCGTGAGTTGCTGTGGGCCATCTATGTCAAGCCCCTTAATCTTGGACAGTTTTTTAAGATCATTGGCCCCATTGGAAAGGTTGAAACGAAACGTTTTTCCAATGAACGCTTATATGAAAAGTTTTGGTTTCATAATGTGAAAAAGTTCTATAGGTTGAAATTCGGAAGCAATCTGAGAGTTCTGTTTTTTGAGGTGCTCTGTCGCTGTCCATGTAGCCAATCCCTGGATGATATGTCTTGGATAAAAGCTTTTACTTGAGCTCTTTACTTAACTCTTTTATTTGTGGTCCTGAAAAGGACCGATGGGTTGAAAGCTCCACAGCATTGTTCTAAACTGGCTTCCAAGAACAATGTTGTGGAATCATTTCCTCGATATGCTTACGTAATTCGCGCTTGTATTGTGTAGCCAAATGCTGTGACATGGCTATATCGATAAACTCGCAAACAATGTCTCTACAATTGTAGAAATTTGAAGATATTGAACTGCCCATTAATTTTGGTACTCGGAAATAAAATCTGTGTTAGGGAAAACACACCATTCACAGAATCTGAGAATACCGGACGGTACCTACGTTTATGCTTTTTGATGCAAATTTTAAGTCTCTCTTTTATTAAGAAAATTCGGGAAGAATTTTAATGCATCATAAAGGCAATCGATGATAATTTCAACTTTAATAGCAACAGTCGCACATTCGTGCAATTCTCAAAAGTGACCTTTTGAAAATTGATAGTCTTAATTTTAACAGATTCGTAGAATTTTTTCTATTAATTGGTGTATTAAGAATTGAAATCCATCATATCTGGATCAAAATCAGAGAATTGTCTTAAAAATACATGGTATGTTAGATTTATACTTATTAGAACTGACATCCGATTGATGACCTTGACAAGTCTCGCGCCACTTTTCAAATAGACCAATCTGCATTGATCGATTCTCTTCATCGACTCTCTCTATCGTTGATAACTTGGCTGCATTCATATCAAGCCGAACATTGCATTAGGTCCTAAGTAACATTGATAGATTCTCTTCGTCTAATTTTTCTTTGTACCCCCACGGCCATGGTATTTTCAGCATATTTCCATAAATGGTGGACCTGAAAAGGACAGTTCTATCGTGATGGTTGAGTAATACTGAGCTATTAAGGTGTTTTACACATATAAGACTGGTGAGCTGTATGTTGTTTGGAACGGTGACGCGCTTGGCATAGATGGCTCACAGCGGCTCACGACGAGCAACTGAAATCCGATCAGTAGCGGTGCAACTTCTTCCTCCTTCTTCGGCGAATGGACCGTTCAGTGGGCTGCAGCTCGCGTTTGCAGCTCGCGGCAGCTTTTCGTCGTGTACTGGAGAACAATCTACAACGCCACGCACCGAAAGCACTGCTACTGCTGCTGATGATGACCACTGGACACCGAGGGGGGCGACACATCTAAATCTCAAGTTTAGATGCTCAACATATCTCACACTAGCGAATCTAGCTTCGAAAAATCTTCTTTTATTTGCCGCATCTACTTGCATCGCGCATCATCTTTTTGCAGGAAATCTTCAGAATCGTCATCAATCTTCTTTCTATCTACTCAGCGTGCGCGCAGCTAGCCAAAGCAAAACACAATCTTTTTTGCACCGTAGATAGAGTCGTCCCCTCGCTGGACACCATCACTCACCAAACACGGTGATTGAATAAACACCGTTCGGTGAGACCGGAGTGAATTCGATTTTTAAAACTGTGTTTGCATTATTATAGCAACAGTTGCACATTCGTGCAATTTTCAATAGTGACCTTTTGAAAATTGATAAAGTGTTCATTATAGCAGATTTGTAGATGATATTCCAATCGATTGGCTTGTTAAGAATTAATATCCATCTGATATTGATAGAGTTATAAGTGGTTAAAATCTGACCACTTTTCGTGACGCGGTCGATTTTGGTTTTTTGAAATTGCACCCCCAGTATGTTGCCGAAAGACGTCAAAAAACATGGAGCTGTAGGATCAGTTTCATAAACAGACCACTTTTACTGATGTTCCGGATCTTCCGGTGGGCCATCCCGTATTCCCCAGAGTCCATATTCCGGTCAAAATTCCTAATTCATGCTGATAAAACGTCTATGAGTGGTTTGGAAAAAAAAAACTGTCGTGTGCTCAAAGATCAGTTTCATTAATAGATTGTTGGATTCAAATCAAAATATCTCCAAAATATCTCAAATATATCTCAATATACCTCTGAGATATTTTGAGATATTTGGTGCACATTTTGGATTGCATCCGCATTCTGCATGCGTTTTTTTTTCAAAATTCATATAATATTTATTTTTTCGTAATCAAAAAATTAAAGCATTGTTCTGGAAATGATTTGAAAATGTGGATTTCAGACAAACTTCGTATATCTCACACACAATTTGCGTTCTACAGCTGAAAACAGCTTGAGAAATGAAAAAGTTGGTACCGCTGCGCTATCTTTGCGGCAAAAACGTGAACTATTTTTATCCACCAAATTATCCCAACCAGTGATGGATCGCTCTTTTCGGGCTTTTTCATTACTTTTTACTATAGAATGCTTTTTTTTCCCCTTTGGTTTGTTTTTTTCCGTCGATCTTGTTTTCCGTGCTGAGCACCAATGCTACCGACGTGCCAGGAAGGCAGCTCCCACACCTGGACCCTACCTATCGACCCATCAACTCATGAACCGGGGACCAACGGCTTTACTTCCCATCCGAAGGAAGGCGTGATCAGAGATGTTATGCCTCAGAACATCCCGGCGGCGCCGACTGGGATTGAACCCAGGCCTGCTGGGGTGAGAGGTAATCACGCTTACCACTACACCACCGGCGTCGCTAGTTTCCACCGGTTGGTGTGGCTCTGTTGTGCGGATATTGTGAATTTTGATTGAGAGATTCATAGCACTGAACTATCTATTTTAAGGTGGGTTATCTGAAAATTCAATTGGATTTAACGGAAGCATTCTATTTTAAAAAAAGTAATAAAAAAGTCCAAAAAGAGCCTAACTAATACCTCGTCCACATTACAGCCTATATCACGTAATATAGGCTGTCTTGCAATGAGCACTCATACATAGCATTTCCAGTGAAAACTAGATGTATGAGTGCTCACTGAAAGACACCGTATATCACTTGATATACGCTGTAATGTGAACGGGGTATAAGCTTATAAACTTTTCTGAAGTCTTCAACTCAATTGGATGCAATCCCAGAGCGTTATGATTTAAATTTTAATTCAAATTAAAAATTTAAATTATTTGAAAAAAAAAAATACTGCTAAATTTCATTCCTGGCCCACTGTGCACTGTCTTGTCCTCAGGTCCTAATGAACAGCGCTGAATTGCTCCATGTTACACGGTAAGAAAAAAGTACCCAAAATTAAGTTACTTTCACTCAACACGTGGCTTCAGTGCACGGTAAGAAAAAAGTACCCAAAATTAAGTTACTTTCACTCAACACGTGGCTTCAGTGGGGCTAGGTAAAATTAAGTTAAACAAGAGAACTCAATTTTGAGTGATTTCGATCTGGGCTTCAATGGGTGAAAACAAACTACTTGATTATCGAACGAAATAGGTGAAATTTACTCAACGTCGGGAGGAGAAAAATGACAGAATGTTAGCAAAGAAATATTTTTCCTTTTTTAAATTTAAGAAGAAACGAAATTGTGGAAAAGGGCATATAATTTAATGCATTTATTCAAAAATCAAATCTAGACAGTACCTAAGATGCACTAATGCAGATCACTCTCTCTTCTTGACATAGTTCAGCAAACTCTGGATGTGGATGGATGGTTTCAACAAACACCATAATATTTTCTCTTCTCGGGCACGAATACTGCTCAATGTCTAAAGTTGTATGGATCCGTTGGACATTTTGATGTTCACCATCCACTTGTTTGCATCTGTGAAGATCTTCGATTGGCCGTACGAAACAAAAACCGGTCCTGGTTGGACGACAAAATCGGTCCCGTCTGGACCGCGCGAAATCCGTCTCGTCTGGATGTTCAGCCGATTAGCGGTGTTATCTGTCGAGTATTTTCGGATTATTCAATCCATATTGACAGCTCTTTGATTACAACCTGTATGGATGGATACAACATAATAAATTTGGGAGTATTCACATTACAGAATGAATAAAAACACTTACCTTCAATCTATCAAGCATCCAGCCACTTTTTCAATCATTAACAAGGACGAAAAATCACTTTTACTGTAGGTGAACGACTAAGGCAATCGCAAACAATGAACTGCCAGCAACGGCTGCAGCTCCAATAATCGAAGCGCTGTTACAATTTTCATCCAAAAATAAGTTAAAAGTACTCAATCATTCATCCTACTGTGAGAACATGCCGGTTGAGTTATTTTAACTAAAATTTGAGTTTATTTTTACTTCAAATCACAGTGTGATTGATTTGAATTAAATATATTAAAAAATATTTTAGTTGATTTTTTAACAATTATTTGATGGTGTACTTTCAAAAAACATGCATAAAATCAAAACTATAAGAACATTAAAAATCAATGCAATTAAATAAATAATGATTATTGAATTGAACTTCAACAGAAAAATAACTTAAATTTGAGTTCATCTGATATTACTCAGTAGTTGAGTAAAATTTAACCAGAACATTTTTGAGAATTACTCAACGGTGGACCTCAAGTGTTAGAACCCAACGTTGAGTAATTTTTTACTCAATTTTGGGTACTTTTTTCTTACCGTGTAGGCTATCACTTATGGCGGTTCAGAATTCCATCAATCCAAGTTCAATAACCTTTGATTTCCTTTTCCAAGGGCTGAAAAATTTGTGATGCTAATCTACCGAAATTCGTTGCATCATTCCTTCTACTATGACACTAACCGCCATTCATAAACTCCTATACAGTGTCCACCATATGGCTATAATCTGTGTCTTTGCCTGCACCTTGTGCTATCGTTTGACATCGTGTCTCACATGCTTCTACAAAGCATTGGCAGCATGTGTTGTTTAGAGAGGGTCTAAGTATAAGAGAGTAGGGGACGAACTGTCAAAGCCAATCGAGCAGTGCCTATCTTGATTACATTCGCAGTGTTGCTAGACACCACCTAAAGTTTGTTTTGAATCCGCTCCTCTCTTATCCTAGACCCTCTCTACTGTTGATCGCTGTCGTCGTGTTCAAATTTCACGCTTATCGAATATGTTTTTCGATTTGGGGCCCTACGCGGCGTAGTTGGCGGGTCCAAAGCTTGAACCTTCGTGGATGATATATTACGTGCAGTTGGAGGTCAGACAAAAATTCCTACCATGACGCGCAGGTTCCATTTGATGCATCGATGATCCGTTGCTAGGTATTTAAAGGTGTCACCATATGGCATAATACATATAAAACCGATTGAGTCGCATATGATTGGATCAATGCAACCTATTTAGTTTGTCAAATGAGCAGAGTGGCTTTTTTATGCAACGATTTTGCATAAAATAGAGGTTTTGTTTTTGTCGCTTACCAGAAAGCAGAAGTCTCCTGCGATGAATTGGATTATATATCAAAGGCCGCTTGAAGATGACCGTGTAGCTTTTGTTGGGGTGGGTGGCAAAATAAATATTTTGCGACAACCACCAGAAGACCTTTCATTCAGTGCAAATTTTGTTTTTTGCGTAGACAGGTATGGCACGCTATTATTAATCATGCCACTGCTGATGGGTTTGAGGTGTGCAAGGTGATAATGTTTAGCCGCTTGCTGTGATTTTTATTTAACGCCTTCTTTTGACGGATGACTGATGCGATGCGGTCTCCGAATCAAGTGCTCCGGTTGTTGACTACCGGCTACGACAGCAATATGGGTGGGAAAATGTTACTCTTGCTTTGTTGGATCACAGCTGATTCCCGGTTTATGCGAACGTGGGGTTTATGAGGCTAGGTTTTGTTTGCCCGAGATGGACCGACTTTTGAAACTCAATTGATGCACTACTTATTTCACATTCATAGTTGATTTTTTTTTAGGAGTAGCTCATTATTGTTCAAGGATGATGTTTGGAACGAAATATAAGTGCCCAGTTTGGCGAATACACGCTGGATAATAAGTAAATAAAAAGTAGAAAATTCGAATTGGAGATTAAGTAGATCAAATCTACACGAAAATCTTGTTGGGGTTTAAAAATGCGTTTTATTTTTCATAGTGCAATGTAACAGCTATACGTTAGTAGGTATTATGCTTATTGTAAGACAATTGTTTCAGTATTATTTCTTCTATATTCTTCTTACCATAGGCCATTGCTCTAACTTTTCTTCGTACACGGCCCATCATCTTTTGTACGAGCCCTGTTTCCATACTTGTTTGGTTGACAAACTCCATTCCCGCTTGAAATCCTTCTGGTCAATTACAGTTGCACCCTTTTTCTCCAGTATGTGCTTTACAATTGACCAGTATTCCTCAATTGGCCCTAGTTCCGGAGAATTGGCCGGATTCATCTCCTTGGAAACCACTGTGACGCTATTTTCGCTGTACCACAGTTTGGTGGAATTTGAGTACAGTCATACCTCGATATAAAGCAACCTCGATATAACGTAACTCGATATAACGTAACTTCCACCTCGATATAACTTAACTTTTTTTAAGTCTAAAAATTGAAAAATATCAACTCTCAATCGATTATTGACGTTACAAAACCATTTTAAATTATTTTATACATAGTATTATTAAATTTTTCATATAACGCTGGGTTGAATAAACATTTTTTTTTTGCTTTATTATAGAGACTTTCAGCCTGTAACTGGTTCGTCTCTTTGAAGGATTGGGGCTCCTGAGGGGGTCCCGGAGAGAGAAAATAAATAAATTACATAGTGTTTGTTACAGAGTTTAAGTATCTCAGAGTTCTGTGTCGATTGTTTTAACAGTAAGGAAGGTGAACGAAGTTGTGGTTAATTTCCGAGAGAGAGAGAGAGTCAATGTCCGTAGCCTGCGGGGTTGTCATCGTTGTTCTTCCGTTTGACATGTCACTTAGAGACCTGGTGTTGTCCAAGTGCCGTCGTTCGTCCGTTGTCGTGTCATTGTTCGTTGCGGGGTTCTACGTATATTGATAATAGCCTGTGTCTTTAAGGAACTCGAGAAGTGATCTTTCCCTGTCTGGGTCATTGGATAATGCGTCTCTGATGCTGAGACCGATGCCGCATTGGTCTCGGACGTTTTGATGTGCAGGGCAATTTATTATGAGATGCTCAACTGACATTTTGGTTTAGCACCCTATACATTGTTTGCGGAATCCATCACGGGATCCGAGATCGTGTGAGAATCTGGTGTAGCCGCAGTGTAATCTGGACAGTACTCTCTGGTCCTTCCAGCTTTTGGTGTCGGACCAGCATTGCGTATCTCCTTTTATTTTACTTAAGAATGGGTCTCGGGTATTAGCCCATTCCTTGTCCCATGCCGAAGCGATGATCGTTTTGATCCAGATTTTTAAGTTCGCTGCAGGGACTTTCGGTTCCACTGGTGTTTTTGATCTGCCGATCGCTGCCAGCTTGTCCGCAGCCTCGTTTCCACTGATGTTGCAGTTGCTGGGAACCCAGACATTTACGGTGTTACTGTTCGAAGCCATTCTGATTGCTTGCACCAACGGGTGTCGGTTCTTCGGACTCTCAAGGGCCTTCAGCACACTGGCCGAATCGGTAATGATGGCCTTCCAGGAAAAACTGGACTCCGTAACGGCTGAGAAGCTGGCAGCTGCCTCAGCCGAGAAGATCGATGCAGGCTTAGGAAGGCCTCTGCTGGTATCTAGGTTGGGGCCGAATACGCCATAGCCGACTTCTTGAATAAACATCATTTTTATCCTAGAGAGAGAAGCCAGCTCAATGACGGATGGTTTGTTTTCTTTGTCTTCTTTTTTTCTCCCCTACCGAATCGTGTTGTTGGTTTGCGAAGGTAAGCCTGGGCCCGCACGAAAAAAGTTGTTTTTCAAAGGATGATAGCCCCATTTCTAATGTTCGGCCTAGTTTGCAGTGACAGTTCATGACTGGATCTTGATGACGTTTGCGTGATCGATAGCAAGGCTGTTTCCTCTCTCTCATTTTTTTTATTATTTCAGGCATGGGAGGCACGTAACGAAAAGTTTATAAATGGAGAAATAAACCAATACATACTGGGAAATATTTCATTCGACGGAGAAAACATCCAGCAATTTTGACGTAGGACTACATCTGTGATCTCTGTTGTGAGAACCCAAAATGGAACATGTAACAAAATTATGAAAGATTTTGAACAGTTATAACTCTGTCCATATCGGATGGATTTTAATTCTAAACAAGCCAATCGATTAGAAAGTCATCTACAAATCTGTTAAAATGAACACTTTATCAACTGTCAATAGGTCACTATTGAAAATTGCACGAATGTGCAACTGTTGCTATCATAATTTAAATTATCACCGATTGCCTGCGAATAGCGCTTTTCCTAACACAGATTTAAAAATTGATTTCACTCCGGTCTTGCCAAACGGTGTTTATTCAATCAATGCGTGTGGTGAGTGGTGGTGTTCGGTCGTCATCAGCAGCAGCAGCTGTGCTTTCGGCGCTTGGCGTTCTCCAGTACATAATGAAAGCCTGCCGGCATGCAGCTAGCTGCATGCTCTCCATTCAGCCTTCGATTCTACGAAGAAAGAGGACGAAGCCGCACCGCTACTGATCGGATTCAGTTGCGCGTCGTGCGCCACAGTGGGCCAACTATTCCAAGTGCATCGCCCTCGTTCCAAACGACATACAGCTCACCAGCTTTATCTGTATTGAACACCCAAATAGTAGCTCAGCATTACACAACCATTACGACAAAACGTTCCTTTTCAGGACCACCATAAATTTGTTAAATAGTTTTTTTTTCGGGACATTTCACAAGGACATTAATCGGATATCAGTTCCCATAAGTTTCAATCTAACATACCATGTATTTTTAAGACAACTCACAATTACAAAAACCAAAGTTGGTCGTGGCATGAAAGTGATTTGATTTTGATCCAGAGATGATGGATTTTAATTCATAAACGCCAATCGATTGGAAATTTTTCTACAAATGAGAATAAAACTATCAATTTACAAAAGGTCACTGTTGTAAATTGCAAGAATATGCAACTGTTGCGATGGCGATCAAAATTATTGCCTGCAAAAAGCGCATTCCTTAACACAGATTTAAAAATTGAATTCCCTTCTGTCTCGCCGAACGGTGTTTACTCAATCACCGTGCGTGGTGTCTGATCTTCATTAGCAGCAGCAGTGCTTTCGGCGCGTGGCGTTTTCCAGTACATAATGAAAGGCTGCCTGCAAGCAGCTAGCTATCAAGGCTGCCCACAAGAGCCCTGGATTCACCGAAGAAAGAGGAAGAAGCCGCACCACTACTGATCGGATTCAGTTGCGCGTCGTGAGCCGCTGTGGGCCGTCTATGCCAAGTGCCTCAACCTCGTTCCAAACAACATATAGCTTGTCAGCTTCATCAGTGTTGAACACCCTTATAGTAGCTCAGCATTACTTAATCATCACGACAAAACGGTCCTTTTCTGGACCACCATAAATTTGTTAAAAATCTCCTTCTGCAGTTAACAAATAAAATTTTTCATATAAGACCCCGTAGTCCTACGTCACCATTGCGTACAACCCCATAGGGCTGTCCCTTGTAGTTCTTTGATGTATGTATAGTACAAATAGTGAAAATAGAACAATTCCAGAACAACATGTGAAAAGGGCATACAAGCTTTTTGTAAACAAACCTTTGTAGGCCCTTTTCTCACCAACCGAGGGTCGCCCACGCAAACCAGTAATATCATCGGGAAGGGGAAAGTGTCCCCTACCCGGTGATGTTAAAGGTTTGCGTTGCTGTCATATGGGTGGCGAGAAAAGGGCATAAGAAGGTTTGTTTACAAAAAGCTTGTATGCCCTTTTCACATGTTGTTCTGGAATTGAAGAATTAAGAAATTTAACAAATAAAATATGAATATGTCGCGTACTAATCAGAATCACGAACGGATGGGATGAATCTATATTCTCTGGCACGGACATCACAAACTAACACTTCTTCCTTGTGTGGCACGTTTAATTAGGTTCCTAATTTTTTTTTTCATTTTCATATCTTTCATGTAAGCTTTGGGAACTTATCTAATAAAATTGGGGAAAATTATATAAGAAAGGTTTTGTAAGCCTGTTAGATGACTAAAAAAAAATTGGGTCATCTTTGGGTTACAATAAACAATTTTCGATTCAAAAAAATAAATTTTTTTTTGTTTCGATATAACGTAACTCGATATAACGTAACGTTGCTTTATATCGAGGTACGACTGTAGTGGCAGCTTGCCAAGTGCCAGAATAGGGCAATCCACCTCATGCTGCTCCAGAAAAGGCAGTAGTCTCTTCTGTAGGCACACCTCCTACACTAGGTAAATTTGTGATTCCGATTCTACACATTGTAGTTTCATTTTTATACCTGTGATCTTGACATTTATACCTAGGGGATGAGTACTTAAGGGGGCTAGGTTTTTGATAAGTCTTTAGTGGGAATGACACAGATGAAGACTGCGCATTGTAGTCGAAATACGTATTTGGATAGCAAAATTATTGAAATGGAATTAAATGGAAGATAAGCCTTTATCGCTGTTTTGTAAAGAAGTAAATAACATAAATAAAAAATAGCATTGCAGAAGATATCCGAAGAATATTCAAGTAGTCCAAAACTATTATGTAGACAATAACTAACGGGATTAAATGCACTACCAAGGGGAAATGTTCTCGAGATACGAGAGCCATGGTGTTTCCAAAAGTAGATGCGGAGCTGAGAACTCATGAGCTATTCCGTGACGGTAAATATCCAGGACATCAACGCGGTGTTTCACCGTTACCAAAATTACCGATTAATATGGTGGAAGACGTAATTGTTGCCGATGCATTACATTTACTGGAACTAGGAGTAATGCGGCAATTACTCAATGCATAACAAACCGGATCGATGGCTGAAAAACTTACATGGAGTGTCAAAGAAAAGCAAGAAATTTCAGTAAAGCTCATTGTAAATATAGAGGTTTCCATGTGAAATTCATCGTCGTATGCGCTCATTGGACCACATATCTCTTTGGACGGGTTTGGAATACATAATTTCTTACAACTATTTAGGTGTAGTTCTGCTCAAATATCACCTACCTTCCAGATATTACGAACACTTCACACCAACCAACCAAACCCAAATCTGTACTCTTGGAATCATGTTTTTTGCAAAAATAAAATAGTTCATTATTAATCAAATTAATGTACAGTTGAAATTATATAAGATAGTCATATATCATGCAGAACAAGATTGTATAATGCAATCTGCACTGCTCTTAGCAGTTTCAGCTAGAGAAGGAATGATATCATACACCCAACCGGGGCATGTTAGATTTGCTTACAATTATGTGGGATTCATCATCAGAGGTTTCGTTTAAAAGGACGTTAATAAATGGAAGCATCATCAGAGGATGTTAGGGGAGACCGCATGAACCGAGGATGCGATATACCTAGCTGCGGTCCAATGCAAGAAAATTGGAGACCGAAAAATGTGGAGTGTATTAGTGTTACTGGTATAGTCGAAAGCGTAGATAGAACATGAAATAACAAAGACAACAAACCGGCAAGGTCAATTTCTAACATTTGTTGCGATGTTCATGAACAGAGATTGATAGGAAACGGAACTAACATTCATTGTAATAGATTTTTGGTTTGCGTGTATAATACACCAGATTGAAGTAGATTTAATCACGTAAACAAGCGAGGCATCATAATTTGAAATTTATTGCCCCGAATATACGTGCTCATATGCCAGCGAGGATCGCAGCAGGGCTACGCAGCTAAAGATCTTTGGTTCGAAGCTAGGTATTGCAGGTAATATTGACTTTAAGTTTTAAATATGTTCATTATTCCAAAATATTACTCTTTGAATTCTATGCACATTATACGATTTATTTTTACCGAATAAAGATTCACATAACAAAGTAACAATTCAGTAATATGAAAAAAAATGTTGGCTGGGAGGTTACTATTGGGTATCAATCACTCGAGGCGGGCTCGAGGTTAATGCGTAACAATTTCGATTGGAAAGAGCTAGGTAGGAAACTGGTTTCTGAAGCTTCCTTCAGATACTACTCTCGAACGGTTGACCAAATCCTGGCTGGGCAGGGGCAAGTAGCACAGAAACAGGAGGATAATAAGACTGGGACACAATGGCTGGAAATTGTTTGGAAAGGAGGGGATGGTCACATCAAACCCTAACATCAGCAGTGATGGAATTCTCACCAAAATATCATTTTCGCTTGCGATACGTTTTCTCTTGGGAACTTTCCCTCACTAGTTTCACACTCCAATATTTCCTGAGCGAACTTTCTGGGATGAGAGAATGAGATATCGCGAACTTTTTTAACTCGAATCACCAACGCGAGGATACGAAAAATATCAGATCATTTTTTCTCTCTATCTCTTTACACCACATTCGTTCTGGAAAATTGCACTGCACATTTCACAAGGGAAAGATTATAGACAGAAAGCTATCCCGAGTAAATCAATACAATCTCTAAAGCCTGATAAGTCTGGTAGCTGGCTGTCTACTGGCGCCTGTTGTTTAAAGTAACCGTTATCAGGATGATGTGAACAGTTTTGTGCAGCTGATTGATTGGTGCATTGGTTTCTGGCGAAAAAAAGTAAAGGAATCAGCACAAGTGTCAACGCGGCATTAACGAGGAACGGGGAGGGTAGTGTAAGATTTTGTGACTAGCAATTTTTATATTAAAACCGTTCCTCAGGATAGGGGGTTGCGGAAGGAGGAGCGCCTAATGTATCCTCATTTTCACGAAATACAGTTAATGCATGGCTCCTCTCATCACTAGTGTTCGTAATATCGTTACTGTAAGCTCTTATGCAATAATTATATGCAGGGGGATGGTTGGGAATATAGGTGGTGGTGAACTTTTTCACTGTGCTATTACCAGTGCTGTAAATTCTCAAAATCATTTGAACATTTTTGATGAAAATTAGAAAAGTAGCTATTCGCTATCAAAGGGGACCTCCTCCGAATGGGTGATATCAGTTGCTTAGTCATTTGACGAAGGCATGGATCATTCTCATTTGAGAAACGCTATATAGGTATCATTCGATTGAGTGTAACCTACACACAAACGGAGCTCTGGTCGACATTCCGGCGAAAAAGCTAAGCCAACCCGACACCAACCTGACTTCTATCAAACCCCAACCCGATGTTGACTCGACATTGACCCGACATAAACCCAAAATTGACCCGACATTAACACGACATTGGGTCGACATCGACCTTAAATTAGCCTTACATTGATCCGACATCGGGTCGACTTGTCTGTTCGGGACCATTTTCCTGGATTTCTTCCATACTCCACTGTCGTATATCAAATGATACTGAGTGACTCAATTGACAGTGACAATGAGCTTCGAATGAGAAAGGGGCTCTTCAAATTATGGTCATGTGAGAATTCGTTTACACAATTCTGTGAATGGTTGTAGTGGTTCATCTTCAATCGAATGATATGAAAATTTACAGCACTGGTTACAAGTATCTATTATTAGCTGGTTGCATTGAGAACTAAAACTATAAATAAATCCGGAAAACTTTGAGATTAGGGCGTAATTTCTTTTGTAAACACACACTTAATTCGCCGATTTCTCGTGAATTAAAGTTCAATCTAAAAAACTAACAACACAGACAGGTAGAGGAATGATTCATTTGGTATAGTATAGTTCGCTAGATTGTGCTTTGATTCGTGAGAAATCGCTGAATGACGTGTTTGTTTACAAAAGCAATTACGCCCAAATCTCAAAGTTCTCTGGAAACGGTATTTAATGTGAAGGATGCGAAAAATATCGGAGAACGAGAAGAAAACAAACAGACACTCTCGCATGATCATCGCCTACCTTTACTCGCTGGAAAAAAAAGAACAAAGCTGAGGGGATATTTGGTTGGTTCGAATCACGAGTACGTGTGAAATGATGTGAGATGGAGAGGCGAAAGATCTTTCGCGATACGAAATGAAAATTTCTCTCGCTCTACGCTTTCATGAACTTTTTATCATCTCTCGTTCGCGAACTTTTTGTGAGAAGTTCCTTTGGGATTTATCTCTGCAATGAGCTGTGATAGAACTTTTTTTGAAAATGATTTTTCCAACACTGAACATCAGACAAACAAAGGAATTCGTAGATTGCCTACATGTAGGGGAGATCACGGGTTCCCAATACATCTCTTACTTCACGGAAGGGTTGTCTACCTAGGGCCACTAGGGTATCCAACAGTTGTGCTCTGGAGGCGTCATTACCCGGGCAATACCAAACTGCGTGATCGATGTCATCATAACCGGTTCTGCACCTACATATATTGCTGTCAACGAGGTTTATTCTGTAGAGATGTGCGTCTAGCGAGTAGTGGTTGGACATAATTCTTAACATAACGCGAATGAAGCCCCGACTTACATCCAGACCTTTGAACCACGCTCTCGAAGAAACATTTGGAATGATGGAATGTAACCACCGCCCAAGAGAATTACTTGTCCAATCGTTTTGCCAACTTAGATGAGAACTCTGACGTACTAATGGGAAAAATTCATCATGTGAAACTCTTCTATTATAAATCTCGGCTTGTTGTGCGCCCACCTTTGCGACAGAGTCTGCCTTCTCATTGCCTGGGATTGAGCAATGTGAGGGGACCCATACAAAGTATAGTCGCTATATTTATAGTCTGGCGGATAGAATCTTGATCTATCAAAAAGCGGAACCAATTCAATATATTTTAGACCAACAATTGAAAAGGTACTATCAAATTTATAAACAAAACGTTGATTATTTTATCCTCGCCAATCGAACGCAAATTACCGGCATCATCGGATAGGGGAACCCAAAGATGGTGTCAGTTTGCGCAAGCGAGCCTTGAGTCACGAGAAAAGGGTTTCCGAAGTTTTGTTCGTAATAGCTGATGTGCTCTTTTCTGTTGTTGGTCATGATTTGCTCGATTGGTTCCGCTGTTTGACAGCTCAATTGGTTCTCGAGATTCTATCCGCCAGATTATGAATATAGCGACTAGCAATCTCATCTGTAATGGTCTATGGACATGTCGGAAATCATCCCCAATGCGAAGTTGCTTGCTGCTAGCTCAGCAACATAAACGGAACAAGGTTCCTGAAGTTTCTGAAAGGCGGTTGAGTATTCATTGAAGACGCCGAAGCCAGTGGCTCCATCAATGCGTGATCCATCAGTGAAAAATCTTCACGGCGAATGAGAACGACCCAAATTTGAGTTTAGTTCACTCATAATCGCTAAAAGTGCAGGAACTCTGCGATGAGTAAATTTGCCTCATGTTTTCCCAGGTTTTTCCAGGATTTTTCAGGGAAAAAATCCCGAATTTGAGAAAAATAAAGATTGGATTCACTCAGTCTATTGGTACTACTCCGGGACTGAATAAAATTTTCGTCAATTTCCTCATTTTCCGGCAGATTTTTTAGGTTTACCACAGGAAACCATGAGACAAATTTTACTCATCGCTGAGTTCCTGCACTTCTGGTGATTATGAGTGAACTAAACTCAAATTTGGGTCGTTCTCATTCGCCGTGTTCTATTGCAATTGACTTGTTGGTACTTTTCAGCAAAAATACGGGGAATTGAGATAGGTCGAAGTTGATCTGGAACACCTTGAATAGCCTGTTTCATGGAGAGATCATAGGCATTGGGGGAACTATAGTTAGTAAAGCATAAACGAGGAGGGTTATAGCACCGACAAACCGACATGGCACTTGATTATGACTTATGCCCGAAAATCGTAAACGGCCGATTTAAATGTGCAGTGATTCGAACTGTCAAAGCCATACGATTTTTTGATCTAGATAAAATTAATTTGTCCAGAATAGATAAGACACGAACCAAGTCATAACTTTTGCAGGCGGGTTCATGGCCAAGTTCATGGCTTAGCTAAATATTACCAGCGAACACGGTGCCAGATGTCAGTAGTGTGCTTTGGTCAGAAATTTTATTGTTTTTGCTATGGTCAGTCATGTCGGTTTGTCTGTGGTTATAGCACGGAAGGCCAATTTTCCACGATCTTGTTTTCCGTCGATCTTGTTTTCCGTGCTTAGCACCATTCAGGGTGGCCAGCAAACCGGGAAAACCGGGAATACCGGGAAATATCCGGGAATTTGAAAAGTAACCGGGAAAACCGGGAAAAACCCGGGAATTCAGTGAGAGAACCGGGAAAAATAAATTAACCATACCATAGGAATAAATTTTAACACCACAATTTCAGAATAAACCATTAAAACAAAGTAATCCTTTATCAAATGAATGTCTTACTCTATTTGCTGCATAATTTTCTTCAGTTCAGTCTTATTGTTTTTAGAATTTAATCACTCAGCAATATTGCAAATTGATTTTTGTCGTTTCAATTTAAGATGTAAAGTGATTGGTCCTTAAAAGAAAATATTGAAGATGCTGGACTTTGGAAACAAAAATTTGTAAAAACCGAAACTGAATTATTCTTTTACAGGGTTTAAATTTTTCGTTGTTCAAAATTCTCACGATATGAATTCCAGAATTAACTTGGAATTCTACTCTGACTTATCTTGAAATTGTTCTGAAATAAGCCAGAAAACACCCCGCGTAATAATTACCGTTGAATTCTTTTTGGAATTTCCTTGCAACCCCTTCTAAGAATTTAATTGGAAGCCTTTTTAATAGAAACTTAACGATCGATTCAACCTCTGGTGATAAATAGGAGAACGTCAAAAAGAGTGTTGTGAGCAGAAATGTTTGGCGTGAGATATAGGAAGCGGAACACTTTTTTTTTACTTTTGCTGATAAATTGATTCATCTGAGATGCTCCAACACTTGATTTACAGTTGAAAAATT
This sequence comes from Ochlerotatus camptorhynchus, assembly GCF_037179485.1. Lineage (NCBI taxonomy): Eukaryota > Metazoa > Arthropoda > Insecta > Diptera > Culicidae > Ochlerotatus > Ochlerotatus camptorhynchus. Next base: position 124,379 of record NW_027040911.1, on the reverse strand, counting down.
TAATTCTGTATCGTTTTTGCAAGGATCCTGCTAATGTTCAGGAATATTTTTGGTGAGAAAAATGGAAAATTATAAAAGTGCCTTAGTGGTTATCTGCTGGATTTCTTGTGTGTGAATAGTTCAGGTGTAAATCAGTTCAGATCTGTGAAAAATCGTAAAATATGGCAATTACTGATGAAAATTGGCAAGATGTTGATTGAAAAATGCTCTAATTTGCGTTGTGAAAAATCCTCATTCTGATGTAAACAAACGGTTTGGCTGACGTTTCCTCTCGAATTCACTTGGCGCACTCTACATTGGTGGTTTGAGCCTATCTGGAGACTTAGATTCCTTTGAAAATCTTTTAACTCTACTCAAAACAGCAGAAATCTTTCTAAATTTTATTTAGTCAACAGTGAGTCGTGTGATCAAACGTTATTACGAGACTCTGAGCATCGAATGGACGGAGAAATGCGGTCAGAATGGATGTTCTATTAGTGATCAGGTGAAGCATTTAAGCGGAATTAGTGAAGGCATTTAAACGCAGTTAGTGAAAGCATTTAAGCGGAATCCCAATGCTTCGGCCAAGGATGTGGCCAAAAAGTTGAATTTGTCCAAATCTTTCGTTCAGAGAGCCAAGCACCGGGAGGGACTGCATACGTACAAAGTGAAGAAGGCTCCAAATCGTGACGAACGGCAAAATACGGTGGGAAAGTCACGGGCCTGGAAACTGTACACCCAGATGCTGACGAAGCTTAATTGTCTCATCATGGATGATGAGACTTACGTCAAGGCGGACTTCCGGCAGCTTCCGGGGCGACTGTTCTTCTCCGCCCAGCACAAGTTTGATATTCCGGAGGAAGTAAGGAAGCAGAAACTTTCAAAGTTTGCCAAGAAATACATGATTCGGCAAGCGATCTGCTCATGTGGCAAACGGAGTGCGCAGTTCGTGACTACCGGGACGGAAAGATCTACCTCAAGTAGTGTCTATAGAAGCGTCTGTTTCCTCTGTTGACGCAACACGAGGGCCCTACGAAGAGAAAGTGGGTTTCCGTACAGAAGAAGCTGCAGCCAGTAGTATTGAAGTTGAATGAAATAAATATGCCAAAAGTTTACTGATGGGTTTTACTTTATTGAAAGTTTGAAAAGGATCGGTCAACTGGGTAATTTTCTACAGCGTTTTTTCCGTGATGAAATTTGATGTGGGACACCCTTTACACCAAAATATTGTAAGGTTCCAATCAAATTCCCAAATCACTCAAGCAACATTGCATTCTACAAGACTAAATCATGGTCAACAGAACTTTCATAAAACCAAAATTGTTACTTGGGCACTCTGCTTTGAGAACATCAGAGCAGTTCATTTAACTTCAAGGTAATTGCAGGAGCTTTACAGAAGTTCGAAGAAACTCAGGAAATTTCCGGAACTTCAGCAAAATTGTGGGGTTTTCAGGGAAATCCACAAAACTTCAAAAAAATTCAATGATTTTCAAGCAGTTTCATTATTCACAGGGATGTTCCAAGTATTTCTAGGTAGATCAGAGAACTGCAGAGAATCCATTGCAGAAAGTTTCTAGAAGTTCCAAGAATTGTGAAACATTCCAAGAATTTCCGGAATGTTCCAAATTGAGAACTTCTTGAAAATTTAAACAACTTCAGGTATGTTTAGACAGTTCAAAGGAAGTTTCATGAGCTCTTAGTAGCGTTAGCGTTAGCGTTAGCGTTGTTATGATATACTTCGTAGATTGGATACTAGCGACACTCACGTCTCTTCTGAAATTCTCAGTTAGACTACTTTCAGGAATAATGCTGAGGAGTAAACATTGGTTCCAATCTAAACAAGAGTAACAGAAGCATGACTGTCGCTATTCCCGGCCACGCCCATCTTTACCATAACTAGGGATAGGGAAGGAAATGTTGATGTAGTACTTACTTAACGAGAGGCCACCGACTTAGCGACACCCTCATAAGTGCTACGGAGTTGGAGGGTTGGGTAGGGTATTCGATTAGGATTCACCTCAAGTTGGCGATGCAACCAAAAGTATGTATTGTTTATTTGTTGTTTATTTAATCTCTCGATAGCCGGCTATCGAAAGAACATATTCATTTTGTTTAGTGATCATGAATTTTAAGAGTCATGAAGGAGAGTTTGGGATTAAACCCATGATTTTCTGCTCAGTAAGCAAAAACGATCCCTCCAGGGTCATCGAGCATCTCAGAACCATAACGCTTCGCGACAATACAGGACTACGTTTTCGCTTGATATGCAAATAGTAACCGCGGTTAATGTTCAATATCAAATATACAAATGATGGTGGCGATTTATTGTGCTGTGGAAGAGCTTGGGGTTAAATCCATGATTTTCTGCTCAGTAAGCAAAATCGATCCCTCGAGGGTCATCGAGCATCTTATAATCCACAGCGCTTTGAATAACTATTATTTACGATAATTACATGAAATAAAGAAAATATAAACTACAAACAAAACGTGACTGCTAAAATCTCAAAAAGATATTCTCACAAATATATTTCACGCCACCAGGAATCTCAAAACCATTAGACGTTATAATGATACTCTGCACATATTAGACACAAGAAGAGGCCAAAAAGCAAGCGTCCGACACACAAAACCCGTCAAATCTACTTGCAGTCACAATCAACGATTCTACGAATCGCGAGTGCTCACGAATCATAAAACCGCTGACTGCGACACTCTGAAAGCGAAATTGACAGGCTCTATGCGTCAAACACCCGCCCTCCAACCTCCTCCCGCATCCAACAGCACAAATCTCCATTACAACATCTAACGAATTCAAAACTCCGAAAATCACTCATCTATAGCAAGTGAGTGGAAGCAACCCTGCATGCAACCATTCTTAATGATACACTTGTTCTGCCTATCTTTCTATTAGGCCTGTGGACATGCGTTAGCTTCGAAACTTCTAACCAAATTGAGAAATTTTTCAAATCAGGAAAAAAAAAAAAAAAAAACTTTTAAAGGTTATTACAAGTAAAATAAATATTGATTAATTTACGCAAAAACGAGCAAGTAATATTAAATCTCTTGTATCGTATGCTAATGCTAATTGACTGTAACAAAAATAATATGCTTAAATAAAATAAAATATTAATAAAATTATATGCAAAATTTACTAGAAGATCATTACTTTATTGGTGAGAAGTTTCTAATAAGCCCTCCCAGTTCCTCTGTATACAGAACAAATCTGATACTATAATCAGAATTGCTCAGTCTGCATGAAGCAGCCGATTTCATCAAGGAAGTTCTATTAACAACCAAGAATTAATCGTTTGAGGTATACTGAAGCATTAAGAAGGTGATATGTGTCACTATAGGAAATCATCATCGTTGCAAATATAAAGAAATTAAACATAACCCTTTGCTTCAGTACCGTCAACCTCCATGTCCATGGGGAGGGAAGTTTCATGAGCTCTTAGTAAGCACCGAAAACTCCAGAAAAGTCTAAGTTTTAATTAAGGTAAACTAAATTGTGTGTATGTTCCGAAATAACAATTATGGGTGCTCCTTCAAGGAGGTGCACATATGAAAAATCTGTGAGTTACCAGCTCTGAATTAACCACGAAAACACTGGTTTAGATCCAGGGATTGGGATCTTCATTAGGGCTAGTAAAGTCTAGGGAAGTCGAGAAATTGTTTAACCCGAAAAATTCCGAGACCGGATCGGGAATTCAACCCAGCCACCTGCAACATGGTCTTGCTTCGTAGCTGCGTCTTCACCAACTGACCGAAGGAAGGCCCCTACTAGTAAATAATCAGCTCATATTTTACCATGACAGCATTGGTCATTCGACCGGAGGTTGAGTAGTGGAATCAATAATTTAGAAATTGTTTTGGAAAGATCCAGTCAAAACATTTCGAATTCTTGGGCATGGTTGATTTACAGAGCTTTCGGAAATCGAAAATTTTTCTCAATTCTAAGATATCCAGAAAATCCAAAATTTTAAAATTCTGCGGTGCCTGTAAACCGCGGTGAAGTGAGTAAAATTGATCACTACACTGTTCTTATTTCGATTATCAACAAGCCTATTATATTGTTGTGAAATAATTTGTTGAATATTTCATTGGGAGCGGGACATTTCACCGAAAGACGATTCGCCGAAGGTCATTTCACCGAATGGGTCATTTCGCCGAAGAGCAAGCCATTTTCTACGGTTCTGAACTTTTCTCAAAGCTCAGTCTCGAAAAAGATAAAGATTCGATTTTTTCACCCTGGCATTCAAATGTAATGTTTCCTTCTTTTGAACATGAGCAATTCTTTTGAGTAGGGTAATTGATTCTGGTTGGACCTATCCAAAAACTGATGATGGTTGGACCTATTTTTTCAATCGCTAGTTTAGTCAATCTTCGCTATTTTTTTTTTCAAAGATCACTTTACTATTATAAAAAACTTATTTTCTTCAATTTGCATGGGTGTTTTATTGAAAAAACATCAAAACAATTGAGTTTCAATGAGTTTTCAAAACAGTTCACTTTCCACGCATTAGCTCGTCATTATGCCTTACTTTCAAACATACAAAAAAGGAATACTTTTCACATTTATTTTTATTTTCATACCGTAAAATACTGCTTTAAGGTGTAAACAACACTTTAGTATGCCATTTATCCATTGGTTTCACTAAAATGTTTGAATAATTGACGAAATTCGAAAAGATAAATATGATCATGGTTGGCCCTATGCATGATGATGGTTGGACCTATGTGTTTCCTAAGACGGCCGCTAGGTGCGCTTCGGTTTGTCTACATCCTACGCGCAGCTGATTTGAAATTCGATTTCGTTTTGGCTGAGTGATCAGTTTCTTCGATTGAAAAAATGGCTAAATAAAAGAGTTATACGGTCGAAAATCTTCAAGAGGCTGTTCTTTTAGTAAGAAATAAATCACTTACCGCGTACCAGGCACAGAAAAGGTACAATATTCCGAAAACGACACTTCACGCAAAAATTATGGGAAGCCACGGCAAGAAATATGGAAGGGAAATAGTGTTGAGTGTTGATTTGGAGAACCAGTCTGGGTTTGTATATGCGCTGCTTCTGGCAGTCCCAAGACGACCAAAAAGATCTTGGAAGCTGCTAAAGACCTTGCGTCACTAGTTGGGCGTAAATTTAAAGGAGGAATTCCATCGTCAGGTTGGCTGAAAGGGTAACCACCGATTTCTGAACTACCACGAAAGCGCCGAAAGAATCTGTTAATATGAATTTACATTAAGCACTTCTCATACACCTTCTGTGTGTGAATTAACTTGAAATAAAATGTTATCAAACTAAAAATTGTTAACTGAAACCTATTTCCGAAAAAAAAACTCCTAGGAGAAAACGAACTATAAAACCGGAATTAAGTTTTGATATTCGGTCATTTTAAGCCCCTTAATTCCCCGGGGGCACCCAGAACATGCCCGGAAGTGGCCAATGTGGTCCAAGGCACTCAATTTTGTTATTGTTCTTGTTATAGAATTTGGAAGTAATGTGAAGTGTCGCATGATAGGTTTTATTCCTTCCATATCAAAATTAGGTCCATGATCCATATACCCTGTAACTTGTTCCGGCCATATCTCCGGATCCAGTTGACCGATTCCAAAAATATTTGATAGCTTTCAATGGGACCACAATACCTATAGTTTGACGTTAAAAAAAAATCCAAATCGGGTCAATGATTTCCGAGAAAATGAGCCATGATGAATAGCTAATGCGTGGAAAGTAAACTTTTTTAAAAACGAAGTTGAACTCAAATTTCTTGATTTTTTTTAAATAGTAAATTCATAAAAACTGTATAAAAAGGGTTTTTTCATGATACCAATAAGCTCTAAACAAAGTTTTTGAACAAATATGGGCTAAACTAGCATTTGCAAAAATAGGTCCAACCATCATCATTTTTTAGGTCCAACCAAGATCAGTATAGGTCCAACCAACATCATAGTTCTTTGATGAACAAAAACGTTTTATAAAATCATTTGTTCATAATATTTAACTTTTTATGTTATTATTAGAAACAAGAAAGGTAGATCTTTCCCCTAATCACGCATTTTTCATAATTATATGTTGAATTCATAAAAAAATACGACATGAATGTTGACGTCGTGTGAAACCGGCCTAAATAGGTCCAACCATCATCAGTTACCCTAGTACTGATTTCAAAAAAAATCATATATTATATATTTTTGATTTTTAGAAATGTTTCGTCATTTTAAACATGACCAGTTCTTTCAAGTTGTGCTGATTTTAGAGTTGTTTTAAAAATTAATATTTTTGATTTATATGAATGCTTTCTTTAAACATGAGCAGTTCTTTTGAGTAGCTTTACATGGGAATATCTATTATTTAAATGCGTTTAAAATTCTTTTCAATTGTATAGTGAATCATGATTAAAATTTGGTGTAATGACCCATTCGGCGAAACGTCCTTCGGTTAAATGACACAGCCCCATTTCAAGTGATTAAATATGCAGCTTTTAACTGTTCCTCAAAATCTGATTATAAGCAGCATTTATTATGTGGCTGTGTTCGACGAAATTAATTATTTTACTTAACTTAAGGAGGTATTCCCAATCTTTTGCCTTTTTTCGGCCTGTTTTTCAATTATTTTTTTTCAAGGAAAATGAATAGTAATGCGCCTAACTCTTTGGGATTCTTGTTTATTGAACATTAAAGTTTACAAATAAATTTTTTTCGACATAAAAAAAGACATTATTGACGTCACAAAATGGCGGCAAACAGACCCCTGTTCGCCGCAAACGCCTGGACGGGCGAAGACTTTTCTCTGGAACGGCTTCATCTGAAACAGATTTCGTGATGAAATTAATAATCTGCATAAGATTCTCTGGAGCTTCTCCCGTTGGCAGCAAAAAATCTTGCAAATTAACAAAATGGCGGCCATATGAAAAAACAGGCGATTTTTAGCCCGCTTTTTTGCAGCTTTAAGGTGCTTCAAACAATGTTGAATGTTAATATTTTTGGCTGAAAGTGGGAGAAGCTCCAAAGAATTTAATAAGGAACAAAATGCGCACAGATTCAAGTCAATATCTCTTATAGTTTCTGAGAAAAATCTTCGCCCGATAAAAAAAATGTGGTTTCGAGAAAAACGCGTTTAAAGTTTTGACTTTAGTTAAAACCATTTGGGGGTTCTTACCATTAGTCAGCTATGCCTGGACACCGAATTCGCTGATCGGAAAACGGCTTGGGGGGATGAAAGTATATAGTCTAAAGTACAAAAAAACGTGAAAAAAAAATTTGATTTTTTGAAAAAAAAAGATCGGGAATACCCCCTTAAGGCGCAGATTCCGAATCTGATATCTGATTTCGTTAAAAGATTTTAGATAGATGCATTTTGAAAAGTGTGGTACCTGTGGAATTCCTAGGGTCTGTAGATTATTCTGATCATAAAAAGATTGAAAATAGGGTTGTCTACTTTTTTAAAAAGTGAAAAGGGGTCGCTACACGTTTTTTCAAAGGTGTGATTATGGGTTTTACAAGTGGCTTAAGATCTATAATTTAGATTATTGAACACAAATGTTCATAATTAGCCAGAATACAGTCATGGATCCTGCATATGGATCCAGGAGACAACGGAGCAGCCCTCGAATGATTCGGAACATCCGTAAAAGTGGTCAATCCACGAACCTGATCCTAGAGCTCCGTGTTTTTTTTTCGAAAACATTAGGAACTGTGGTAAGATAAGAAAAAAATTGGGTCGTGTCATAAACATCGACCTGATCCGGAACATTCGTAAAACTGGTCAATTCATGCAACTGATCCTAGAGCTGCGCAGTTTTTGAAAAACACTAGGAACTGTGATGATAGAATGAATTTGGGGTCGTGGCATAAACATGGACCCTGATGGTCATTAGACCGTCCTCCGGAAGATCCGGAACATCCGTAAAAGTACACAATCCACAAAACTGATCCTAGAGCTCCGTGTTTTTTTAACATTAGGAACTGTGATATAAGATAGAATTGGGGGTCGTAACATAAACATGGACCCAGATGGCCATTAACCGTCCTTTGGAAGATCCGGAACATCCGTAAAAGTAATCAATCTATGAAACTAATCCTAGAGCTCTGTGGTTTTTCGAAAATACTTGACACTGTTATATATAAATTAATTGGGAGTTGTAACATAAACATGTACCTAGAACGCCATCGGACCTCCGGAAGATCTGGAACATCCTTAAAAATGGTTAATCCACAAAACTAATCCTAGAGCTCCACGGTTTTTTCGAAAGAATTTGGAACTGTGTTCAGGCATGGAAAATCATTTGCATTCATTTCATACATTCATTTACATTCATTTGCCTTTAACTTTTTTCATCAATAGCATTCCGCAAAATAATGTAGAGAGCTTTTGTAGGTTTTGTTATTAGCTACAACTTTTGCTCATAACTCAAATCTGTATCTCTTATGCATCACGAACTAGAGTGGGCAGAACTTGTTACTGTTTTTCAGTGAATGTAAAATACATTCACTGAAAAACAGTAGTGGCTTCTGTTCGCTCTGGTTCGCCATGCATAAGAGAAACGGATTTGACTTGTTAACAAAAGTTGTAGCTAATAACAAAACCTACAAAAGCTCTATTCATCATTTTGCGGAATGCTGTTTAAGAAAAAAGTTAGAGGCAAATGAATGTAAATGAATGCACGAAATGAATGCAAATGATTTTCCATGCCTGACTGTGTTATAAGAAAGAATTTGAGGTCATGACATAATCATGGACCTGGATGGTCATGGGACCGTCATCTGGAAGATCCGGAACATCCGTATAAGTGGTCAATCCATAAAACTGATCCGACAGTTCCACGATTTTTTTTTTCAAAAACAGGTGGAACTCTGTTATATGAAATAATTTGGGATCGTAACATAAGCATGGGCCCGCATGGCCATGGGGCCGTTCTCCGGAAGATCTGTAAAAGTGGTCCATCCATGAAGGTCCCCCCAAACTGGTGCGGTTTTTACGCTGCGGCAGCGGTAGCGAATAAAACAGCGTTAACCGCGGTAGCGAAATTCGCGAGGGTTCTCACACCGGAGCGGCAGTTTTTTCGCAGCGTTGTAGCGATCGTGAGCAATGAATTCGTCGTCGAATGAAGAAGAGGCGCTTTTGTTAGTGTTTTTAAAAGTAGAGGATAATGCGTTGAAGTATTTTGGAAATTTCCTTCATTTTAGTAATATTTGTTTACAGTTTTACAGATTTCTCACCACTGGTGATCATGGAAGTTCATGGAAACTTGAAGAAAGTTTGTCAATCTTTAGAAAAAATTACAAAAATTAACTTCCCTTGGAATGCATGTCATCAGAAAAATTTGCTGATCTTCGGGAAATTTCATAGACAGAACATCCGGGAAGTTAGCAGAACTTCAGAGAAATTTGCACAACATCAAAGAAAGTTTGTATATCTTCAGATAAATGTTCAGGAAAATTCGTAGATTATCAAAAACTTTGCAAAATTTCAAAGAGGTTCACAGAACTTCAGAAATGTTGATAGATCATCAGAGAAATTTGCAAAACATAAGGGAAGCTCACAGAACTTCAGGAAAGTTGTTGAAATTCAAGTTAAAGATTGAAAAACATGTCTTCCGAGGAGCTTGTGCAAGCTCAAAGAAGTTCATAGAATATCAAAAAAATTCGTAGAACTTCAGGGAAATGTGAAGAACTTCATACCTGTGGCGTATTGAGCTGTTGATGATTTCCAGAAGAATTATCATACTGCTGTCTTGGGTGTTTACGATAATTTCTGAGTATGCTGGTATCCCTTTCGATTTTCTCGAAGAATTTTGAACTCTCGGACAGTCTATTGAGTTCACTCTTAGTATTCTCCCGATATTTCAGATGAATTTTCTCAGGATAAAATCTTTAGTTCGGCTTAATGCTTCTCCGGAACTCACCTTTGAATTCAATTTATTTCTAAAATCTCTTTGGATTTTCTCCTTCTCTTGGAATTCAACTTACAGTTTCTAAATTCTCCTTATAATTAAATGTAGTTCTACTAACATATTCCTTAGATTTAGCATAGCATAGGCAATTGTACAAATCGTGGGTGGTCAACTGTCCTCACAAATACGTTAGATTTCTCCTCCGGAAGCTTCTTTGAAGGGCAGTGAGTTTATAGCAGTTTACCGACCCAACTTGTACAAAGTTGAGCGAATTCCAAGTAGTGCAAGGGATTTGTAGAATTTCCTGGGACTACATAGAAGCTCTACCAGAATTTGGAGAATTTGGGGGTATTCAGGGAGTTTTGTAGAGTGGAATATTGTAGAAATTCTAATGATAGTCTGATATCTTGGTAAAATTTCAGGGAGCAGTAAATTAGATTTACAAGTTCAGACATCTTTGAAAAAAAAAAATAGTTTTGAACCAATTCTATTAAGGTTTCCGTTTTTTCATTTTTTATCACCTGAAAATCACTTCGACCGCGCTTCTTCGGCGGCAAAAACGCTGCAGACAGCGAATTGAAAGCGAACGCAAAAGCGCGTGAACAGCGTCAACTTGCCGCGTTGGTTTGAGCGCTTCCGTAAGCCGCCATGCATTTAAAACGCGGCGAATTATTCGCTGCCGCCGCATTAAAAGCTGTATTCTAGCTAATTATTAACATTTGTGCCCATTAGCGAAGACAACAAATCAAGAAGACTGGCAACTTTGCCAGAATCCAAGCGACAGATACTATAGCGCTGCGCTTGAGTGAAGGGGGAAGTAACGCATACAAAAATGAGCAAATCTAGATAGAGCTGGAATTAGGGCGTAACAGCTTTTGTAAACAATGACTTCTCTCGATGATTTCTCGGAAGTCATGGCTCTCTCTGGCAAATCAACATCACCATCGAGTAGAGGAAGACTTCTCCTACCCAATGGATATATTGGTTTGTGTAGGCGTGCCTTGAATTCCGAGAAATCAACGAGAGAAGTCATTGTTTACAAAGGCTGTTACGCCCTAATTCTAGCTCTATCTAGAAATACACAAACCCTTCTTCTGAGGATGTAATTTTTGCTAACAAATTCGTTCGAAGCATTTACCTTTGAGCGGCAGATGACGCGATTGTACCTGACTCATAGCGTTCGTATAAGAAAATGGAAGAGTTGCCAGTCTTCTTGATTTGTTGTCTTCACCATTAGTCTAAATTATAGCCCTTAAGCCACTTGCAAAACCCATTAACACACCCTTAAATAAACGTGTAACGACTCTTTTCGCTTTTAAAAACAGTAGCCGACCCTAATTCCAATATTTTTACGTTCAAAATAACCAGAGACCCTAGGAATTCTAGAGATACCATTTTTTTTTTAAAATTCATCAAGAAATGGCTAAGTAGTGCCATTGCAAACTTGCCTTCTTCTTCTTTTTCGCATTTCAAGCTTATTGCATATCGCATATTAGCTTATTGCGTGCTCTTAGCTTAGTGTTCTAGATACACCTCCACAGTTATTAATTGAGAGCTTTCGATGCCTGTACCATTTTTGCATTGGTATGATTGTGTGGCAAGTACAATCATACTTCTATGCCCAGGCAAGTCGAGAAATTTTCCAACCCGAAAAATTCCTAGACCGGACCGGGAATCGAACCCAGCCACCTCCAGCATGATCTTACTTTGTAGCTGTGCCTTTACCGACTGAGCTACAGGAGGCCCCAAACTTGCCGTTACACGCTTTTTGGAGGCATCGTATTTGAAGTGTTAATATCATACAATTTAATGTGAAAACTAATATGAATTGCCTATATTTAGGAGTACTTTAAAAAATTTCTATAAAATATGTTGTTTTATCGCAAACTACAACTTTTGTAGACATTTTATCACCTGGTTCTTCTTCAGTAAACACACATCAAGTATAAATGCCTTCTTTTGCATAAAAACCTACATGATCAACATCACCCCAGAGTTGAAATTTTGCATTTAAATTTTATTTTAATTCTGAAAAATCAACTAAACATGCAAACCTAAACCTACATCTACACATTAGAAAAGCATTTAAGCAGAAAAGCATCAAGCTTAGAGAGGTTTTAGTTTGTGTGCCTTCCAAATTGCTGGAAAAATATTTAGGTTTATCGGTAAAAAAGGGATCAACTTCCCCCCGTTTTACGGTACCAGATGGAAGAAAGTCTTGCTGCTGGTTCAAGTAAATATCTTGAATTGGTCGTAAATTGAAACAACAATGACTAGGGCTACCATATCAAAAACTTGAAAAGGAGCACATTTTATTTGAGCTGTGGAGATTAATACCCCGTTCACATTACAGCGTATATCACGTGATATACGCTGCCTGGCAATGAGCACTCATACATCTAGTTTCATACATCTAGTGGAAATCCTTTGTATGAGTGCTCATTGCAAGACAGCCTTGATTACGTGATATAGTCTGTAATGTGAGGAGGACAATGATTCCTTTTCTTAACATTAAAGGAGGACAATTAGTTTTTATCAAACGTTTTAATAATATGTGCGCTATCACAAAATTCATGATTTGCAAAGGTTCAATTGACATTGTTCATAACTTTCTCGTTATACTTCTGAAAAATACATCAAACTAGCTTTCATAATTCTTTTTTGATACTTGGAAATGATCTAGTCTAGCAGATTTGCATGAAAACTACAGCTTTACAGCCTTAAAACCATCCTAACTTTTATCATCTTCAAAAATCAGGATACATGTCATCGCTGATTGAAACCAACATGGAGCTTGCAGTTTCCACAAATCGTTGATTGAAGTGATTGTTTACAAAATCAGATACGTTGATTTGAATAGTTATGCTTGAAATACCTAAAATTCCATAGAACCAGAACGTCAAAATCAAACACATGTTGGATTCAATCTGTGTGGCTGTGTTCCATTTGGTAAATTTTATCTTAAATTTTACAGATATTAAATTTTCGAATAAACCTGCTATTGTACCAGACTTATTTCTGGCAGACCAGGAATCAATTTTGACAAACACCTCGAAAATCACACGATCAACAACAGAGAGATTTTTGAACATTATAATTTATTTTCGAAATGTCAAATTTATGTAAAAATTCAGAAAAATGGAACACAGCCTAGAACTGTGTTCCATTTGATGAATTTTTACTGAGACTTCGAAAATAAATTAACATGTTCGAAAATCCCTCTGTTGTTAATCTCCGATTTTCGATAAATTGTTTGTCAAAATTGATTCCTGATTTGTCTGAAATAAGTCTGGTAGAATAGCTGGTTTATTTGAAAATTTTCCATCTTTCAAATATAAGTTAAAATTCACCAAATGGATCGCAGCCTAAACGTAGGGGGGTTGACAGCTGTAGTATACTCCTAGTTCCTCCATCGAATGGCATTTGCTATATAAGATGAGGTTGCGACATAATTAAACCAATAAGCTCTGCAAACAACGCTTTTTGAAAACAATTTTATGAATATGATACTGGAAAAAATGCAAGGATTGAAAAGGAGGACATTTTCGGGTAAAAGGAGGATGTAGAAAAATGATTGAAAAAGTAGGACATGTCCATGAAAAAGTAGGACATATTAGACTGATGCAAAATTTGAAATTTTCGCTCCACAGTGTTCAAACAGTTTCAAATCGGGTCCTGATTAGCCTCCGAAAGTTTAAACTTATTTGATAAGAAACTGACTTGGCACAAACCATTTGAAGTTTATATGGAAATTACTATGGGAAAACAAAACTTGTTGTCCATTGTCTTCTAGCCTTTTTACATATTGTTCTGTTAACAAATTCTATTGCTAGTCTTATGGGAATTTTTATCAGCTACAACTTTGCGCAATATTGGTTTTCAGCCAAACATCAAATTAAATAGTTATTAATTATTTAAGAGATTGATAATCTTATGGCATGATCAAGCAACTGTTTTGTGGGCAACACTGTATTCTGCAGTGTGACATAGTAGCCATGATTTTTGTCCTCTATTCTACGCGCCATAAACACCAATGTTGCCTGCTGAACAGTTGATTGAGCATAATCATAAGACATTAGTGACTTGAATCATTTATAACTTTTGTTCCTTACATTTGATCGAAAAGTGATACAACAAAGTTGTAGCTGAGAAAACTTTCAACAAGCTAAGCCATCATTTTCTAAAGTAGAATGAACTGGTGAATTTTGAGATCGATGTGAACCGAAATTATCGTTTCTCTATAGTAATTCCCATATGAGCTTCAAATGGTTTGTGCCAAGTCAGTTTCTCACTAAATGAGTTCAAATTTTGGGAGGCTAATCAGGGCCCAATTTGAAACCGTTTGAGCACTATGGAGCAAAAATTTCAAATTTTGCATCAGTCTACTAATATATGGTAACCCTAACAATGACCCTCCTTTGCTACACCCGCGCAAACAACGCATTCACTGTACCGCATTACACCCCGTTCGCTTTGCCCCCGCCCAAGATTGCATAGAATTTCGACATCATGATTGTAATTTGGTTTGCATTTTCCATCCCATCATCCGTCAATGCGAAGGGGCGACTCACCATCTTTGCAGCCCAGCGTAACGTGCAATCCGTTCCCAACTATGGGCAGCATAATTGGGCCAGGAATCCGATTGATGTGATACACCAGTCGAGCTCGTTTCTTCTTATAGGTCATGATGGCGCAGATCATCACCACAAGAATCACCGTCGTCACCGGCGAAAGAACATTGAACACGTTGGCTATCTTCTCTGCAGCAGTGTAGTTCTTCAGGTAGGCTTCCATCTTTCTTTGATTTGCCGAACCTTTTTTTTTTCTTTTATTCAGATAACATCCATCACTGGAAGATTTCGCAGGTATTCTTCGCAAGCAAACAATTAGCACAACTTCCACCAGTTGCTGTAGGTATAGGCCGTGCTTCACTTGCGAAATCACACCACCAAAAAAAAAACACACAATTTACTATTCAGACAGACACAGCCACCGTCTTTTCTTCTATCTACCCTTCAAAGGTTCACACAGCAGTTTCTGTAGGTTACGCGTACACGTCGAGATTTGAATCGGAACTAACGCTGGGCAGTGGCGCGAACGGAGATGGAACTCCCCAAATGAAGAGCTTCAAAGCAGCTACACGCAGCATGCACCTGACCGACCGTTAGACGGACTGGCAGCGCGTGGTTGGTGGTGGTAAAAAGACTCCCTCTCCACCCCGTTGTATCCGAATGTCACGGCGATCGAACGACGTGAAATTTTGTCAATGCGGTGCATGCAGCATAATGAGCGCCAGTTACGGTTAGGTGACGATCTCCGACGACATTGCGGTGTGATCTTGTATTGTTTTTGGGCTAAATTGGAGGGACTCGTTAATGAAGCTTTATGGTGGGTCGGAGGTTGACAATTGACCGGATCAAGATACAGCAATGACGTGATGATCATTGATGAACTTGATCTTTTCGGACCGTCCGTTGAGGGCTGACATTCGCGTGATCAAGGATTGCCTTCGGCAGTGCAAGGGAAATGCTAGTCTCTAAAAGTAGTGTTTGGTTGAATGGTCCCATCGCAGCTTTCATCCTTCACTCGGAACAAACTCTTCAGGGGTGACACTTGAGTGAGCTGGCTGCAAGTTTCTCACGTGTCATTCAATTTGGTATACGTGCACGATAGGATATATTTCAAGGTAGGTGTGAATCAGGGCCAATGTTTTATTGAAATGGAAATTGTTACAACATTTCGTGGAAAGTCGGACTTAAATTTATTAGAATGATTTTACTTTACATTATTTATCCGGTAATTTCAGAAATAGGGTCGGTAATGGAGTTCGTAATGCTATAATATATGGAATTTGGTCACAGCTTAGAATATCTTGCGATCATGGCCATATACTTTTTTTGATGTTTGCCATACGATGTCATTGCGTCTAAGGAGCCATTCTTACATTCATCACATCCTGGGAAATAATAAGTTAGATGAGATCTAATCATTTTTCTTGTCTAATTAACGTTAACAGCATATCTTAGATATGATATAAACATCAATACGGCCAGGCCTACTGCGTTGTATTTGCCGCAAAGATGATTCTTGGACATGAATGGAAACATTTCTTGGACCTACAAGGGTGGAAGGATGCGTGGACATACCGTACCAAATGCTCCGAGCTACTATATGTAGTTGTGTGTAATATGTAAATATTTGTACAGTATTGAAGAATCATAAAATATTGCAATGGATCTTACCGAATTTTCTCCTATGTTGGAAATGATTCTTTTGCGCTTAAAAGTTTCGTTGGATGCATCCGCTCCTTGTTTATCATGGGGTTTGGGATGCAGTTCCTCGTCATTGCTCGTGGTTATGTTTAGTGATGTGATGGAGATCATACAAATGACCTGGAATGTGTTAACGTGACTAAACAAAGGTTAGTACCATGCTGGTGGTTGCTGGGTTCGATTCCCGGTCCGGTCTAGGAATTTTTCGGGTTGGAAGTGCATCTATAGAACACTGAGAACGATAAGAAATAAGCTTAAAATGCGAATAAGATGAGGAAAAGCTATGTAACTATCTCCGGAAGTTTTTTTTCGATTTCATTTGAAAGATTACTCAGACTTGCTAGGAAGTTTTTTTCTGACTTCCCTGAATGTGCCTTCTACACACTTAGAAAAATTCATGTAAATTTAAGTGCTTTGAGAGTGACATATACGAGCGTCAGTTTTGACATAAATTTGAGACATAACAGACGCTAAATTCAACTCAATCAAACGTACTTTTCGTCGAGTAACGAACTTTTCAGTCTCGGAGCATTTAAAATTACATGACACGTTTTATTAAGATGTTTCTTATGACTTCCACCGGAAGATTCATCCAACTTCTCCTGGAGGTTTCTTTTGACTTCCCTCAGATGTGGTTTGGATTTCCTGTGGAAGATTCTTTCGAAATCATCTGTGAGTTTTCTCCAGACTTTCTCCAGAAGTTTTTTTAACTGCTACCGGGAAATTCTTGAAATTTATCCTTTACTTGTGTATTTATTTATGTGTAGTAGAACCACAACTGTCCTTCCTCATACTGGCACGAAACCTCGTTTTTTGTAGCTGCAGATTACCATAACAACCTAGACGGGCTCGGTAGTTTAGTGGTTACCGTTTCTGCTTACTGAGCAGAAGGTCGTGAGTTTGATCTCAGGCCTCCTTCCTTGAAAATTTTCACTATGCCTATTTATTTTCCCATTGCTAGTATAAATCTGCCAGTAATGCAGCGGATACTTGGATGACAAACTATGAGCTTGAGCATTATTTGTATAATAAATTATGAGCACATCCATGGTCACACTTGTATAGTTTGTGTATAGTTGTTGTATAGTGCTGATAATTATTATACTAATAATGATCATGTTCATAGTTTGTCATGCAAGTGTATCCGCGGCATAACGCATACCGAGCGTATTCATGATTCTCTGCTTGACCGTCAAGCAGTTCAGTTCGCTCTTAGTTCAATCTCTCGAGTTGTTCTGAAAGTTCGTTGCTATATTTAGTGTTCGCGTTCTGTCTTTCGTGGTGTTTGGTGAAGCATCGCACGGCCTTAGCCTGGGGAAACCACCGCGTGGTGACGCGACTACAACTCAGACCGCTCAGTTGGCATCGAAGAAACTGCTGGCGAACAACCGTTACGCCGTATTGGAAAATGGCGATGAACCGAAGGTGGAAAGGAAGGAGACACTTTCGCCGTTTTTCGTAAAGGGATTCCCGGATGGCTTGCGGGAGATTATAGACTATTACATTGGTAAAGGTCTCCAAATTACCATCCGTTTGTGCACGAAGGGCTACAAGCTGATGGTCCCGGCGATGAAACACTACAAGGCGGTTCAAGCCATGATGGACAAACTGAAGGTGGAATATTTCTCCCACAATCTCGAAGCCAACAAAGCCGCTCAAGGTGGTGCTGCGTGGCCTCCCTGACATAGATACCCACACACTGTCGGATGAATTGAAGGCAAACGGCCTAAAACTGGTCCAAATTTTCAAAATGGCTCGTCATGACGCCACTAATGAGTATCGTGATCAGCTGTATCTGGTCCACCTCGAAAACAACTCAACGTGCATGAAGGATCTGCACAATTGTACAAGCCAGTACATCGTGACGTCGCTCATTGCACGAACTGTTTACTGATCGGGAATGGAACCAAAAATTTCCACATAGCCAGTCGCTGAAACAAATGTGGCAAAAAACACAGCTCCGGCGCACACCGGGCCACAAACAAGAGCTGCCCGAAACGAGCAAAGTTCGTCGCAATCCGCAAAACGACTTCCACAAGTAACCAACCAGGCCACAGAAGGGCAGCGGAAAACAATGGGCAGAACTGCTCTGCCATTGGCCAATGGTGTCTGATTCTGGCAGTGTTGGAAAAGTTCGCGATATTTCACGAAGTTCACCAAGGGAAAAGTTCGCGAGTCATAGTGAGTTTTCGCGAACTTTTCCATCACTGGATTCTGGTGCTTCCGCCACTCCCACTCAACAACCGACTGGCTGCTGCTGCTGCTGCCTCGATCTCGTTAACCGCTGCAGTGCCCAATCCTTCGTCAAATTCGAGTCGTCAAACGTATGCGGCTGCATCCCGCAGTACCACCCGCCCTCCAGGACTATCAAGGCGTCACGATGATGCACCACCACCGAACGAAAACACAGATGCTCTGTTTACAGCGGAGCAACTGATCCCCGTATTCACCCAGCTTGCCACAGGTTTGCGCAGTTGCAAAACCCGTTACGACAAGATTTACACTCTGGGTCTTTTCGTCATAGAGTATGACCTCTGAAGTGCTGATCGCAGCCGTAGGGGTGGAAATTCCTACTCCTGTCAGTCCCATAACCATCGTTGCGGCTTATTGCCCCAAACAAGTTAACATTAGGGATGGGTCGGCAGCAGAACATCAAGCTTGGGATAACAATCGACGCAATAAAAATGGCACCATCCGGAACAACGTTCTGCAGGAAGCGCACTATAACATCTTGAGTCCGGACAGTTCCACCCGGTTGAGCCGGTCCAGTGCTCACGCCACTATCGACATCTACATCAGCAACATGGTCCACATCTCACAACCGGTTGTCTACCAAGAACTCAGCTCGGACCACTATCCCGTGGTGGCCGAAGTTGGTTCCTCGGTGAACTGATTCGAAGCTTCTCGGTGCAACTACCATCGTGTCAACTGGGTTCAATATCAACACTGCGTCGACACTTCCATCGACTACGATGTCCAACCGGAGACGTCCGAAGACGTTAACCGGTGTCTACATACCGCCGAGGAGGCGATTTCCCGGGCCAGAGAACAACACGTGCCAGTATCCAGGCAGGTGAGTAACACTCTGAATCTTGACAGCTCTACTAAAGACCTCATTAGACTCCGTAACACCATTCGTAGGCTGTACCAGTGTTCTGGTCTGCCTAACTTGAAGACCAATTGTAATCTATTAACAAAGATGATTCAGGCCAGGATGATGGAGATTGTGCAAAGCCTTTCTGAAAGCAAACCAGAATCTTAACAAATAAGCCCAGACCCATTCTACCTCTGGTTCCACTGAATCGTCCCGATGATTCAATGGTTCTTCTGATAACTCCTGTTGAGAAGGCTGCTGTGATTGGCCAAAACTTCGTCAACTCCCAGTATCTCGGACAAAACATGATTAGTCCACATGAGGCTGCTGTTGCTGAAAATGCAGTCAACCTCCATTTCATTCCTAACAACTTCCCCAACATTAGAGATTTCAGCTGACGAACTGTTGGCCTATATCAAATCTCCCAAAACCATGAAGGCCCCAGGTTTCGATAATATCTTGAGTCTAAAGCTCAAACATATGAGTTCTAGATTCTATGATTACCTGGCACTGTTTTTTTCAAGCAGTGCCTTAGGCTTGGCTACTTCCCCTCGTACTGGAAGTTAGCTAAAGTCATACTCATCCGTAAACCTGGGAAAGATCCTTCCTCTCCTTCAACCTTCTCTCAGGGTTATCGAAGCTACTTGAAAAATCGATATACTGGCGTCTTCTAACATCTGCCGACGAAAATAATATCTTACTTGAGGAGCAGTTTGGTTTTCGATAAGGTCGGTCGACTATTCACCAACTGACTCGAGTAAGCAATATTCTCAGAAGGAACAAGTATGTATCTAAAACATCTGCCATGGCATTGTTGGACGTTGAAAAGGCGGTCGACAATGTCTGGAATGATGGGCTCGTGTACAAAATACAACGATACGGTCTTACAATCTTCCTTGTGAAGATCATCTAAAATCACCTTTCAGACAGGACATTCCAAGTCTCTCTCAATGGCATCACTTCTGATGCCTTCAACATTGGCGCGGGCATTCCGCGAGGAAGTATCCTTGGGCCCATCCTCTTCAACTTGTTTACCTCCGACATTCCGGCTCTCCCAGATCGTGGAATCACAGACAAACAGACGTAACTCTTCATTGTGTATCTTCGTCCACGCATTTAACGGTTGATTTGAATATTATCAATTCCGCGAACTACTCGCCGTAGCGCTGGCATCGGATCACTTTGACGTTTCTATACATTCTATTGAACTTTCATGCAATATTGTTTGCGAGTTAGCAAGCAAGATTGTTTTCCGCGAGAAGCCCGAGAGATGTCGTTACTGAGGTCCTATGTTTTGAGATGCTATGTTTTCAAGAAAAACTTTTTCAAAGAGTTACGTCTGTTTGTCTGTGGTGGAATGTTTTCTTTGTTTGCAGATGAAACATCCACCGTCTACAATGGAAGGGTCATCGGAGCTCCTACTGCCAAACTTCAGAGAGGCTTGGATGTCCTGTTTGCATATTTCAACAACTGAAAGATCCGTATAAACGCAGTGAAGATCCAGGTCATCATCTTTCCACATTTCCGATCACCAAGACTTGTTCCGTCTGAAAATAATGAGATCTGCTTGAACGGCTCAGTGGTGGAATGGTCCAAAGAGGTTGTGTACTTCGGACTAACCCTAGACAGCAAGCTTCTTTTCAGGGAGTACATTGATAAAACTAACACCACTTGCAACATCTTGATAAGATCACTATATCCGCTTATCAACAGGAAGTCCACCTTATCCCTGAAAAATAAGCTTACTGTCTATAGATAACTAATCCTACCTGTTATTAAGTATGGTATGCCAATCTGGGAGAGTTGTTCCAAATGCCATCATCTTAAACTGCGAAAGATCCAGAGTTTGTTTCCAATGGTTGAGCCGGTTTTCCGGAATGTTGACCCACGGATTGGAGGTTGAACCAAACCAGGAAGTGACCAGATGTTAGGGTTTCCAGATCCGATGGTTCCAACGACAGTGGCGTTAATGGTCGCGAATTGAGGCGCATCTCTACCTGGACTGGTAAGGTGAGCATGTCGTCGTAGGCAAGACTAGTATTTCCAATTTCCTTGAGAAGGTAGGTCTTGGCGGACTTCACCGCACCCTCCCAGAGGTCTCCAAAATGAGGTGCGCGTGGCGGGATGAACTTCCACTGGATCTTGTGGTTTGCGCACGAGGAAAGAATGTGGTTTCAGCATTTGATACAATCGATGCAATGCGTGTGAAGCTCGGTAGTCTTCCCCCTTCGAGCTATTAAGCGACGCCGTGCGGTGACGAAATCGCTCACGAGCACAATGTGGACGGATCGTGTGGAAAGATGAAAATTTTCACATACACCTTTGTTGGACCTCGCTTCCGGATTGCCGATTTGACATAGTACGGCCCACAGTACTCTACGCCACAGGCGGAGAAAAGACCCGTTGGAGTGACACGGGATGCTGGTAGATCTGCTACAGTTTGCTGAAATAATTTCGGCTTGATACGGAAGCAAGTGATGCATTGATGGTACGTGCGTCTGATGAGGTTTCGTCCGCCCAGAATCTCAAATTTCTTTCGGACGGTAACCAGCATCAATTGCGGGCCAGCGTGAAGTAACTTTTTGTGACAGTTCATGCTTGGCGTCATCCGACGCAAATCAATCCGATTTCATCTACGTAGGGCTTCAACCACTTCAACAGACTCGATTTCGTTACGTTTATACGAGCAATACGACCGTTCCGCTCTTCTTGGAAGTTCTCCAGCTGCGCTAGTCGACAGAGGACTCGGTCAGCCGAGTGGAGTTCGTTGGAGTTGAGTGGCTGACATGATTCAGTTGACTTTTTGGGCACACCTGGATTGCTTGCATTCGAACAACCAAACATTGCACGGCCACGAAGAGCTTGAAGAAATTGCAACCACCATGCGACCGTACGGCGAAGCTTGGAAAAGCTGGACTATTTGGAAAATAAATCTTCGTGGATTGTGCTTTGGATGGTTGTCATCGCTACGATGAGAACCTTGCGACATTCTTAAATCTGTTCTACGTGGTTCCACTTATCGAGGGGGGTAGCAGATTAAATTTGGCTCACACGGTTGTCTACAAACGTTTTCCAACGTCCAGGTGATGATCGGAGCCACTGTATCACGGTGGTCGAGTCCGACCAGAAGAAAGCAGGTGGAATCGTTTTCAACGACGAAGTGACTTTCTTGCACAACTGCGTGGAAAGATGAGCTACGCCTAACTCCAATCTGGCTATCGTATGGCGTGCTGCTAGGGGCGAAACCTTGAACTTGGAGACCAGTAGTTTCACCGATACTTCGTGGATAGATTGGGCATGAACATAGCAACACGTCCCGTAGGCGTTGTCTGACGCATCAGCGAAGAAATGGAGCTCGATACTGACTGTGCCAGTGATGGAAGCAAATCGAGGGACTCTTTCCACTCTTGTTGCAGTTTTGGAGGCAAAGGTTGGTTCCCAATCATAGCCTTCGTTATCATAGGATTTCAACGCCCAGAGACATTGCATGAAGAGCTATGCTTTCGTAACAGTGGGGCCCACAAGTCCCAACGGATCGAAAATTTGAGCCACGCAGAACATGATCCTACGCTTGCTTAGAACAGCAGCCGGAAGAGGTAACTGCACCTTGAACCAAAAGATGTCAGTTCCGGGGTCCCAGATTAGACCGAGAGTGCTGACGGATTGCCACGGTTGGATTGATCGATCTTCTGGTAGAATGTCTCCAAGGACTTCGACGGAGTTTGAAGCCCACTTCTTCATCGGGATTCCAGCAGGATCGAACATCACTGATACTTCACGTCGAATTCGGATGGCTGACTCGACATCATCGGCACCTGACAGAAAGTCATCGACGTATAAGTTCTGGTTCCACAGCGGGGGAAGATGCAGTGCCGTAGGTCACGGTCTGCAACTCGTAGGTAGCTATCGATTCGGATGAATCCTTGCGCCATTTGATTCTGTGGTACGGTCGGTATGTCTTGTGGAGAAGCATCTGACCGTACATCTTCTCGACGTCACCGTTGAGGTAGAAGCAAAACCGCATGACGAGCGACAGTAAATCATCTTGAACGACTGATCAGACATTGGTGGCTCCATGAATTGGTGGTAATCGGATTTGGTGCTGAGATAACACTCGAGTCGGCGTTCCAAACTGACGAATCGGCGTTCGGCAATGTATTCCGAATTTCCCAAAACGACTTCCGGGTTGTCCGTTTTCGGTAGGCGAACTACGTATCGCCCAGTTTGATCTCGGGTTGTGGTTGCCACGTAGAGTTCTTCACAGGCCTTCTCGGTAGCGGAATGAACGGATTTTGGTTCAGAATCGTCTCAATCTCCCAAAACTTTTGGAGAGTGGCATCCAGCAGTGCATCAGTGCTAGACATTTGGCATACCATCGAGTTAGACGAATCTTGAGAAGTTGAACCGCAGAATGTCCAACCAAAGTACGTCTCGATGCTGTGGGATAGGCCTGGACCTAGATCGAGCTTCTTACCGGTGTGAAGGTCCCAATACGCTTCACTACCGATGTGACAATGCTGTCAGTGACGAACATGTGTAGATTTTGTTATTAACTAAATTTCTAACGAAATTAAATGACTTGAGAAAAACAATTACGTGAAGCCGTTCAAGTGAACATACATCTACGTCCTCAACTGCTTGAATAACAATGCTGTGACACAGAATGCACGACATTACACTTTTGGTTAGTAGGTTAATCTTTGCTAGTACCGAAAAATGAATGAGACTGTGCGAAAGTCTGTCAATGACAATGACAATACTCAGCACTGCCGTCGTTTGTCTTCGATTGTGCAACAAGGAGGCTAAAGGCGCATGAAAGCTACCCCATATGAGACGACAATCATTCATGGTCGTGGTTGTGAAATTCAGCTTGAAAATACACCAGTAGGTTCCTACCGTACCTAGACGTCGTACAGTGCTACTCAGAGAGGCAAAAGAGAAAGAAAAGAAGACTTAACACCGTTGGAGCGGCAGATCTACAGCACAAGAAGAATTAAATGTGCCGCACGATTTAAAAATCTCTTTGGAAATGAAAGTGCTGTCTCCAAATAGCGTGTGTTTTACTCGCAGAAAATAGAGTAGCACCCAATCCCTGGTTGCTTCTCAGTAAAATACTGGAGAAGACGTTTCAATTCATCCAAGGTTTCAGCCAATAATCGGCATTCCCCGCGACGGCCAATTTGAAATGAAAACTTGAATTTAACGAAGTTCAAAAGTTCCGTGCGAAGAGCATGGAAATCGGCAGTGGTTACCACAATAGGGGGGACCTTGTACTTCTTGGCATTCAACCGGGAAAGATTATTTGAATTTTGCCTGGATGATGAATCATTCTCATTATACATGAGCACATCAAATTGATTGTTGAAAATAATTCAACAGAACGGGGATCAAGAGATTGCCCTTTTCTTTTGCGCTTAGGCGCCATGGTAGCTGAAGAAAATTTTTCCAAATCGAGTTTTTTTCGTTGATTTCTTTTCCGTCGATCTTGTTTTTCGTGCTGAGCACCAATGCTACCTATCGACCCATCAACTCATGAACCGCGGACCAACGGCTTATTTCCCCCTTCCCGAAGGAAGGCGTGATCAGAGATGTTATCCTTCAGAACATTCCGGCGGCGCCGACTTGGATTGGACCCAGGCCTGCTGGGATGATACAAATCGAATTTTAATCAGATTACTATAAGAATTTGGAAGATTGAAGAGGGGTTTTCCAAGATGATGTCAAACAATGTAGAATATTTGCAGGGAATATTTAGCATTGAGAAGTGCTGTTTCAATTTGTTGTAGGTTTAGCTCATTTCTCAGAGTTGGGAGGAAATGCTTTACTTATATCTACCTGAAAAAAAATAAGTGAAAATAATGTCCTGCACCACCCCATTAAAATTACTATTTTCACACGAGCGAATCGCGTTCCTAGTCTCTGGACTCGAACCGGTGAGAAACGTCAGACGAGGAATGTCGAATGACAACGGGTAGGTAGAGTTTATGCCACTGGAAACACTATTCCGAGTGTATATAATGGGACACGAATTCTGACATAATAAACTTATCGAACGGAAGTTCGTAAAAGTACACGGCTGTTCAATTGGATTCTATCTGATCTCAACTGCGTTACCGATCACACGGCCAAATATAGAACATCTAGTGAAGGCAAGGATTAAAATAAGTAGAAGTGTCTAGTGGATGTAGAAAGTGTTGAACCGCCTTGTTCCCACAGGGCATATAGTGCGATGTCACAGAGTTGGTAACCCTATTCTATCTCTTTGTTTTTGCTATCGATCAGTTACAAATAAAACGCAATTCATTTAAGTACAATAAAATCGCGAGTCAAAGCCAAAGCTACCATGGGTCTCACCATCGAAGACAATAAGCTAGGGTTGCTCAAAAATGCAACGAGTGCGCGTGCGATGTGGAATGCGTTGAAAACGCACCACGAAAAGGTTACTGTGACGTCACGGATTTCGTTGCTCAAAATGTTATGCAACAAGAATTTGCACGAAGGAGGCGATATGGAATCGCACCTGCTGGACGTCGAGGAGCTTTTTGATCGGTTGCAGGCGGCTGGTTTGGAGCTCGAGCA
Organism: Ochlerotatus camptorhynchus; assembly: GCF_037179485.1. Classification (NCBI taxonomy): domain Eukaryota; kingdom Metazoa; phylum Arthropoda; class Insecta; order Diptera; family Culicidae; genus Ochlerotatus; species Ochlerotatus camptorhynchus. Next base: position 98,562 of record NW_027040911.1, on the reverse strand, counting down.
GGAGATGAAAGTGGCCATGGTTTTGAGAAGCCTTCCGGAAACGTACAATGGCCTGGTGACTGCACTCGAGAGTCGCCCCGACCAGGATATTACGATGGAGCTGGTGAAGTCAAAGCTTCGAGACGAATACCAGAAGCGGATGGATCGTGGTCGCAGCTCCGATGACAGCATGGCACTGAAGACGATGGCGAAATCTAAGTCTGCGGAAAAGGTTTGCTTCCATTGTAATAAGCCCGGCCATTATCGCAAAAACTGCCGGAAGTATCTGGCTTCACTGAAAGGCGAGCCGGATAACCAGAAGCAGCAAGCATCAGGAAGCAGCAGGAGTTCCAATGGACCAAAGGCGAAGCAAGCACAGGATTCCGGTGCACCCCTACTATTCTGGGCGAGTGCAGGTCGAACCACCGATGCCGAGGAGGTGAAGTGCTGTTTTGCAAACGGTTTGAAGAGCTACTGGTTCGTCGATAGCGGCGCGTCGCAGCATATGACAGGCGACAGGAGATTTTTCTCGGAGCTGGTGGAAGACGTGCATGTCAATGTTACTCTTGCGAACGGGAAGAAGACAGTTGCTGCAGGCGTCGGCAACGGGATGCTGCTGTGCGTGAACGGCAACGGAAAGGATCAAGAGGTGAAGGTACAAGGTGTCCTGTTCGTTCCAGAGCTGGAAGCTAGCCTGTTGTCAGTAAGTAAGCTAGTAGCTAAGAATATTTCTGTTGTGTTCGATTCACACGGATGTCGAAACCGAAATACCAAGGGCCATACGGTGGCCGTCGCCGACCTGTGCGATGGGATGTATTTGTGAGTTCTGCGAGGTCTATGGTTGCTGCTACTGCTCGGCATACCGATTTCTGCCAGCATACGTGGCATCGTCGTTTTGGCCACAGGGACTACGACGTGGTGGACCTGATCAACAAAAAGGAGCTCGGCACCCAGATGAAGGTGGTTGATTGCGGGATAAAGCTGGTGTGCGAGTGTTGCCTTGAAGGCAAGCTGCACCGGCAGTTGTTCCCGAAGGTAGCGCAGAGGCGTGCAACGGAAATACTCGAGCTAGTGCATTCAGACGTGTGCGGTCCGTTCAAGCACTGGGGTGGCGTATACGTATACTTCCTCACATTAATCGACGACTATAGTCGATATGCTACGGTCTATCTTCTGGCAAATAAGTCTGATGTGCCTGGGAAGATCAAGGAATTTGTGAATATGGTTAAGAACCAATTCGACCGGAAACCGAAGGTGATAAGGTCAGACAACGGTGGCGAGTTCGTAAACAACGAGCTCCGAAGTTTTTTCGCTGAGGAAGGCATTAAAGCTGAGTACACTACCCCATACTCCCCTCAGCAGAATGGGGTAGCCGAACGAAGAAATCGTTACCTCCAAGAAATGGCATTGTGTATGCTTATCGATGCCAACCTTCTGAAGGAATTCTGGGGTGAGGCAGTGTCGACAGCGACGTTTCTCCAGAATCGGCTGCCATCCCGTTCCGTCGACCGGACGCCGTTCGAACGCTGGTTCGGACGTAAGCCAGTGATGCGGGATCTGAAAGTTTTCGGATGCGAGGCCTATGTCCACATCCCAAGCGAGAAGAGGGGAAAGCTGGAGAGCAAGGCCAAGAAGATGATTTTCATTGGCTACTGTAGCCAAGCCAAGGCGTATCGGTTCCTCGATTTGGAGACTCGACGGGTGACTATTAGCAGAGACGCTCACTTTCTTGAACTGGGAGCGGAGATCCGTTCAGAAGGAGATTGCGGCTCAAAGGATGTTGAAGTCGTGATCGGCCGAACCGAAGAGGATTTGATTCCGGAAGTGGTCCCGGATGAGGATGAAGAAGATAACGAAGACGGCGATGAATCTTTCTATTCCGGATCAGATGAGCAAAGCGATTCAGCGGGAGATACGGACGGTGAAGCCACAGGAGGAGAAGCTAGTGGCCTGCGCCGATCGCAACGAAGCACGCGGGGTGTTCTTCCGCAGCGGCTGAACGACTATGCAGTAGGTGAGGTTAGCCTAGCTACCTACTGCAGTGAAGAACCGACGACGTACGAGCAAGCGATGGCTTCCGTTGACAAGAAGAAATGGCTGACAGCGATGAAGGAGGAGATGCATTCCCTGGAAGAAAATGATACCTGGGCGTTGGTGAAGCTTCCTGCGGGGCGCGAACCCGTTGGTAGTCGATGGGTGTTTAAGAAGAAGGAGGATTCGGATGGTCAAGTTGTGCGCTTCAAGGCCAGGGTTGTAGCGCAAGGCTATTCTCAGCGATTCGGGCGTGACTTCGAGGAAATGTTCGCGCCGGTTGCGATGCAACAAACATTCCGGGTACTACTGGCTATGCAGCAGCAGCAAGAAGATGGAGGTGAGGCATATTGACGTTAAGTGTGCTTACCTCTACGGCCAGTTGAAGGAGGAGATTTGCATGACTCAGCCCCCCGGTTTCGAAGTTCCCGGAAAGAAGGACTGGGTCTGCAAGCTAAACCGGAGCATCTATGGCCTGAAGCAGGCCGCTCGGGTTTGGAACCATACTATAAAGGATTTCCTCATTAGCATTGGGTTCCAACAGTCTACCTCGGATGCCTGCTTGTTCATCAAGGATCTGAGGAACGGAGAGCGAATGTACCTGCTCTTATACGTGGACGACATGATCGTCGTTTGTCGTCTGCAGGAGGAGATCCGCAAGGTTGAGTAGCAGTTACGGAAGAAGTTCAACATCACTTCCTTGGGAGTAATCCGTCATTTTCTTGGGATCAGTGTGAAACGAGGAGCGGATGGAGTTTACTCAATCAACCAAGCATCTTTCATCCGGAAGATTGCCAAGGTCTACGATTTGGAGGAGGCGAAACGTTCGACTATTCCGATGGATACTGGCTACTACAAGAGCAGATTGGAGTCGAAGAGCTTGGCGAACAACGTCAAGTATCATCGTTTGATCGGATCGCTGCTGTATATTGCCACCAATACCAGGCCTGATATAGCAGCATCAGTGTCAATATTGAGCCGGAAGATCAACAGCCCCTTGCAAGCGGATTGGAATGAACTCAAGCGGATTGTAAGGTACTTGTGCGGAACGGTGGACTACAGATTGTACTTCGATGCTGGCAACCTGAAGCTGGAGGGGTTCTGCGACGCCAATTGGGCAAGTGACACTGCTGATCGGAAGTCGAACAGCGGATTCGTCTTTCTTCTTGGCGGTGCAGCTGTGAGCTGGGGAAGTCGCAAGCAATCATGCGTGTCTACTTCAACGTTGGAAGCCGAATATGTGGCGTTGGCAGAGGCTGGACAAGAAGCTGTGTGGCAACGTAGGCTGTTGAAGGAGCTCAACGAGGAACAACATAGTCCAACCATCGTTTGGGAAGACAACAAAAGCTGTTTGGATTTCGCTACTCTGGAGAAGCAGAACCGTCGTTCCAAGCACATAGATACTAAGTATCACTTCACCAGAGAGCTTTCATCATCAGGGGAGATTATCCTGAAGTATCGCGAGACGGACAACATGGTCGCGGACATAATGACAAAACCGTTGGGAGCTGTCAAGGTTCGGAAGTTTTTCGAAATGCTGGGCCTCCGGAGTGAAGCAGCCGGCCAACCCTGAACATCGAGGAGGAGTGTTGAACCGCCTTGTTCCCACAGGGCATATAGTGCGATGTCACAGAGTTGGTAACCCTATTCTATCTCTTTGTTTTTGCTATCGATCAGTTACAAATAAAACGCAATTCATTTAAGTACAATAAAATCGCGAGTCATATTTTATTACCCCGAATTCCACACTTGAATCACGCGGATTCCACTGCCCAAACCTCCGACAGAAAGGTCTAGTGGTTAAAAAAGCCGTTTGCTGAAATAGTGATTTTTCCCGGTTTGTTAAACAAAAGTGCGATCAATTTTGCTTTACTAAAATATCAGTTTACAACTAGGGAAGCCATAATGAAAATTGTGAAGACGCTTCGCTTTCACAAGCAAGCGACAGCCATCTGAAAAGGTAAATGCATCAGCTATGAAAATTATAAAACCTTTCACGGTGATATTTTTGAAGGAACAATCCCTTCAAACAAGGGTGCAGCCCTCGGGTCGTGGATCCAGAACGACCGAGCGAAGGACGGATCCCTTCTTTGAGGTCAACTCGCATGGACAACACCGTACACGTGTTGGACTTATTCACAGAGAACAGGCATTGAGGCCTCGAACAAAATTTCTCTAAAAACTTGTGTAAAGATTCCTATTTGACTTAAGCGCCACTAACGGCGACTTCCCCACTTAAAAACCCTCTTTGACAACATGATAGCGCTGGCGTTGCAAAACTTACACTAGAGACTAAGTGCTGGTAGCGCCAAGTGGCAATTTCCAACAGATAATTTATCAATACTAGCGCCCAATTGGTCGAAAGTGATAAATTTATAGAGGAAATCAGGAGATGCTAGCGGTACGTAACAGCGACGTTTCCACTTAGCTATACACAAGTTTCTGATCGAACTAGGACGTCTGTTCTCTGTGACTTATTGGAGTCGGAACAAACGGTTCACTCCTAACCTCACACACGTCATCTGCAGGTCAGTAACGTGCATTACCTCTGTGAAGCTTTGCGCGAACGTCGAAAGCACGACGGCTTGGTGAATTCCTACCTCACCATAAGCTCAACGTAGTGGTGAGTAGCGAACGTTGCCGCGGAGTGGTGAAATACGCTAGCAGAGCCATAAACCTCCTACACGACAAGACGACGGGCACCGGCGAACGAACATTTGCCACCCACGCATTCAGCCCACGTATCGCCGAAGCGGAACCACGGACACGTGTCCCGATATCCAGCGCTACAGCAGTCATTATTATTATTATTATTATAGTCACTTTAACACTCTTGGGTCATTCGTGACTTGTCCGGGGGTGAGATTTGAACTCGTGACTTTGGCGTGAGAGGTATGGATGTTAACCACTACGCCGGGGTCGCCAGTTTAGCACAGATAAAACCCTATCGATGTACACCTTTACTAACCCTAGAAATATGAATAAACACCTTAAAATGCACTTCGCAGTGAAGTGATTCGCATAAGTGATCGAACATGTGAAAGAGTGACGGAAGAGTTTAATTGGTTAAATTCGCGTGAACGTAGTGAATTCTTCCCGTAGGTAAGCAGAAGCAAACCTTGAAAGGAAACCCCTCTTAGAGGGGTTTCCTTTGAAGGTTTGCCTCTGCTTACCTACGGGAAGAATCCCTCTTACTGATTTGAATGAGTCTTTCCCCTGTTGGTTAAGTTTTGATTTTCAAAATTCGCAACCGCTTTGCTAGCCTTTTGTTGTTACGATTGAACTCGCCATGAGGTCTCAGAGTCGGGACGGGTCGGTTTGAGTCCCTCGCTTCTTCACGGTAGATTCTAGTATCTACCTGGTGCTTAAATGAAGATTGTAAGCATTCCTAGTTCCAAAACACCCGACCCGTTACAAGCTTTAGTGCGATAATTTATTAGTTAGAGAAAGTTCTGAAGAGGGTAGGTTGATAGTTCCGCTAGAGTACGGCAGTGTGAAAATTGAACATAAGTTGAAATTGAGCAAAGGGCCATTAATGCGACAATACTAATCAAACGCGCACTCCCTTACCTAACTCATGCAGCTACAATTTTTCTCGAGATCATGTGTCTTTAATTTATAAAATTAACAAGTTAGTTTTATTTTATATCAACCATTGGAGGACCACCCTCTTATAGAAAATGTCCAACAAATGAAACTGTTTAAGCTGCAAAAGTTCACACTTGACATAAATGTCCTAAAACTTAAGACAAAAGCACTAGGACTTTTGTCTTGTCTTGCCAAATGTTCATCTTGTTATTCAGTGAACGGGTGGTATCTCGTAAATTTTTGCTTGAAATTATCTCAGCTACAATTCGACAGTGAGCATGCATAAGGGCGTAAACGCGATGATCGATTCTCTTCGTTGATTTTCGAAAAAATGAAGATGTGATCATCAATACACCTTGTAGGCCTTATGGGGAAATGGCTCTAATGTTGACCTATGGATCTAAGATTGGGGCGATCGCTAAAAATCTGCAATTTATCAATTTTATCTAGATGAAAGCGTCATTGGGACGGTACTAATGGATATTTTTGGTCGCTTGTGAAAGTTTAGCCGATTGCGGAATTTATGTATGGGCCCAAATTAGGGACATTTAGGCCGACATTAATCCATTTCCACTATGTGTGTACGGTTTTCTATTCATAAGGTTATCTCGGTTATGATTTTTCGGAAAACTAATTGATTTTATTTAGGCTGCGTCTCGACGCTTATCGTTTCTGTAACACATCGAAATAAGTGGGGTTCGCGAACCCCCTACTGAACGAATGGCACATAAAGAGAAGCGATGCAGAGCGAGCTTGATCGCATAGTGGGGCAACGTTGAGAATCGATGCTGTAATATATCAAAAGAAATTCGTTCATATTTTCAATTCGGTGCATGGTTTGGTTAAATCTTCTCCATGATCCATGATTCAGTATTACAATTTTGAAGATCGTGATGATGAGGTAGGGTTAACTACCCCATTTCCAGCCTATTAAGCACAACCCGCACTTAGTCTTTCTTAATCTAGTCCAAATTTATTTACCTTTCCATATGTACCGTAATATTTGATAAAGAGAAGGCAATCGTTGAGATATTGTTAAAAGTCTAACACTGTTTCTTGACGCCAAACTCGGGTGCAAACCTTCATATCACGTGTTCTCATTGACGTCGCTCCGTAGCTGATTAACTAAAGTATCGTACCAAACGCATAATTGACTTGTCAACTCTGAAATCATGGATTTATTTGAAGTTTTCTGCTCGATAAGCCCAAAATGGGCGATTAGGCCGAAGTAGTTCTCTACCCTATCGGTTTTAAAACATGAAGTCTATCAAAGTGGGATCCGTTTATGAGAGTGTATTGCAAATATTTCATGTTTGCAACAGTTACCCCATCGTATCCTAGCTGTATTTGTAAATGGGCATATTATATATTCGTTCACTGTGTACGAACATCGAACCATCTCATTCACATATTGTCATGCCTAGAGAGACGATAGTTCTTCGACCTTTCTTTTTTTTTGGGCGTTATCATTTAAATTTCCACGGCAGAAACGAACGTGACTTATTGGTCGACCGAAGACGGCAAAATCGCTTGGATGACACAGCGCGATCCTCGAACTGTGCCAGCGCAGCTGGCTCAAATGTTACATCGGATACGTTGTTACCGATCCAGCATAATTTTCAGCAGCGGTGATCTTCCTCTTCAAGGCCGACTAGGTTAGGCTTTTGCATCCCTAATGAGGTGGTTCCATGAAGGTGCAGCCGACCTCGATGGCCGCTGTCGTTGAGATCGTAAATTTACGATGAACAGGTTATGACTCGTTGCATCAGAGTAGATTTCCGAGGTCACCTTCCGGGGGTCATTCATAGTGGGCTGTCGATATGCATGATCGTACTTTCGTGTGCCCTTGGATGTAGTTCTGCCTGGAGTGTTGTCCGTTAGCAGCATAGATATTGAGGTAGGTTTAGCAACAGCCGTGCAGCATAATGGGGAATTGGTTCTCACTCGTTTTGATTAACAGATTCGGAACGATTCGGATTGCATCACGGTCGATTTTCCGCTAGCTTCTAGCGTGCAATTTTTGTTTTGATGAGGTTTCGCTTTCGGAACTAGCGCATATTACGCACCACGGAATGAGCGGTGGTTCATTGTTGGTTGAAGTGGATAATGTAAAGGGCTTTTAATCTGATCGATTGAAATTCTTTTAATTGGGTAATTAAATGGCAAGGTGAGATCTTCGAGAGCTATGTTTGGATTCGACGAAATGTTTATTTTTCGCAGATGTGTTCTTCCGTAAGTTTACAGATAAATGTATAGAGAGACAATAAGACGCACATTAACGAGTTAGTTTGAAGTTGGTTGTTGCAATAAAGGATACTGAAGAAGTGCTTGGAAATTGATGGCGCTCTTTTAATTAATCTATCGCTGACCTTCTTGACATCATCTTGTTGGTTCTGTTTGCCGAACTATCAGAGTTGTTGATTAAAAGTTTTGAAAGCTTGAGTGGTCAGGATTTAATTAAGATTGCATGACTTTACATATTCTGTAGCTCCAAAGATGTGTTGGTCAACTTGTTGACTTAAACGATAAAATGTTCATAAGATCTGTTAGGTCAGACATCCCTTTTAAACCTGCATTCCAAAAAAAAGGGAATATCTTGCGTCTGAGCATATTCAAGCACAGTTATAGGGAATCCGAATTATGGATTATCACTCATTATCAGTACTAACCATACCTGGTTTCGACAGCTATAATTCGATCATTTGTGTTCCATGCATCATCAGAAAAAAAGCAGTGATGGTGTATGGCTGTAGGACAAAAGGTCGAAAGACAAATGGTCGAAGGACAAGAGTTAAAGTGTCAAGATGCTTAAATGACATGCCCTTAAAAGTGATTTGACATTCTGACCCTTTGGCCGTTCTACCAACTGCAAATTCCATTTGACTTTTGGTCCATTCGACCTTTTTCTGTTTCCATTGTTTGTCCTTCGACGATTCGTTCCTTTGAATTTCCAACCGGTGGACACTAACGATTTTAAATTGGCTCTCTACTTGACTAGCTTATTGGACCCAAGCAAATCGATTAACGTACCCTATTCTAGTTGAAATACTAGTACTACATAATGTTTGTTTTGAATTGCTATGAAAATTTGACAGATAAAATGAGGGGTTCGTGGATTTGCCTATGTTTCGAGTGGAGAATTGATTAGCTTGGGACCGAAGAGAGTACCAGAGCTGAGCCAAAAAGTTGAGCACGTTTCTTCGGGACCATCTGGTCTTAGAGTTACCTCTATGATATTACCTGTTCTAACCTTTATTTTTTTTCGACCTTTTGTCTTTCGATCTTTTATTTATTCGAACCTTCTGTCCTACAGGAAGTTAACGTTAAAACTAGCGCCGCGTAGTGAAATAATTGTGAGCTGATATGAGCTCCACTCAGAAGCACTTCTATGGAAACATTTTCAATTTCATGGGAAACAGTTAAAAAAGTTATGCTGAAAATTGACTTACGGACCAGGAAGATTTATCATTTAATGAAAACAAATTTTCAGTGGATGGTCCAACATTTCGCTTTGTCAGAAAACCTGGTGGCTCACCCTCCAAATGATAGCTAAAGCTGTTTTGTTTCCTTGATTTGTTTTCCGTCGATCTTATTTTCCGTACTGAGTACCAATGTTTCCGACGCCAAGGAGGCAGCTCCCACACCTGGACCCTTTTTATTGACCCCTTGTTGATGAAAAAGTTAGAGACAAATGAATGTAAATGAATAAACGAAATGAATGCAAATGATTTTCCATGCCTGGCGGTAGCCTTTCTTATCGGTTTAGTCTTATTGCTGGTATCCATTCCATTTTGTACGGTCACACAACCGTCCACCATTTAACATATTTAAAGAGTTTTAAGTTTATAAATTTTAAACGACTTAAAGAACTAAGCGCAAAAACAATTGTACAGATGAATTTCGATCCTACGTCAACCTTCCGTTCGTATCCCTAGGCACAGGATCTTCTACATTTTGACGTAGGATTACGTCTTTCGGCAACATATTGGGGGTGCAATTTCAAAAAACCAAAATCGACCGCGTTACGAAAAGTGGTCAGATTTTAACCACATATAACTCTGTCAATAGCGGATGAATTTTAATTCCAAACAAACCAATTGATTGAAAATTTTACTACGAGTCTGTTGCTTTATCAATCTTTATCAATTTTCAATAGGCCACGATTGAAAAGTACACAAATGTCCAACCCTTGTAAAATCGAAATCAAAATTAAAATCAAAATTATCACCAATTACCTGCAAAAAGTGCTTTCCCAAACACAGATTTAAAAATCGAACTCCATCCGGTATCACCGAACGGTGCTTATTCAATCTCCGTGTGTGGTGGTGTCCGAGGCAAATGAATGTAAATGAATGCATGAAATGAATGTAAATGATTTTCCATGCCTGGCTACCGCTTATCTTTACATTTCTATCCGTTTGATCAACAAATAGGGGAAATGGCTCTAATGTTGGCCAATGGATCCAAGATTGGGCCCATCGCTAAAAATCTGCTATTTATTAATTTTATTTAGATCAACACGTCATTGGGACGATACTTATGGATATTTTTGGTATGGGCCCAAATTAGGGGCATTTAGGCCGACATTACATCCATTTGCCCTATACTGTTCCTTTTTTTAAATTTATTAATGAGGTTTTAGCCAGTTGGCTAGTTCATCTCATTCTATATTGAAGAGCTTCAGAAAGAGGGCACCCTACAGAGTTAATATTTACAGAATTCTACCAAAGTATATTAAAACATGATCCAGCTTTCAAAACATGACAGACATTAACAAACAAAAATACTGCACACTCTGAATAAAACAGAGCTTCAACGGGGGAACCAAGGGAGCTTCCGCCTAATAGAGATGTTCCGACAGCCCACATTAAATCAAATGTGAAACGAGGAACGCTGTGCTGCGGGTCCTATCTGCAGGTTTTCGTATTGTTGACACACGCAGAGAATGTTTTCAACCGATGAGTGAATGCCACAGATGACGCAGAGTTTTCAAAATGGTCTTCCTCCGAAGTAAGGTGTGTCCCGTCCGCAGCCGTGACAAAACCTCTTGATTCCGATGGTTTTCAGGTCCTCCCATTCGTGTGTGCTTCCCTTGACCTTGAGCGACCGGATCTGGACCCATTCTTCTTTCCATGCATTCCGTATCACTCCAGCTATCCAGCGCCTTGCGTCATGTAAGGGAACCTTGTCCGTGTAGCGAGGGCCGGAGGGTCTTGCTCCAGCCAGGCAGTCGGCTTCGTTGTTGGCGGGAGTCCCACAATGTCCAGGTATGTAGGCGTGCCTTCTTGACAACTGCTTGCACCCAGGGATGGGCGGGGGCCTCCGACGACAGCGCAAGCACCGCGCTATGGGAGTCGGTAAGGACCAGGACAGGCTGGTCGGACAGAGTTGTCCCAAGTAGCATTGCAAGTTTTATCGTGGTTTTATAGCATTCTACAAGTCTAAATAGTGGTCTTCAAAACCCTCATAAAACCCAAATTGTTACATGGGGTTGCTGCTATATTGATGGCTGTGACCTCAGTCGAGAAGACCAAAAATTGCGGTGCAAAATCGCTGCTCGATGTTCCGATGTGCCCTGCAACGCCTACTCGGGAAAGTGATCCATCCGTGTAACAATGCGCATATTTAATGTAGTCTGATGCTAGCATTTCCTCTACCGACCTTCATAGGGCAGTAGAGTTATCTCCTACCTTGAACCGTTCCTTGATCCGGCTATCTACATTTACTATAGGTGCGGGCCAACTTCGTTATCCATGCCAGTGAAACTTGTCCACTGGGGGGAGTTTTACGTTGGCGGTCGTTCGGACGATTTTTTTCCCATCCTCGAGGAGAAAGATTCTGCCAGAGTCCGGTGTTCTGGTTAAATTGCAGCGATATCGATGACACGTACGCGGGAGCGAGAACTTGTGTTAGCTTATCGATTACCGAGCAGATGAGTTCTAGTCCGCAGAATAGGCGCCTGACAATTATCACTTGGGCTACCCTGAAGTGAATGTTGCGGTTGTTCGAACTTGAAATTGTCCGCACCAAGTTGACCCGGCTGTGACAGTTATGCTTGACGGCTTGTTCAAAGCCCAGCGTTGTTCAATCAGAACGTCTAGGAGCTTGACGGTTTTCCGAAGAGGTATGACACTGTCGAAGATCTTGATTGAATGACCACTTATCCTGAGACGAGATGAACAGATATAGCACCTGACACGTTTAGCCGCGGGCAGTTGAAATCCGGTGGTCCGAGCTTATCTTACCTTACCAATCAGGCTAAGGCCTTGTTGTACTCTGCTGTCCGAAGAAGTCGTCTCCACTCTCCTCGATCCATGGCCACATTTCGCCAGCCTCGTAGTCTGCGAAGGATCCGCAGGTCGCCTTCTACTTGGTCGATCCACCTTGCCCGCTGCGCGCCTCTTCTTCTTGTTCCTGTTGGGGCGCTTTCTAGAACCATTTTCACTGGGTCGTCGTGCAGCATTGTTACGACGTGGCCAGCCCACCGTACTCGCCCAATTTTTGCAATGTGGACGATGGAAGGTTCTCCCAGCAGCTGGTGCAATTCGTGGTTCATTCGCCTCATCCACGTGCCGTCATCCATCTGCACTCCACCGTAGATGGTACACAACACCTCCCATTCATTGGTCCTCCACGAGCAAAGTCCAGGTCTCGTGGCCGTAGAGGACCACCGGTCTAATCAGCTTCTTGTAGACAGTCAACTTCGTGTGGCGGCGAATTTTATTCGACCGGAGCGTCCTCCGGAGTCCAAAGTAGGCACGATTCCCTGCCATAATGCGTCTTTGAATTTCTCTGCTGGTATCATTTTCGGCGGTCACCAGTGAGCCCAAATACACGAACTCATCGACCACCTCGATTTCGTCAGTTGTCGGTGGTCCGAGCCCATCTGGCAATTGACGAAACAGCCACCTGCGCCTTTATCCATTTACCTGGGCCCTTAGACATTTTTTTAACCCTTTCTTTCATTGGAAAGGTGGGTCCTATAAATATCTTGCTTAAGCGTGACCATTCAAATATTCTATTTAAGATCTTACAAAGAGAGTAAGGTGTTATATATTACTAAGTCTTACCGATGTGGGGGAGGAGGAATGGAAAATTCCAAAAAAGTTCGTACACGGCACCTAAACCAATAAAATACTCCAAACAGATGTCCCCAATAGCCGTTTTCCAGTTTGGCACTGAACGCACATCTTTCAAAAAGGATGAACATGCTGCGCGAAAACCTGCCCCTGTTTGCTATGAGAATTTGAATTTTATTCAAAACTATCCACACAGCATTAGAAATGATGACTTGCAATTTAAAATCACGAACATTTATAGTTATTCAACAATGCGTTCCCACCCTTGGCCTCTTTCCACATTCTCTTTCTTACATGGTCGCTATCTGTGAGCAAACATGCCTCTAACTATTCGCCCAACCTTGTCAGCATAAGTGAGGATTCCGAAAACACGGTGGGCCCTCTTCCGTTTTGATTTGATCCCATCGAACCGGTGGCAACGAGGACACGTTCGATCCCTTTGGCCCATAACAACAAATGTCATCCGATTTTGTGGAACATTCGTCTCCCTGCCGGCTGCTCAGGGTGTCACTCCGTAGAATATATTTCCAACTGCTAATCTGTTCTATTGAGATGAAATGACATTAATGGGTGAATTTACAATCGAAACCCAGAGGGGTTGGCTTTGCACGTTTGCATGCGAGTCGAAAGGCGAGCTGTGATTCAGCCGAATAAACGATAATTTGCCTAAAGTCAATTTGTATATTCAAACACTAATCTTAACAAATGTGGGGTAATTATAATTGCTTTTGAGCAGATAGGTGATGGGCAAAAAGGGGTCATCAGCCACAAAGCGATATGATAATAGGACAATTGCATCGTTTTCCTCGCGAGCTGCTTGGGTCTGCGGAAGCGGTGGTGGTGCAATTTGTCTCCGACAGGCTGGTTCTCGTCAGGAAACCGCCCATTGACAGCTGGTCACATTTTACTGGCATATCGACTGATGCCAACAGCTGATGATAGCTCTCCCAACCGCAGTGTTAATTTATGGGTTTAAAATTTAAATGTTTTTCACCCGCTTACGGGCTGGGCTGCCTTGAGCTAACATTAGCTGAATGGTCCAATATGTATAAACTATTGAGCAGATATAGAAATACAAGAGGACGATGAAATCTTGGCATAATTTTGTGCTTTGAATGAGATTATTTCTTCTAACCTTATGCTTGGTCATAGCATAAGGTCAAGAAATCACGTCGAACGGAATCAGCGCATTTCTGCCATTTTTTGCAATTGCCCGCAATTTGCTCGATGTCTTTGACTGCATCGCAAGACCATGCTGGAGGTAGCTGGGTTCGATTTCCTGTCCGGTCTAGGCATTTTTAGGGTTGGAAAATTTCTCGACTTCCCTGGGCATAGAGTATGATTGTGCTTGTCACACAATTATACTAATGCAAAAATTGTACAAGCATCTAAAGCTCTCAATTAATAACTGTGGAAGTGCATCTAGAACACTACAAGGTGAGAGCATGCTATAAGCCAATATGCGATAAGCAATAAGCATTAAATGCAAGAAAGACGAAGAATAAGAAAGACAATGGTGGCTTTTGTTCGCTTCGGTTCATCATGCATAAGAGATACATATTTGAATTAGTGACAAAAGTTGTTGCTAATCATAAAACCTACAAAAGCTTCATACATCATATTACGGAATTCTGCTGAGGAAAAAAGTTAGAGGCAAATTAATGTTAGTCAATGTACGAAATGAATGTAAACGGTTTTTCATGCCTGGAAACACCTAGAGATTCTCTGGTATCCCAAGTAACCAAAAATTCTGATAGAAGGTGGCTTAAGCAGCTTGGTTGAAGATGGTCTATAGAATTCTAAGCAGCCTCATTTTTAAGTCATTATAAGAACTTGAAAGTTCCGGTACCATAATTGAAGAGCATTCTAAGCAGCTTCTGGCGGAACTTGAACGAAACTTTTAGAAAATAAATTAAAAAAGGTTTTTGTCCTCTACACCAATTCTATATTTAGTTCGTACTTTTATGAAAGTTATTTCTTAAGGCAGGTATGAACGTGTATTGATTTATCAGCATTAGTAGAAGAATTGGAGCTATTTGAAGAATTAAACTCAGTCCTTCTGCGTAAGAGTCTCAGCACGAATTGCTACTTCATCTGAGATATATTAAAGCGAGCTGTTGGAGTTTTCAGTGCCAGCTGACTGACTTGAATACGAAACACAACCCCTTGATGAATTTTAAATTGGTGTTTGCCCGCTTGGTATTCCAACACACTTGTGGCGCAGTGGTTAGCAATCGTAGATCGCATGCCGAATACACGGGTTCGAATCCAGGAAATTACTCTTTATTTTTTATGTTTGGATAGAATGTTAAAGCACTGCATAAATATAAGAATTATAATTTATTCGGGCCACTGATCATTTCATATTTACGTACATTAAATTTTGTTTCTAATAAAGACTTGTGCGGATTGCTTCATGTGGCTTGAAAGTTCTGTCGGAACTTTATTTGAACTTTAAGGAACTTTAAGGTTCTGTCAGAAATTTATTCGAACTTTATGGAACTTGAAAGTTTTGTCGGAACTTTATTTGAACTTCATGGAACTTGAAAGTTCTGTCGGAACTTTTTTGGACTTGATGGAACTTGAAGGTTCGGTCGGAACTTTATTTGAACTTTATGGAACTTGGAAGTGATTTTAATCGTTGAATGCGGAACTTTTGGTTACTTGGGATGTTATCATCCTGAAGTATTGAGAAAATATCCTGAGAAGTTTTTGAAAACCTATGTGCACCCGAAGGTCTTTGCAATAATTTCTGAGACACCTGGTATCATGAGAGAATCTCTGAGAGACGTTGTATGAATGTTGGACAGTTAAAGATCTATAGCATAATAGTTGATCATCGAGAAGTATTGAAAAAATATCAAAGGAATTTTTTGGAGATCTGATCCGATCAGATCTGATCACCTGAAGGTCTTTGGAATAATTTCTGAGTCACGTGGTATCATGAGAGAAGAATCTGAGAGACGCAATTTGAATTATTGGATACCTTCAGAAGAGAACCTATTTAACCGGAAGGCATGAAAAAATATCCTGAGGATTGAATGAAGATCTCTGATCACCTTTGGAATAATCTGAGGAACCTGACTTGATGAGAGAATGTCTTCGAGAGCATCCATGAAGTCCGTCAGGCTCTACGGCGGAGGGGGTTTACAAATATGTGACAAGTAACCCACATTGAAAGCTGAATAAGGACTTATTCAGGCAAAAATATGCTGAGTCAGCTAAAAAATAGCTTATTCAGCTTTTAATCAGCTCAAATTGTTTGTTGGGAACGCATTAGGTATAGGAAAAACGTGAAAAAAGGGAGGAGGGGTTGAGTTTACCTAAAATGTCGTGACCTACTGCATGCTCGCTTATGCTTGAAGCTCTTTCGACTAATGTTTCCATTTCCTCCCCGTTTTTGGCTACCCAAAAATCGAGAAACAGCTAATGGCTCATCTGGGTAATTCCTGGGAATCGGGATATACTTTTGTCTTTTATATCACCAAAAAGGTTCATCGGAATTTTTCGACAAATTATGATTTATTTTGCTGACACATTGTAAATATAATTACCGTTCCGATTCAAATTTCGGACGATTCAAATTTCGGACACTTTCATTTTTAATTAAATATTACATCCAGTTAGAAACAAAGTAATAATGTTAGATGATCGTGGAGGGCACTAGTCAAAAAAATTTAAAATTTACAAGACATGTGGATCATATTCGACCGAGATAATCTACTTTTAAAAGTGTCCGAAATTCGAGTTTAAGTGTCCGAAATTTGAATCGGCACGGTACAGTAGGTTACAAATTTAGAAATCCTTCAATCAAAATTTAACCCACAATCTTGGTAATCGCTTCCAGCACGATATTAAGGTTATGGTTCCTCTCCGTCGGATGTCTTCTTCGTAGTTTTCTACATCTCTAACGTTTAATAATCTGTCGAGGTCTTGCGCTTGAACCAGCAACTTGGCTAAGTTAAGCTTAGAGCAACTTTCTTTAGCAGACTGATACTGTGCAGATGAGGGTAGTCGGAACTTGTTTCCCTTTCGACAGGGTTCAAACAGTTCATTTATATCTGATTTTGATACTTGTTTCAGGTCTTCATACTCTAGACCTTTTTTCTGAAATAAAAAAAATCAAAATGAATAACAGATATTTGTAAAGACCGTGAGAAAAACTGATCAATTAAAATTAAAAATTAAATATCATTCGAAACTCTGAAAACAGTTATCATAGTTTGAAAATGGGCTCACAAACTCCCAGAACATCCCGAAACTTCTGGATTCTTCAATATCCAGCTGGTATACCTAGAATTTGAAAATTTTTCGGAACATCTAGAATTCCTGGAGAATCAGAATTTTCTGGAATTTCCGGATCTTTCCAAACTACTGATCCTGAAACTACCGAGACCGGATCTGCAGGTACTTCCGGAATGTCTGGAAATCTCAGAACTTCTGGAACTTAAAACACTTGTTTAACTCCTAGAATTTCTGGTAATCCCGGAACTTCTGGAATTCCCAGAACTTATCAGGGAACTTATTAATCTCTCGTAACTTATGAAACCCTTGGAATTCCTGTAATATTTGGAACTGCTAATTGGATATTGAACCTTCCGGAACTTCAGAAACTAATACACGGATCCAGTGTTTCCATTTTCTCCGAAGTGATTAAAAACTTTTGTAAAGTTCAGTACTGTTCGAAGTTATTCTGTACGTGCTATTTTTTCTGAAATGGTCCAGTACTTTCCAAAGTGATCGTAAGCTATTGCAAGTTATTCAGTACTTTCTGAAGTGATTCTGAAATCAGTGTACTCTCTACAACTCGAGTTATAGAATAATAATCCCATACAAATTCATTATCGCAGTAGCCATGACACTCATTTTTATTATGGTTATATAACTCGATATCGAGTTAGTGGACATCGAGTTGTGGAGAGTTGACTGTACTTCATCTATGTTGCCAAAATCGAGACCTTTTTCGATGTGTCACAATTGGGTGGCTTAGCGATAAGAATCAATACTCCCTTGAGTGATTCCTGTTGAAAAACTATTGAAAATTCGTGGAAGTGAGAAGGATCTCTTGCTTTTTTACGGTCTAATTGACCTACATTTGGAAGCGACCAGCGCTGTTATTGCCTACCGTAAAATATGAGATCACCAGTTTTTACACATTGCTGATGCATGCTAGTCCAACGCATCGTTTGTTGCTTCTCTGTCAGGTGATCTGGTAATAACGGAGTAGAAACCGCGAGCGGTTAATCATTCTTATGCTCAATTATGTATGTACTATCTGAAGTGGTTCAGTATTTTCTGAAGTAGTTCAGTTTGAAAAGTAGTGATTCCGAGATTTTCTAAAGTGTTTCAGTAGTTTCAGAAGAGATTTTGAATGTTTCTGTGCTCCCTATTTTTTTCTGAAGTGATTAAATATTTTCTGAAGGAATTCCAAACTTGAAGTGATTAAGTTATTACAAAGTGATTCAGCTCCTAAAGAAGTGATTGTAAACGTGAGAGAATTGATACAGTACTTTTCGAAGTTTTGTTAAGATGTTCAGTTCTTTTCGGAATTATTTAGTTTTTACGGCAGCGATTACAAACTTTCTGGGAAGACTAAGGAATTCCAAAGAGATTCAGAAATTTTCTTAAGTCATTCAATACTTTCCGAAGAATTTCAGAGCTTTTCTGAAGTGATTCATTACTTTCAGAATTGATTTCAAACTGTTCAAAAGTGATTCAATTCATTTTAAAGTGATTCAGTACTTTCGGTAGTGATTACATACTATCCGGAAAAAGTCTCCTTAATAAAGATATAAAAAAAAAACTATCCGGAATCATTCAGTACTTTTCGGAGTGCTTCCAAACATGTCTGAAGTGATTCAGTACTTTCGGGAGAGATTCCAAATTTTTCTGAAGTGATTCAGTACTACCTTGAATGAGTGCCTTCCGAATTGATTATGAACATTCTGAAGCGATTCAGTATTTCCAAAGTGATTCCGAACGTACCTGAAGTGATTCAGTGCATTCAAAACTGATTCAATTATTTTCGAAGTGATTGGGTTCTTGCGGAAATTATTACAAAATTTCTGGGATGATTCAGTAGATTCCAATATGAATCTGAAGTTTTCTGAAGTGATTCAATACTACCCGAAGATATTCCGAGCTAACAGTGATTCAGTACTTTCCGAAGTGATCATGAACTTTTCCAACGTGATTCCAAACATTCCTGAAGATATTCAGTATTTTCCAAAGTGACTCTGAACATTTCTGAAGTGATTCATAGCATTCCTAAGTTACTCAATTATTTTCTAAGTTGTATACTTTGTCTTAAGTCTTCGCTCCAATGATAAATGCTGTAAAAAACTGGCATTAGTTGCGTGTATAAACGTTGCCGTAACGGTATTTGGTTGTTGTTCTCGGAAAAAGGAAACTATTACCGCAACGACTAGCACGCTTGCTTGTATTGGTAATACCGAAAATATTTCAAGTAAAAAAGCACGCCTCCAGCTTCCAACATCAACACAGGGAAGACAAGAGGAGCAGTTGTTGGCTGGATAGTGCACACATAAATAAATCACATAGTCGGTGTAATATATCCATGTGAATTTCACATAGCTTTCATGTGATCCCATAATTGGAAATTGGACCACTAAATCACATGAACGTTTCGTGTCCAATTAAATCTATATTATTACTCATATAGAATTTCTTATGCTAAGTGATACTCAGATAAAAATCATTATTTTTGCTATTGGAAAAAAATCATGTGCGTTCCTAATAGAAACTAAGTGCAAACTTTTTTCAGTGTACGAAGTTGAACTCATATATTATACGAATAAAGCGTAATAGGGGAGAGGTCTACTTCGGCTTAATAGCCCATGCTGGGCCTATCGAGCATAAAACATCGAATGTATCTATGATTACCCCATAAATGAAACAATTATACATATGGTACGATATTTAAGTTCAAAAGCTACCAAACGCAGTGCTGATAAAAATCATTTATTGTACACTCAACGTAGCTGAAAATGAAGACAACCTTAACAGATAGACCGACTACTTGCATGAATCTGAATTTTGACATAACAAAATTCTCTTGATCAAGGCAACCTCTGAGTATTGCAATCAACATTTTTGTTTTTCTTCATTTATGGCTGGATGTTCATTGTCGCCTCCGTTGTTGTCAATATTAATATTCGTCCTAATCTTGGTGGGGATAATTTTGAGGATCAAATGTAAAATGATTATTTTCATTTTACACAAATATAGCACTGCAGGACGTGTCGTGTAAGTTTTCATACACAAGCCGATGGCAAATTATTGCCTCATGCTGAATTGATGATAAAATCCCGGTTTTAGGCTCTGAAGTCAACAATATTCAAAATAATCATTTTGCCAAGCATGAATTTGATTATTGGCTTTTGAGGATCATTTCTGATTTTGATTTGGATAATCAAGTGCTGGAGAATATCAACAAACACGTATTCGTTGATGTATAATGAACTCGTTTGTTCATTTCGCTCGTACGTAACAGCGAAGATTTTCAAAACAAACGCTATTCATCTACACTGGGTTGAAGCGTTACTCCTAGCGTGTGATTGTAAGTGATAAAAACAGACACTGGAAGAACACGTGATATAAATGTTTATACTCATTATTCTCGATAGAATCAACTCTTTTCTCCATTCGATAGCCCGAAGTGCACCGTCATTGCATTTCAATGCGTGAGGCCACATTTCGTACCCATAGGCCGAGTTTACTGTAAATAAGGGGTGTTACATTTTCAACAATATCTCAACAATTTGTTACTCTTCATCAAATCTAGTAGTACGTATAGAAAGGTGAATACATTTATTAGCTACCTATAGTAGAAACATTCAATTTAAAAAAAAATAACCCGTTTGAAAAAGAGGGATGAAAGTGCGGATTGCGCTTAATAGGCCAAACATTAGCTCTAAACCCAATTAGCGCCAGATGACAGCACTGAACAAAAGTTTTCTCTTAGTTTCTATTAGGAATGCACATAATGTTTTTCCAATAACAAAAAATATTTTCATATGTGTATCACATAGCATAAGCAATTCTATGTGAGAAATCATATAGATTTCATTGGACACATAACGACACATGTGATTTAGTGGTCCAATTTCCAATGAAAATTAAGTGAGATTAAGGTATTTTCCACTGGTTATGTGATTTATTTTATGAGTGAGGCAAAACGAATGTTTCCAATTGGTTCAAGGAACTTCCCTCTTTTTTTTTAATTCCAAATTGTCGAATCATCGGGAAAATTATAACTTAGCCATTTTTAACCAAATGAGCTATCTGTGCATTTTGGAAGTGAACAAATGTTTCAAATTGCATTAATGAAAATGTTGTGATTTTAATCGAATTAGACTCATTTCAATTTGCTCATGTTCTTAAATCTCACAAATTAAAAAAAAAAACTTAAACAATATGATTATGAGACGTCACGGTTGATGCATGTGTTTATGATGATTGATGTCATTGGATCCTCATGGTTATATAATTGAAGAAATGCATTACAAGAGCATAATTACCCCACACGCCGCCGCCGACCAATTTTGAATCGACGCACACCTTTGATCTTACTCAGTCGAAGTCTGGCCTTCATGATGGTCCAAAACTTCTCAATCAAGCGAAGTTCTGGCGAGTTCGGTGGGTTGATGTCTTTTGGTACTAAAACAACATTGTCTCTGTACCAGTCTAACACCGGCCGCGCGTAGTGACAGGATGCTAAATTCGGTCAACACAGCGTCTCGCCTCCGTGAGACCACAGGAAGGGTAGCAGGCACTTCTGGGAGCCCGTTGATGGTACCCGTCGTGATGTACGGCTGGCTCATCTTGCCGCACCCACAGATGGCCTGCCAAACCAAGAACTTTTTGGCGAACTTGTCCACCTTCTTTTTCCTTACCTTCTCAGGAACGGCCAACCGTGATGTACTGGCAACGTAAAACTCCCACCCCGGCAACTGCTTTGTGTTCGCCTTGCTGTAAGTCTCGTCTTCCATCACGACACACCTCGGTTTCGTCAGCCACTCCCGGTACAGCTTCTTGGCGCCGTGTTTTGTTTATTGTTCCGGTTCGGTGCCTTCAGGACCTTATAGACGTGGATGTAGGCATATCTCTCCTTTTTTTTTGATAAACCAGATGGAATCATTCGCCTTCTTCATTGCATCATGAATCGAAAGATTCGACCGACGCTTGAACAGACTCAACACCTTCCTGGCCTTCACCGGGTCAGTTGTCTTCGGTTATGTGCCGCAGCCTGCTCGCCGCTAAGTCGTCCGGGTCTCCTTGGATGACTTCACCACCCGGGAAATCGTCTAATGATGGATTCCCAGGTGTTTCCCGATCCATCTGTGGGACGCAATCAGATTTTCCACGACGGTACACAAGAGTTGTTGGTGGATCTGCTGCCATATCGATAATCACTTGACAGATTTTGATGAAATTCTGCCAACGTAAGCATTACAATTTTAGCTAGTTTTAGTCAAAATTTAATCAATTTTTACCCACGCGCTAAAAATTTACACACTAATCAATGTTTCTCACCTTTTTTTTTTTTGAGTACAGTCTTCACATAAAATTCCTTGAGTTTTCAAGATTTATTCCACAGCTTTTACGGAAAATTTCCAGGTTAATATGAAAGCTGTTTTCCGCTGTTTTTGAAAGAATTTGCGGAATGATTCAGTGCTTTCCAAAGTGATTTCGAATATCTATTAATTGTTTTCGATCTTTTATGAAGTTATTCAGTACTTTGTGAAATGACTCTTAACATTTCTGAAGTGATTCAGTACTTTTTGAAGTGATTCCAAACTGTTTCTAAGTGATTTAGTTCGTTCAGAAGTGATTTCAAACAGTTCCTAAGTGATTTAGAAGTTTCCGAAGCGATTGAAAACATTTCTGAATTGATTTAGCACTTCCAAAGTGAGCCCAAACTTTTCTGAAGTCATTCAGTACTTTCTGAAGTAATTTCGAACTTTTCATAAGTTATTCAGTGCTCTCTGAAATGATTCAGTACTTTCCGAAGTGATGTCGATCTTTTTTATATGATTCCAAACTTCTCTCCCATTATCATGTCAAAATTTCTATCTTACGCCACGAAGTAGCGCCAGCTTTTGTCCTCAAATCAGGATTTGCACCGTTAGTGGTTAACCTCAGTCAGATGAACTGTTTAACAGTTCAGTGGTATTATTTAACTTTTTTCCCCCGATCAGGGGCACAGGGCACTTCAATTTTAATATTTTGTCAATTTTTCTCGTACATGTTCACCAGAGATGTAGGCCATTTCAAATTAAATATTAAAAAAAAATCTCAAATTATACGATTTTGATAATTTTTCTCCGAACTTGTCTACCAGGGGCGCTTTCCATTTCAAATTACTGATTTTTAAATTTGACCGGAACATGTATATCAGACGCTAGTTATTTCAAATTTAATATTTTTAAAACTTTTCGTCGAAACTTGTTAATTGGAGGTATAAGTGTTCGAGGGGACTGACTTGGTTGCAGTGTATTTTTAATATTTAACATTTCGGTGAGATTTTGCTCTCATTGGATTGCTGAATTTTACCTATTTTGTAAATTTTTTTTCGGTTTGTAGCTAAGTAGTCGACTTCTCGCGACTACCTACAACCACAGCACTGCAAAGCCACTCCAATGCGAAATATCCTTTTACAAAGTGTATGCATTCTTCACAAGCGTTCACAAGCTTTTGCAAGATCTTGCAAGACTTGTGAGCGATTATGAGGGGTGCTTATGCTTAAAAAATGGATATTAAAATACCTATAAATACTGATTTTTTAAACCTTCACAGTGTAAATTTCAGTTCAATACGATGCACATAAATGGAGCGTCACATATCATATAAGTTTACATTATAAGCCGTGTAATGTTCTGATACATTTCATGAAATGATACAATTATTGTATACAAATGCTTATCTTTGTAAAGAACATTGATTACAAGTTGCTCGTTTGCGTGAATTGAAATACAGGTTTACGTGAATGTATCTTCACATCACAATTAAAATTCAATTTTTTTTTGCTGTATTGATATCAGGTAACGTTCCTGGTTGCTTCAGTTTCAGCACCGTGTTCATTTATTTCCAAAAATAATATTACCGCTTTCATAGCAAGCATAGTTTGAACTTCCAAATCGAGCACTGGACAAGCCCATTGATAATTATTACTTTTACTTTCAGATTAATATAATCATCACGTAAAAAACTCATAAAAAATGATCATCCCTCGATTGGCTCGCCATCGTCTTAAGCATGTAAGGCAATTAGTCTACCCGTAGGCGCTAAGCAGACTTCCATCTACGAAGACGAACCACGTTTACAACCTCAACAAGAAACTGCATTCGCATGCAAGCAAATCCAGCCAAACGGAACAAGAATCATCGCACAAAGGAGTACCCCCTAAAATCCAATAAATTGACCCTTGATCGGCGATTTGAATCGATTGCGGGTGACCGACCGACTACCGAAAAATAATACTAGTTTTGGACTCTCACCCTCCCGTCCATTTGGTCAGCTCGGCAAAGCAAAACCGACACTAAATATCTGAACAAACCAAAGCGGCCTTAAATGCTGTAGTAGCTGCAGCAATCGAGGGGAATGGGAACCGCGTTTGTTCCGCTTCTATACCTCAGCGCATTTGTCTCCGCAGTTTATGGGAGTCTGTGGCATGCTACATACACACTCACGGGATGTTGCTTCCTATTAAATAGATACATAAATAAATATCGCTTTGTTTACCCTACATATTTATAATTAATCTATTTTATTTTATTTGTTTGCCGGTTTCCCATGCTTTTTGCGAATGCAATTCGGGGAAGGAGGCATTCAGAGACTAACCGCACCGAGTGCCACTGCTGGCTGCTGCTGCTGGTAGGCCACCAATTACGATATGTGTGGACCCTGTGGCTCTCCGGGTGACTTTTTTTTTTTATTGGGCAGGTAGGAGGTTGTTTGTTTTTGCTTTCGCCTGTGTTGTACACGTTCTTCCGGAATTTATTTGCACTTGATGACAATTATTTTGCTGCAGAATTGTTGGGGTGTTTTTTTTTTGGCTGTTGCTTAATGCCAGCAGAAATTATTTTATTGCTGCAGACTGCAACTGCTCTATTTCGAAGGGATTAAGTTTGTTTTGGATAAAAATTATTAGGGAATTAATGGATGTGTTGGGTCCTAGGGATGGGGTAGCGATGTAACAATGGATCTATCAGAACTTACACATTAATGATGCACTAATATTTTGTAAATTCCAAGACTGAGCGTTTCGACGACTTTGCATCAATGGCTACTTTTAGCACTCAAATTCACTTGGTAGAAAATACTTGCTCCCAAAAGAAAAAAAAGAACAACAGCAAACCTTTTGCTCACCACACTACACTTCAATTTATTCCAATTACATCCCCTATTTGAGATCAACTTCAACTGACACAGGACATATTCTCCGTTCATTGAGATAGAAATTCATAATCAAAACAATCCACAATCCTATTTGCTGCTGCTTCCTGAATCCACCCTTAAAATCGTTCATCCAAATCAACCCCGTCAACGTCACGTCGTTCTTCATTCATCTCACCAATAACAATATTGGCAAGAACGGAGACCCAAACGTCTAATAATATTCGTAACACGAAAGGGGACGCAACCAAAAGCCGTCAAATGCCGGCAATTTCCTCCATGGGAGTGAGCCGGTTTCCGTGTTATTTTTTCATCGCTTTCAAATCGCATGGCACGTGACCGACACGGGAGTGACACCATCACAAAACGGATAACATAATCCACGCACTTCCACCGCATCACTTCCCTATCAACCCCGGCCCGAGGTTGATTGTTTTCCCAAACACTTTACCTAATTTAGAAAGCAAAGGTTTTAACTGCTTGTAATGGTTTGGAATTGGCTTCCGGCGCAGGACTGGTGACGATTTTAATTCGTGAATTTAAATCAAACAAATCAATCTTCGCAATCACGTCTTCTGTTGGTTCAATTTCACGCACCCGCTGCTAAACGATGCGTTTGTATTGCCGTGCACTCCCTCGAATTCCTCACACCACCACCACCGCCCGGATGGAAACTGTCACATCTTATTAGCCCATCCGAGGTTTCCGAGTGCTCCCGCCTCACGTTCTATTTGCACTGGTCACGTGCCCATTCGTACGACAGCGGCAGTAGGCGGACGTCGTCACTTACTCTCACCGAGCCATCATCGCATCGCATCGACTAGACTGGTTTAACTAGGTACGATGGATGGTTGTTTGAACTACCACCCAACGCCAGTTCAACGATATTGGTTTTCAACTGTCCTCCCCTTGGCCACCGCCGCCGCCGTCATCACATCGGTTGATGTGCATTTATCTGTCATCGGAGGGCATCCCATCAGGAGTTCGGTTGTTGCCATCCGAGGTCCACGGGCGAGAAGGCGAATTTCAACTCACAGCACGTGTCAGTTTTGCTCATCGAAGTCTGTTTAGCATCAGTTACGATTCAAATTGATTTTTAACCTCGCGTGCAACCTGGTATTCTTCAGTTCTCCAACCCCGACCAGAAAGGAATGATACCATTGTTACAACTTCTGTTATTGATAACAAATGTATCGGACTGAAAAAAATAGTGGGGTTGTGTACTAGACACGACCGCATGGTTGACGAAGATTACGTTAAGCTGCTTAGTGAAATTCTTGTGCATTTTTCTTGATATTGATTTAAAATACAGTTGAATGATGTTAATCCTATGGACATATTTTGAATTTCATACTTATGTAGTAACATTTGGTTAAATTCAGGACCTCATATAAATGCGAATCGAGTCCCTTTGAATCTCAAGGTGATGGACTTTCGTGTCTGCTATTCAACATCGCGTTAGAAGGTGTGATCAGAAGAGCTGGGATAGACACGAGTGGCACGATCTTCAGGAAGTACACCCAACTTCTTGGCTTCGCCAATGACATCGACATCATGGCAAGGAGCTTTGAGACGATGGCGGAAACGTACATCAGACTGGAGGCTGAAGCTAGACGGATTGGACTTGCCATCAATGCATCAAAGAAAAAATACATGAAAGCAAGAGGTTCTAGGGAAGACAATGTTAGCCTCCCACCCCGAGTTCAGATTGACGGTGACGAAATCGAGGTGGTCGATGAGTTCGTGTATTTGTGTTCACTGGTGACCGTCGAAAATGATACCAGCAGAGAAATTCAAAAATGCATTATGGCAGGGAATCGTGCCTACTTTGGACTCCGGAGGACGCTCCGGTCGAAAAAAATTCGTCGCCGACGAAGTTGACTATCTACAAGACACTGATTAGACCGGTGGTCTTCTACGGACACGCGACCTGGACTATCCTCGAGGAGGACCAACGCGCCCTTGGTGTTTTCGAACGAAAGGTGTTGCGTACCATCTACGGTAGAATGCAGATGGATGACGGAACGTGGAGGATGCGAATGAACCCCGAATTGCACCAGCTGATGGGAGAACTTTCCATCGTCCACATTGCAAGAATTTTGCGACTACGGTGGGCTGGGCACGTCGCAAGATTGCCGCACGACGACCCAGTGAAAATGGTTCTAGAAAGCGACCCAACAGGAACAAGAAGAAGAGGCACGCAGAGGGCAAGGTGGTTCGACCAAGTAGAAGGCGACCTGTGGACCCTTCTCAGACTACGAGGCTGGCGAAGTGTGGCCATGGATCGAGTAGCAGATCACAACAAGGCCTTAGCCGAATACATAAATGCGAATACATATTCTATTACAGTTGGTTCCTAAATGGCAATCAGATATGAAGGTAGTGCTTTCTTTTATTCCCTATCACATCAAGATTTCTAGAGCACAAATCTTCGACGCTGTTGTGACATCACTCATGAAATTGGAGCTCCTTGTCTACTGCAATGCAGCAAACGTGAAGTTCCAATCCTTTAAATTTGTCGAACCTCTTAACGGAATCCCGTTATGAAGAGCTTTGAGTGGGTTGGTTTATTTCTTTAAAATTCCGTTATAATTGCTTATCTTTTGACAGATATTTCGTCTACTACTTACAGACTTCATCAGTGCCAAGTACTCAACACCACTAGTGCATTGTCGTTCTTGACCAGCACAAGCTGATCTTTTTCCATGTTCGCCATTTTGAATATATTAGCCGACAGGTCACTAGCGACCTCCAACCTTCGTCGCCATACACGCAAACACTACAATGTAGCCCTTTGTTGTCTTCACACCTCGAACGCAGGATGCACGAACCTTCAGAGGACCGGCCCATCATCCGGGACACAAGAAGATTGCCCATGAGTTAAGTTGCTGCCCTTATAAACAAATACCATAGATTAACGATAACCTAAAAAGCAGAACTATTGAACGATTAGACGAACAGCTTTTACGAGTCCGATCATCCAATACTGGCGTTTCTGTGGTGTGAAAAAAGTGATTTCCCTATCTATTACAGATTTCAAATTTCAGTACCTAGCACTGACCAAACTGGACGGTACCTATATTTATGCTTTAAGATTAGCATTGTTAGTCCCTCCTACTTAGAGAATTATGCCATGGAACGACTTGCTATTCCCCGCCCCCATATGAAAAAAATGCTGGAATTGTAAGCTGTTCCATAGCATCATTATCCAAGCAGGGTAAATGACGGCTTCAGCAGTACCTTAACCTATTATCGTCACTTGTGTGAGTTCAGATTGATAGTAGAATTATTACATAAGTATCTCTGTGAACTTTGAGGGTATAATCCCAAAAGAATTTCGCACAATTCAACAACGATTTTTAAGACAATTCAACAACGGGGTGTTTCAGTGACGGGAAAAGTGATTTCACTATCAAAGATTATAGATTTTTTTCCAGATTTCCCGGTTCACTGAACACCCTGCTGATCTCACACCTGTCCGACATCATTCTATCGGCTCTCCACAAATGAGAAAGCGAGATATGTACAGAAATTCCATGAGAAAAGCACTACACTCAATCGGGGGATGTAAGATTCGCTTACAATTATGTGGGATTCATCAACTTCTAACATTCGCTGCGATGTTCATGAACAGAGGATGATAGGAAGTGGAACTAACATTCATTGTAATAAATTTTTGGTTTGCGTGTACCGTTAAAAAAATACTCCGCAACGATCTTTCCGAACAATTCGAGAGCGCGAACTAAAACCGAACAGAACTACTTGACTGTCAAGCAGGGAATTCATGAGCGGAGGCGCAACAGCAGTGCTGTCATAAAAACGATTTTTTTTCATAAAAACAGTGATACAATTGTTTTCACTGTTTTTATGAAAACAGTGATAAATTTATGAGTATTATTTTGTGACTATGGCATGACCAGATACTCCCGCGTAACTAACTCAGTAGCATGAGACCCCTGAACTGTATCGCAGGGCCAGCATGTTACTGGGTATTCGGAGGGGCTACGCGGACAAAGTATGAATACACAGGAATGTTTACATTTTCTAAAACCATTTATTTGCCCTTTTCTGTGGCGTGTGGGTGTGGGTTTTCACATATATGTGGCGTGTATGCTAGGGTTTAAAATTTGCACTGCACTCACTGCTGCAGCGGGATCTCCTACGGCGTCGCGTCGATGGCTTTGAACCACACGGCTGCTCCTGCACTACCGTGTGGCCGGAAACTTACGGTGCGGGCTGCAGACAGTGTTGTTGCAGCTTTGGGAGAATGGCGGATCTGGTGGCGTTCATCAGCCACATACGGCTCAGCAGGCGTTGCTGGCTCGTTTGGCTTGCAGGCGTCTTCCGTCGTTGACTGACAGTGGCATGGCCACCTTGGTCGAGCCGAAACGGGACCCTCCTTGGCAATTAAGGCCACCGGCCTGAGGCAATTGTCCATGATGGACATTGTCGTACCTAATGAGGGCACCAATAAGGTCAGGCCCCCTCCAGAACTACGTAGCCCCCCCAGAGTTTTTAGTTTTTTTTTTTTGACGCGCCGGTATTTTGTCATCATTCAGCTTGTCAAGTTCGATGTTACTATTCAACAGCGATTAATAATTTATAAAGTCCATTAAGTTCACTACTTTTCTTATAGGAGAAACAATTTTGAGAAATTATAGTATTTCGATAGCAAAATAAGACGTTTTAGGCTCTAAAAATTGACCAAAAATTTCTGGGAACTTCATAAATCTTCAGCAGAAATCGTAGAAACAAGGAGCTTGGCTAATATAAGGGAACTTTTTTGAAGCCTCATAAACTTGCGATAGTTGTGGAAATTACGTACAAATTCAAGAAATGTCGTTCGTGGAACTTCGTGGAAAATCAATGAGAAACGTAGAATTGCAGCAAACTTTGTAGATGTATTGCCAATTTCGTAGAGTTTTGAGGAGCTGCGTAAAACTTCATATAAGTGTAAGGAATTTTGAAAAAGTTCAGGGAATTTCGTAGAAGATCTAAAAATAGTTCAATAAACTTTTAAAATCTTCAGGGATCCTCGCTTCAGTTAAGGACCTTCGTTGAAAATTGTGACAGATCTTACTTCAAAAAAGCTCCATGAACTTCTTGGAGGTTTTGCGAACTTCGTTAAATTTCAATTAGCTTTCCAGATGTTCAAGAATGTTTGTAGATGATAGTTTTCTTTCCTGAAGTACAAAGATGTTCAGAGATCTTCGTAGAGATGGAAAAAATATGGAATTTGGAATAAATTCTGGGAAAATAAGTAAAACTTAAGGGAGTTTTATAGATGTTCAGAAAACGTTGCTTGATGCATTCAGACATCCTTCCTAGACAGCAGGAAATATTCAAAAGATCTCCATATAGACGAGATATTAGTAAAATTTATTGGAAATTTTTCCAAAACTTCAGCTGGATCATGCTCTGTGGATCTACAACCAATTCAAATATTCTTTCAAGACTACAGTCAACTCTAGGTTGTTCAGGAAGTATTCCAACTAGTTTACCAGCTTATTGAATCTGATGGAATCTTAAATGATGAGTCTACATTTAATGGGCATGTTTGTACATTCTCTATATGGAAGACCCGTGCCTTGGTGATTTAGCTATCAGTAATTCCATAGTAAAACGATATAGTGGTTATCAGAATTTTGTTAAAAATTATAGTATTGTTCCTTATCGCAAAATATTTGCCTGGTATTTTTTTCCACCCTCTCCAATCTTGGTAAAGAGTGATGATCAAAATCGATTTGTACCTTCCTAAAGTTGTCCTTGTTCGCTATCTACTCTGTATCACAGACAAACAGACGTAACACTTCATTGTGTATCTTCGTTCACGCATTTAATGGTTGATTTGAATATTATCAGTTTCGCGAACTTCTCGCCGCAGCGCTGGCTTCGGATCACCTTGACGTTTCTATACATTCTATACAACTTTTATGCAATATTGTTTGCAAGTTAGCGAGCAAGCTAGTTTTCCGTGAGAAGCCCGAGAGATGTCGTTACTGAGGTCCTATGTATTGAGATACTATGTTTTCAAGAACAACTTTTTCAAAGAGTTACGTCTGTTTGTCTGTGTCTCTATGTAAAATTTTCACACTGACGGAACTATCAACTCAATACTTTCATCTCCTCATCTATCATATAAAATTACCACTTTAGTCTGTTATTTGAAATTAGCATCTTCAACTATGTAAATCGTTGACTTCACGCAGAAGTAATACAAAACATATAGTCACAGTAGTATTTTTAATTTTTTCATTAGGGTGACCATTTCTATGTTAGGGTTGTCCAAGAAAATGATTTTTTAAATTTTTTTTTCAAAAATTTTTGAACTGTTAAAAAAAAGCTAATTAAAAATACTTTTTAAAAATATATAGTGATAGGGGAAATAGCTCTATTGTTGGTCTTTGGATCTAAGATTGGGCCCATCGCTAGAATCTGATATTTATCAATTTTATCTAGATGAACGCGTCATTGGGACAGTACTAATGGATATTTTTGGTCACCATTGAAAATTTAGTCGATTGCTGAATTTATGCATGGGCCCAAATTAGGGGCAATTAGGCTGACATTACATCTATTTCCCCTATTAGAAAATTACGATTTTGTAATGAAAAATATTGATTGTATTTTTTATTTAAGAAAGATATATTGAAACATATGGGTATGGGTTCTCAAAACTATTTTTATTTTAACATTCAGAATGTTAAGAATTGTGCATGGACATATATCTTTAACATTTTCATAAGTCTTAAATGTATTAAATTTATTCTGTGTGCACTTTACCATGTTTCAAAGTCAGAACTTTAGAAGATTATAAAATTCAAACTTCTAGAATTTAATTTTGCTTCCTATATCTGAGATTTATTTGATGATGAAATATTCGAAATCTAAAAAAAGCTAGATACAAAATACATGGAATTACCTGACTCTAAGAATTTTCTTAAGTTTGAGATACTTAAATTCATGAGATCCGAACGCTATGTGATTTAATTACAAAAAGCATGAACAAACGATCATTGCTTGTTCAAAATGACTAAGTTTTTAAGGCTCTCTCATCGAGGTCCCAATCTATGTTATGAAATAAATATACCTAAATTTATGTTTTATCCATTAAAGTAATAGTAAGCCTCAATGTCATATAATTGGTCACAGAAAAAAATACCCAAACATAAGTTGGCTTGACGCAATTTGATTGAAGAACATCTTCGCGAGTTTCTATTTAACCGTAGTTTAACAAAATAAAAAAAAAATGCAACAGCCCCCTCCTAGGCCCCCTCCAGATAAATTTTCTAACTACGCCAATGGAAGCCATCTTGACTTCCGAACCGAGCCGTGTGAGGCCGTTTTATTTACAGTACGAGGTCCTGAACGGAGGCAGTCCAGCATCCCGGAAACCCCACAAGGGGGGGGGGGGGTTACACTAACTTCATTTTACGATACCGGTATACACGGACGCCTGATTACTTCAGCTCATTAGAAGGTTTTTTTTTTGAAGATGGCCACTCACATGCCTTTTGCCGATCATTCTCCATTTTTAGCATAAGGTTACGATTTTCCTCCCTTTAGTATCGTTTGAGTGTTTTTGCAGCGGTACTATCCCTATCGCTGCTGTGTGTTGCCTTCTGTATTTGATAATAAAATACGTGAATTTTCCAAACAACAACAACTCATACAGACGAAAATCCACGGATTGTAACCATCTGGTTACAATTTAGTAAGGATTTCGTTTTCCTTAAAGGACGGCAAAAACACCCATTATGTAGCGTATTTGACGGGATCTCATGAGGATCTCATCATCTATCAGTTAGTAACAACGCAACCCGCTTCATATTTTAACAGATTCCCACCATCACACCAGATCCCACTCTTCAAGGTGCAGCATCGCGCCTGTGAGCAAATAGGTTTTCGTACTCACAAGAACATTCATTCTGTGCTCACGTATGCACCCAGCCAAATGAACATGAGCCCGAGCGTATGTGTAAAGTTCATGCGCGCACTTCGTTTTCTTCAGCGCTCGAATATCAATGTTTGCACCCAAGCGCATACGCTGGTTTCTTTTTCAACATTTTGTTTTCGAGTAAACGTGTGGTGTGTGTGACGAATGCGAAATATTTTATTGGTGATTTAGTAGCGTTACCTATTCAGATATCCTTTAAATTTGTCGAACCTCTGAACGGAATCCCTTTATGAAGAGCTTTGAGTGGGTTGGTTTATTTCCTTTAAATTCCGTTATAATTGCTTATCTTTTGACACATACGCGTAATTCGTCTACTACTTGCAGACTTCATCAGTGCCAAGAACTTAACAACAGTGGTGTTGAGTACTTGGCACTGATGAAGTCCGCAAGTTTTAGACGAAATATGCGTATCTGTCAAAAGATAAGCAATTATAACGGAATTTAAATGAAATAAACCAACCCACTCAAAGCTCTTCATATTCAGATATCTTTTATCACAAGAAGTAATCGTTGGTAAGTAAGACTGTAAAGTTAAAAAATATATATTTCAGCAGAAGCATATTTAGTGTAGTAATCCGCGCACTACATCGTATGGCAGCCATTTTCATCCAAAAATTCTCAAAGCAAATTACAATTTCTTGATGGGGGTGATTTCTATTAGAATGCTTATTTATATAAGAAAGCTCTTTATAGGTCGTATTTGTATTTTGGTTAGACTTATTTGAAATTCACTATATATTTCTTGTGTGAATGGATATACTTATTTTAATGACAAATACAACCATTGAGGTACGTAGCAACATCGATTTACGGAGGCAAACATATAACATTCTTATGCGATACCAGTTGGGACACAGTGACTGCAGGGGCCTCAGATAGCCTAGTATTATTCTAAATGTTTTAAGCACCTGCTTACTTGTTTCCATAGTTATATTTAACTTTACACTATATACATTATGTTTATTTTATGCAAAGAACAGCATGTGATTTTAAGTAGGGAAAATTCTCGAAATGTTAGTGGGACTGGCATTTAAACCTCAAAATTAATAACTATAAAAATGCATCTAGAACACTAGGTTGCTTGGAAAGCGAAAAAGCAGAAGAATTGTATGCAAGCAACATTATCTGCGAATGTCCTCACAAATGCTCAATGATTTGATGACTAGTTGGTTCAGTCGTTATTTGTTATTTTGATTTTAATTGATAGATTTGATTTGTAGTTTTATTGTTTATGTAGTTAAATAAATAGAAACTATAAAATGAGCATATTACTTAGCAATAATAGAAGAAAAAACCCACCAACCATTTTCCAAATTTGTGTGCAGCTTTTGTCCGACATTTCTTTATTTCGGAATACTGCATCCACTTCCTTTATCAATCCTTCTTTATTACTATAAGTCTTTTAAAAGTAATCTTTAATTAATGATTTACTGGCAACTGCTCGCAGTCAGAAAGATATTGGTGTTGACAATTTTCGCAAAACCGGACAAAATTTCTATTTAAATTACACACGTTAAACCCCATTTAACATCTAGTCAACCGACCATTCACGTAAAACCTCCGAGTGCAACCTCGATGTTCGAGCACAGGCGCAAGCACGAAACATCATTTATTTATTTATTTATTTATTTATTTATTTCGTCAACCAACGTAGACTAGTACATATGAGAATACAGTTTTGTTTTCTTAAATTTATTTATTTATTTCGTCAACTTTGGACAAAAGGTTAAAAGTATAATTTTTCTTTAATAAAAATTAAGCAGTGTCAGCTTTCCTATTTTTTATGAGTTATAATGCCTTATGGAGTAAAAATATTGTTTTAGTTTATGCCGAGACATTGTAAAGTCAATGGTTTCGCAGTATTGATTGTAAGAGGCCATCATGCGGTTTAATGGCCCATATTTTGCATAATTTGTACGATGATGTTTTATGGCAAATACATTTCGATTTCGGAGTTGCCGAGTAGGTGCATGGAAATTTAATTTTGATAAAAGTTCTGTGGAGTCAATGCGTTGCGAAACGATATCGTTTACAAATGAAACCATTGCATATTCACGACGCTCTTTTAATGTTTGTATGTTTATAAGCATGCAGCGTGCTTCATATGATGGAAGAGGAAATGATGTCCAACCTAATTTACGAAGAGCGTATAATAGAAATTGTTTTTGTACGGATTCTAATCTTTCTTCGTGCGTGATTGAAAAAGGAGACCATACAATGCTGCAATATTCCAGTATTGACCTCACATAGGCAATATATAGTGTTTTAATTGTGTATGGGTCCTGAAAGTTATAGCAAAAGCGCTTGATAAAGCCTACCATGTTATTTGCTCTGTGAATAATTGTGTTGTAATGGTCTATGAAAGTTAGTTTAGAGTCTAAGATAATTCCTAAATCACTTACTCTTTCACATTTTTCTACATTTTGATTTCCTATTGAAATATTTGAAGTTGTTCTTTTCCTGCTAAATGATATTAAGTTGCATTTTTTACATTCAATTCTAGTAAACTTTTATGCACCATATGTAGAATATGTGTATTTCATTCCGGAATATATTGATGTCTTCTTCATTTCTTATTTCTAAAAAGAGCTTCATGTCGTCGGCATAAATAAGACATTTAAGTTTTTTGAGAATGAAAGAAATGTCGTTTACGTATAGAATAAAAAGAAGAGGTCCCAAATGAGAGCCTTGGGGGACCCCTGAAGTGACTTGAATTGGACTCGATTTCTTTCCGTTGAATTTAATTATTTGTTGGCGGTTAGTTAAATATGATTCAAGCCATTTTAGGAGCCCTGACTCAATTCCAATTTTTTGCAATTTAAAAAGTAGCATTGGTATGTCTATGCGGTCAAATGCCTTGCTAAAGTCTGTATAGAGAGCTTCTACGTGGTTTCCATTATCCATTGCATTCAATGAATAGTCTATAAATTCAAGTAAATTTGTCGAGGTCGAGCGACCCTTGAAAAAGCCGTGTTGCATGTCAGTAATTCTATTTTTGATTTGGAGAAATAATTTTTCGTTGACAATTGCCTCGAAAAGTTTAGGAATGCAAGAGATAATGGCTATACCACGATAATTACGTACGTCAGATTTTCGGCCAGATTTAAAGATAGGCACTAGGAATGAGCTTTTCCAAGTTTTTGGGAAGGTTCCAGATTCCAGGGACATATTAAAAATCCAGAACAATGGAGCAGTGAGTTCCATTGCTAGACATTTAATAAAAACTGGAGGAATTCCGTCAGGTCCAGGACCTTTTGAGGCGTCTAAATTTTTTAAAGCCTGCAAAATATCCTGCACTTGAAGTTGATTGAGGCCAATGTCCCTTGAAAATTCTGGAAAAAAATGCAAAATAATCGCGGTCGCAATCTTCTTCAGAAAATGTCGTATAGATTTCTTGAAAAAATTTTGCAAATAGATTGCAGTTTTTTTCCGAGCTATCACCGACATTTTCGTCGAGTTGCATTATTGAAGGAAAATTGTCAGATTTTAATTTGGTTTTTACGTAATTAAAGAAGTTCTTTGGACAGGACTTTATTTCATGTTCTGTTTTTGCATTATATTCTTCAAATGCAGTACTGATAGCTAAATTCAGTTGATCGCATAGATCCAAATAAATTAATAAATTATTACTACTATTGTGTTTTTTATAAATTTTATGTGCTTTTTGCTTCCGATTTTTCAAGTTTTTTATTTGTCTGTTATACCAGACTGGATTTTGTGTGTTTCTGTTGCGTCTTTTTTTCTTCAAAGGAATTTCTTCCGAAATTATTTCTGTTAAAATTTTGTAGAACACGTCTATACCAATTTCGACATTTCCTACATTCCTTAAAATTAATTGCCAATTGACACTGTTTAATTTAAATTTTATTTTTTCGTAGTCTGCTAATTTGTATTCAAAGACTTCTTCGTATTCGCAGTCGTTGGGTCTTTGGTTTTCATGCATAAATAAAGAATATTCGATTGCTGTGTGAAACGCTTCATTTTTCCACAGTGGATTTAATGATTCGGTCACACAGAAATCTTCATAAATATTCGTTAGTAAAAAGTCCAAATAGCAATTTTGTTGGTTTTTGATGTGGTTAATTTGGTTCAGCCCTAAATTAGCAGTTTTGTCAAAAATGAACTGCAATGTTTCATTATCCCCAACGACTGGGAGTAAGATACATTCATTTTCAGAGTCCAGAATGAAGTCAGCATGGCGTTGATTAAAGTCTCCATAGATGTGAACTTTAACCTCAGGAGGAAGGTCAGATAGAATTTGTTCAGCACTTTGGAAGAAGGCTTCATAAGTGCTTTTATGAGCATGGTCTGGTGGAAAATACACTGAGGCGAACACGTGCGTTTCACCGGCTATGTGTGATTTCACCCAAATATGCTCAAATTCTGTAAATTTTGGTGTAAAGATAATTTCTGAGTTAAAATTGGCCGAAAGAGCTATAAGAACTCCACCACCTGACTTCTTCTGTGTTGCATGAAAATTTCTGTCGTCTCTGAATACATTAAAGGCATTTCCAAAGATTTCTTCACTTTTCACGCTTTCGTCCCAGCTTGTTTCAGTTGCCAGAATGACCGAGAAGGATGAGCATAATAAATTTTGATAGATTTCCTTCATTTTAGCTGGGCTTTTCATGCGATTGAAATTTTGACAGTAAATCAAAATTTCAGTCGCATTCTGTTTATGTGAAGAAATTGTTGGAAGTACGTTGGTTGATAAAATATTTTCATTATTATTATTATTTACACTTACATTTCCATTTTCTTCTGAAAGTGTCCGAAGAGTGTTGTCGTTTGATGAGGTTTCTTCCGAAGTGTGCGTCAATGTCGAGGAAATTTTTGGGTGCTGTAGAATTTATATGCGGCTTCCCGTGTGTGCTGCAGTCGTTGTGTGCGTTCACTAGATAAGAACGCACGGTGTGATTCCAAGTCTGCCAGGGCGTCAATGCGTGGGATTCCAAGTTCTTCGTGGACGTCCAGAAAAATTTCGCGCAAGAGTTGTGTGTCCGTTGGTAATCCTTCGGCTGCTAGCATTAAAGTTGAACTTGTTTTCGTTATTCCGCGGACACATACTGAAGGCGGTTGGTTATGCAGGAAAGACAGATAGGTTCGCACAGTATCCATGATTTTAGGGTCCCGCAGGCGTGCCTTCAAAAAGCGTCTGTCGCCGGCTGCAGATTGTTCCGTAAGCCTTACGACAGGCGGGCGCATAGGGTCTAGGAGTGGTGGGTTAGGTTTTTCTATGCGGTAAGGGTTAATAGTTTCCCCTTTTTGAAAATTTATAAATTTCGGTGTACTGTCTTTACTTGGTGGTCCAGAAAATTGTATGCGTGCTGCGGCTAATAATTCTTTGTCCAGGGGTAATGATGTCCATGTGATATTTCCATTTCCGTTGTTGCTATTGTTGTTGTTGTTGTTGTTGTTGTTGTTGTTGTTGTAGTTGTTGTTGTTGTTGTCGTTGTTGCTGTTGTTGTTGTTATGTGCGCTGCGCTCATCCCCAGGTGTTGTTCATTTCTCTCAAGTTCGATATGCGTGTGTAAACATGAGCCTGAGAGAGAACACGCGCTCTGAATGAACTTGTACTTCTGAAATTTGAACTCACGCTCAGCGCCGTGCATGTTTACGTGAAGACTGCCAGATCCCAAACAACAATTACTCTACGGGCACGCAATAATAGACTGGCCCACAAAAATAAAAGTTCAAGTTTTCCACGCGCCAACTCCTAGATTTGCCTTAAGGTGAGAAAATCATTCTCTGAAAGTTTTAGCTCATTTGGTTGTAGGTTGAGCTGGCGCTTTCAGTTTGAATTTGGTATGGGGAATTTGGATAAAATACATGAACAAATGACACCCCTACTCTCTATCGATCATATAAAAAGTTTCCTTATTCTAGATTTGATTCATATTTTCAAAACTTGTAGTTCAGTTAATGAATAACAACTTTGCTGAAGATTTCATCACGAATCCAGTTGGTTTTATTGAGATATTTGCTTTAGAATGTATATGAGCATTTTGTATATGAAAATTTCAACCAAATCTCCTATATGAACATTAAATCAAGAGCGCCAGCCTGTGTTAGCGTTAGCGTTAGCGTTAGCGTTGTTATGATATACTTCGTAGATTGGATAAGGGAGAACAGCCCATAATGCACCCCTGGGGTAAAATGCCCACTTATAGAAAAACAGCGATAACTTTTCCTCAGATGCATTTTCCGGGTAACTGTTTGTGATTGTTTTCAACTGGAGGTTTAACAAATAATTCTTGATCATAAAATCATGTATTGACCTACTGATTCCTTAAAAAAATTGCATTTTGTGCAAAACAAGACACAGTTGTTAAAATCATCGACTGTAAATTAAGCTTTTAATCATGTATTACAAAAAAAAATTAAAAAATTCACGTTTCGTATATTTTTTAGATATTTTACTTGATGAATCACAGTTTAACATTCTATTGAGATTTTGAGACCTTATTTCTGATGTAACATAAAGAAATAATCATTTGAAATACCGCATCCCTTTGCATTATCTACTTGCAGGGGTTATGGTTTGTTTACCATGGGGTGCATTTTACCCCAATGTTGTGGTGCGTTTTGGCCATTGTTGTCGTGCGTCTTGTCCCAATGTTGTGGTGCATATTGCATCATGAATCAGGCGTTTTGCCCCGCTATCATTTTGGAAGCAATTTAGAAAATACCTTGAAAGTCATGGAAAATCATCCTTTTGTAGTTCTAAATCACTTGATCTTTGTAGAAAACATGGTAATGAACCAAACGCCATTACTTTCTTCTTGATTTTAGCTTCCATTCGCCAGCCATTGACGATTTTGCTTAAACGGTGCGTTTTGCACCATCCTACCCTACTAGCGACACTCACGTCTCTTCTGAAATTCTCAGTTAGACTACTTTCAGGAATAATGCTGGGGAGTAAACATTAGTTCCAATCTAAACAAGAGTAACAGAAGCATGACTGTCGCTATTCCCGGCCACGCCCATCTTTACCATAACTAGGGATAGGGAAGGAAATGTTGATATAGTACTTACTTAACGAGAGGCCACCGACTTAGCGACACCCTCATAAGTGCTACGGAGTTGGAGGGTTGGTTAGGGTATTCGGTTAGGATTCACCTCCAGTTGGCGATATAACCAAAAGTATGTATTGTTTATTTGTTGTTTATTTAATCTCTCGATAGCCGGCTATCGAAAGAACATATTCATTTTGTTTAGTGATCATGAATTTTAAGAGTCATGACGGAGAGCTTGGGATTAAACCCATGATTTTCTGCTCAGTAAGCAAACACGATCCCTCCAGGGTCATCGAGCATCTCATAATCCACAGCATGTCGCGTCAAAGTACGAATATATGGATGCACTATCTATTATTGAATAACTATTATGTACGATAATTACATGAAAGAAACAAAATATAAACTACAAACTAAACGTGACTACTAAAATCTCAAAAAGATATTCTCACAAAAATATTTCACACAACCAGGAATTTAAAAACCATTAGACGCTATAATGATACTCTGCACATGTTAGACACAAGAAGAGGCCAAAAAGCAAGCGTCCGACACACAAAACCCGCCAAATCCACTTGCAGTCACAATCAACGATTCTACGAATCGCAAGCGCTCACGAATCATAAAACCGCCGACTACGGCACTCTGAAATCGAAATTGACTGGCTCTATGCGTCAAACACCCGCCCTCCAATCTCCTCCCGTATCCAACAACACAAATCTCCATTACAACATCTAACGAATTCAAAACTCCGAAAATCACTCATCTATAGCAAGTGAGTGGAAGCAACCCTGCATGCAACCAAGGTTGCAAAGACTCATTTCAGCTAAAATAATGTTTTTCGGAATAATAAAACCAAAAGATGGTATGATCAAGGGGTGGTCACTCTACACACTTGTTTTGCGCCAACTTTTTTCTCAGTGTACCTCAGTGTGCCGCAGTTATACCGGCAGTGTCAAGAAGTCATTGAACTGACTTTTGATTGCTTGTGAATAATGCCTTGTTTGGCAACCCGGTATTTTAACAGCTTTTATTTTTGTTTTGTTTTTCAATGTTTTCAAAAACGATACGGACTCCAGTTGGGACTACACATTGGATGCATTCACCTCCAAGGATGCCTGCAACGGACGAGCTCCGTTGCTACACGATCCTTCCATCTTTGGCGGAAGGCCGACCCCACACAACGAACGTCAATCATTAGTCGACCAACCCTTCTGGGAGTCGGCGGAGGAAATGGATTTGCACCGAATTTTTCACCGCCCGAGTATCATCCGTCGGAAAACTGGAAATCAAATGCACAAATGCACAAAACTCCCGTTCATTATGAAGCTGTGCTTCTCCTCCTCCAAGAAGATGAACGGTGCGTGGAGCAACGAAAACACGTTAGCTTTGAAAGAGCGGAAGCTTATTTTCTGAGAAAAGAAAGGATTCCTTTTTCTGGGTAGTTAATGTTATGATTCGTAATTATAATTTCTTATTGTGTTAGTTGGAAGTGCAAAAAGGAACGAGAATAAAAATTTGTTGAACTGTTTGAGATTTTGCCAAGACGGTCCTCCAACATTATATGTTGGACTATGGAATTGTTGATGTAGCAGCCACCGCCATAGATGTATTCGAGCAGTTCAAATGGTCGGATGGTATAGATTTTGTTTGGTTGTTGACTTTCCGATTAAAATTCAAGCACCGCTTGTCGTGACCGGCCCAAGATTTCCAGCGTCGACCACGGCTACACAAATTAGCGATGCAGCTCCCACGGCTGCGGCTGATTCCAATGCTGCTGCTGCTTTAGTTGCTGTTGCTGCTGTTCCTTCTGCTGGTCCGTCTCCTCTAAAATTCGTCATAAAAGACGGACCAGCAGCAGCATTAGAAGCAGCCGCAGCCGTGGGAGCTGCATCGCTAGTTCGTGTAGCCATGACCGGAAACCTCGGTTAGGTCAAGATACCGCTGTCAGCTGTTCTTCGTATGAGAGGAAATGTCGATGCGACTGCCGTCACGGTTGTAACGATTTTGAGAATTCATGGCGAGACTTGGTGGAGATTCACGGTTGTTTTGAAAATAATTTGACTAGGAGTGGCAACGTCAATAAAAAAATTTGACACATGCACACTGCGCAGGTGCAGAAAAATTTCAGTGTTGCCAGTAACTTTGAAGATCATAAAAATTGTAACTATGGGTGCCAAACAACGTCAATGACTGCACCCCGATGTGCCCCAGTTTGATTTTGGCACACTGTGTAGAGTGACCAACCCCTTGGGTATGATGGCATGTTTTACTTGTAACTTACAAGAAGAGGTTGCAAAGTATGCGTTGGAAACATAAAACCTGTATATTTTGCTTTCTATGAGTCACAATCAGCGATTTGCTGATAGATGAGTGAGTGAGTGAGTGAGTGAGTGAGTGAGTGAGTGAGTTTGTGAAAAATCGCTGATTGTGACTCTCATTAAGTGAAATAAACATTCAAAATTTGATCATGGCGTCTAATTATTTCATAATTTAGAAAAACATTGTTTTAGCTGAAATGAGTCTTTGCAACCTTGCATGCAACCATTCTCCATGATACACTTTTTCTTTTCATCAAGGAAGTTCTATTAACAACCAAGAATTAATCGTTTGAGGCATACTGAAGCATTAAGAAAGTGATATGTGTCACTATAGGAAATCATCATCGTTGCAAATATAAAGAAATTAAACATAACCCTTTGCTTCAGTACCGTCAACCTCCATGTCCATGGGGAGGGGGTATGCAATTTCAGCCTCAGCGTGCTCAACAAAAACTCTTCAGACCCACCATGATCACAGATAAAGGAAACTTTAAAGTACAAAAAACATTACTGAAGACATCAAACGTCTAAAACCAGAAACAAAAGCACTTGGATGACTATCTTGACGTTCCCACTCGATCTCAACATGTGAAAATTGTGCGCTCGACAAATTACAGCATGAACGTGGCTCTTCGATATTTTGTCCAAGACAAAATTGTAGAAAACTGATAGATGGTATCGAAACAAGTGAAAAAATAAACAGGAACGAACTCACCAAATGAACGATGGTTTGCACGTGAAGCCAATACTTGAAAGACTGTTGCATCTCCTAATTCTAGCTAAACATTTCACAACATTCCGTCGGATCTTCAAAGAAGCTCTTGAACCTGCCTCCAATCAGAATCATCGGGCCAGATTGCCAATCGCCTAGTAAAAGTTCTGATGAAAAGGATTATGATAAACGATAACACTTTCGAATGCATTTCCAACCGATCACTTTCACTTTCTTCCCAACTGTTATACACCTACACTTAGGATACAAAAAACCTAAATCAAGAGCGCCAGCCCGTGTAACGTCAAAAAGAGCTGAAACATTCAGAGAGTGGTTATCGCACCAAAAGACACAGGGCTGGATGTTGGCCTGTGGAAAATGTGAACTTTTATTTTTAGGGGTAATCTAGTTGATACGTTGCATAAGGTGCCTGTATGTTGTTGCATTATACGAACAGAATGCACATAATTAGTTAATATCTCCATAATACTAACTTGAATCGTGATATTGTCTCTAGCAAAGTTGATCCTTGTAGTTCAAGCTACGTGTGCTGAAATTCTGAGCTTAATCGAGTTTGCTAGACCAGTTCTATGCACGAAAGAGTGAAGGAATGTTATTCCTCCATACATTTGAACCAATATCCCCATATGAATTTTAAATCAAAAACGCCAGCTCGTGTTACATCTGAATGAGCTGAAATTTTCAGAGAGTGGTTTTCTCATTTGACCAATAACAATAACCTTTAACGCAGGCAACGGCTGTAATTAAATTAATTGCATTAAATACTGCTTTAATTACATTAATTACACAATGTAGAACATTAACTACTTTTTAACTCCATTAATTATAGTTGAAATTTCGTAATGAAAGTACATTAATTGCATTTTCAATACTTTTAATTTTATTAATTACGGATAGATAATTTCAATTACCGTCAGTACTACTTCAAAACGCATTAATTACTTTAAGTACTTTTGATTGCATTTTAACT
The DNA here is from genome assembly GCF_037179485.1 of Ochlerotatus camptorhynchus. Taxonomy (NCBI): domain Eukaryota; kingdom Metazoa; phylum Arthropoda; class Insecta; order Diptera; family Culicidae; genus Ochlerotatus; species Ochlerotatus camptorhynchus. The sequence goes on along the minus strand of NW_027040911.1, from coordinate 54,471 downwards.
TCAACGCATCGGTTCTTTGTATTGCGTGCCCCTCGCAATTACTTTCATCGATTAGCCGATTCAGCTTATTGCACACTTTCGAGGAATCCCGACGATCACCGATAGCATGATGTCACCAGACCACTCAGGAGGAGAATGACCAGAACGCATTAGCAGCAAACAAATAAACACGCGCCTTGTCCCCACACTTGACACTAACCAGGAACTAACTTCGTAGCATAAGTTGAATCTGTAAATTAATCTCAACTGATCACTGAGTAAAAGTGGAGCATATGTACAAGAATTTTTTTTTAATTTATCGTATAAAATGACCACTTTAAGACTGATATTTAAACGTTAGTGCAAATGGTTACATTGTGCAAACCATATCAAATTGGTTGTCAAGTGGGTGGAATTACAAGCTGCGCGAAATAACCCACGTTCACGGTACAGTGCAGAGCTCAATTGATTCTCTACGACTTCTTTTCAGACACAATTTCGTTACAACCAACGGTTTTCGAGTTATATTGTTGACGTAAGACTACGTCTGTGATTTCTATATGGGGGGTACACATTTTGAGAAAACCGTAACGAAATTATGAAAGATTTTGAACGTTAATAACTCAGCTGCCCCTGGCCCAATTTCAATAATTTTATCATCGATCAGAAATATATCTACACATCGAGGGCTTCCGACTGTTGATTTTGAACAAGAAATTATTGGAAAAGTGGTAAATGTTAAGCATTATTCAAAAGCGTCGAAATAACTAACAAATCCATCAATTACGTACATGCATATGCTGCCTGCCCAACACAGTCATCAGAGAATCGTTTCTAGACGAAACATGTCGATGTAGCATTGCTGCTTCCCCAAAAGAGAGTCGTTAGTAGACCATACAAGTCGAAGTGGCATTCGCCTCCGATGTTTAGGCCTGTGTGAATAGGTAGGATGCAATTGCGTAACATTTTGCACACTCTTCACCATATTCAGAACCACACGCCCCCAACGACCACACATAATGCTCTCCAGAGTTGTAATCTTGTAACCAAACTTGGAAGCAGGGGTGCAAGTGATTTTGATCGGTTTTCTTCATCGACTGAGGAAATCGATGAAGATTATTGACCTTCACCCCTCTGCTTCTAAGCCCCTTAATTCAGTCGTGGTCATAGCAATGAAAACTAGCTTCGCACCGCTTTTGGTTCTTGGTTTACACTTGCTGGTTGCAATTCTGCTGTTCGACATTTTCGACGATTTGTCTTAACTGCTAGCTCACTTACAGAAGTTAACAACGCCGGCTAGTAAGGGAATGGTCCCCTACCTGATGATGGTGTTTGTTTGCGTGGGTGAGTAAGCAGTTAAGACAAATCATCGGTTGAAGTGATTGTTTACAAAAGCAGATACGTAAATTTGAATTGTTACGCTTAATAGTAAACATTTTTCCAGTTATTCGATTAAATATTTTCAATTATTCGAGCGCGTAACTGACATCCCTTCTTATTTCTACTCGTTTGATTTAGCGCAGTTGAGAAGATAAATAAGAGTACTAATTTATCAGAACAGGTATAGAGAAGAACCATGGCGTGAAACAGGATCATAAATTCGCAGAAAAAAAAGTGTTAAACGTCTTCCTGCTAAAGGATAAGATTTACCAACTTGTTGAGAAAAGAGTTTAACGAGAAAACTAAAAAGGGGAGGAGCTTTAGCTGGGTGGACACAAATAGCGATTTTTTTTATTGTTCAGTTTCAAGATCGGCTCTGCTTGTTTTCTGGCAAACGTCAGTTTGATCGTTTGTTTTTAAAATCTACCTCAGGTTGAGGTTCGCACTGACAAAAAGTTCGGTTTCACACTGGTTCCAACCCCGATAACAAACAAATTCGCTATAATATTCTACACAGTTAGAAATAAATAATTTTACACTTGATGGAATCCGTCTTTGACATAAAAGATGAGACGTAAACAAACATGTCATGTAATATTGAGTGCTGTGAGCCTGAAATGTTCGTTGCTCGACGAAAAGTATGTTTTATTGAGCTATATTTCGCGTCTGTTATGGCTCAAATTTACGTCAAAATTGACGCTCGTATATGTCACTCTCAGAGCACCTAAATTTACATGATTTTTTCTAAGTGTGTACCGGCTGTTTCTATTTTTTTTTTGTTTATTAATTTATTTGATAAGGCTCAACCGAATTAACTTTACAGAGCCGAGGATTCTTGGTCACTATACAATACATCTTAAAACTATAGTCAAAAGGTACAACACAATAAACACTTTATCTTCCGCTATCCAAAAAGCCTCCTCCATCAGAACTGGAGCCGCTTCCAGTGGTTTCATTGTATGGCAAATTGTTGTACGCCAACGAGGGTCAGAGCGTGTCCATTGCAGCAATGGACGCAAAACGTGGTCAGCACTCACACACTCATCACGAAACGGTTGCTTTCCAAAGTCGACGACGCATCGACCGAAAGAACTGCTGATGAAGAACAATGAGGAGGACCACACAATGGTTGCTGCCGAGAAAACAGACGATCGCGTAGCACACATCGAGAGTGGCCTGCTTTTGTCGACAGCCGAGTGAACACTGGCTGTTTCTATCCAACGCATAATTTAGTGCAGAAAGGCACAGCAGATGAAGTGTATGATAAAATATCAGAAATGGGTGGGGTATGATTTTCTAGCTTTCGAAAAATGATTATTTTTCGATGTCGATTGACAAGCGACAAAACCGTAAAAAAGAGGAGCAACTTCAGCTGATCAGTGATGGAAAATATCAAGAAAATCTAAAATCAGGAACGGTCGAAAATCACTGCTGACCTTGAGATCAGCAAAATCACAAACAAAAAATCACGGCGGATTTTATCTTAGCTGATCTTGAGAGTAGCAAAATCACAAAGCAGAAAATCAAGGCTGATTTTAACCTTAGCTGATTTTGTTTTAACAAAAACCAAACGGAAAATCAATAGATTGGTATTACAGTCAAAGTAAAATTCCGACATCCACCGCCATTTTGGAATTCATGATGGCGGACCAAAATCCAATATGGCGGCCCCGGACAGGGCATATTCATCTAAACCCATGCAATATGGGTACCTACGGAATGGGCTCGATGAGGGGAAGCGAAAAATTGACATCCGCCGCCATTTTGAAATCCAATATGGCGGCCCCCGGACTAGGAATATGCATTTAAACCCATGCAATATGGGTACCTACGGAATGAGCTTGATGAGGGGAAGTGGAAAATTGACGTCCGCCGCCATTTTGGAATCCAATATGGTGGACCAAAATCCAATATGGTGGACCAAAATCCAGTATGGCGGCCCCCGGACTAGGAATATGCATTTAAACCCAGGCAATATGGGTATCTACGGAATGAGCTTGATGAGGGCAAGTGGAAAATTGGCATCCGCCGCCATTTTGGAATCCAATATTGTGGACCAAAATCCAATATGGCGGAACAAAATCCAATATGGCGGCCCCAGGACTAGGAATATGCATTTAAACCCATGCAATATGGGTATCTACAGAATGGGCTCGATGAGTGAAAGTGAAAAATTGACATCCGCTGCCATTTTGGAATCCAATATGGTGGACCAAAATCCAATATGGCGGCCCCCGGACTAGGAATATGCATTTAAACCTATGCAATATGGGTATCTACGGAATGGGCTCGATGAGTGAAAGTCGGAAATTGACATCCGCCGCCATTTTGGAATCAAATATGGCGGATAAAAATCCAATATGGTGACCCCCGGACAGGGAATATTCGGTAATTTTTTAATCCGTTTTAAATGTTGTAAGAACGATAAGTGTTGTGTCTTGTCTCGCGTCGCGTGTTATGTGTGTCGTGGAGTTCTTACGTTAGCACAAAAACAACATAAAAAGGGAATATTCATCTAAACCCATGCAATATGGGTATCTACGGAATTTGCTCGATGAGTGGAAGTGGAAAATTGACATCCGCCGCCATTTTGGAATGCAATATGGCGGCCCCCGGACAGGGAATATTCATCTTAACCCATGTAATATGTGTATCTACGGAATGGGCTTGATGAGGGGAAGTGGAAAATTGACATCCGTCGCCATTTTTGAATCCAGGATGTCGGACAAAATCCAATATGGTGGCCCCCGGACAGGGAATATTCATCTAAACCCATGCAATATGGGTACCTACGGAATGGGCTTGATGAGGGGAAGTGGAAAATTGACATCCGTCGCCATTTTTGAATCCAGGATGTCGGACAAAATCCAATATGGTGGCCCACGGACTGGAAATATGCATTTAAACCCATGCAATATGGGTATCTACGGAATGAGCTCGATGAGGGGAACTGGAAAATTGACATCCGCCGCCATTTTGGAATTCAATATAGTGGACTAAAATCCAATAGGCGACCCCGGACAGGGAATATACATCTAAACCTATGCAATATGGGTATCTGCAGAATGGGCTCTTGATTTCCAAAATAGCAGCGGATTTAAATTTTCCAATTGGTCCGGCGGCCACCATATTGAATTTTGGTCCACCATCTTGTATTCCAAAATGGCGACAGATGTCAATATTCCACTTTCACTTATCGAGCCCATTCTGCAGAATCCCTATATTATTGGTGAAGATGCATACTCCTTGTCCGGGGGCTGCCATATTGGATTTTGGTTCGCCATCTTGAATTTCCAAATGGCGGCGGATGTCAATTTTCCACTTTCACTTAACGATCCAATTCCGCAGAATCCCTATATCATTGGTGAAGATGCATATTCTCTGTCCGGGGGCTGCCAAATTGGATTTTGGTCCGCCATGTTGGATTCCAAAATGGCACCGGATTTCAATTTTTCACTTCCCCTCATCGAGCCCATTTCGTAAATACCCATATTGCATGAGTTTAGATGTATATTCAATGTCCGGGGGCCACCATATTGGATTTTTATCCGCCATATTTGATTCCAAAATGGCGGCGGATGTCAATTTTCCACTTCCCCTCATCGAACTCATTCCGGATTTGGTCCGCCATCTTGGATTTGTGGGAGCCATCTTGGGTTGAAATCCACCATTTTAATTTCATCCGGAATGTTGACTTGAATTTCGGAACTGCCCAAACTCTAGAATTTCACATACATATCTTCTAATCCTATGATTTTCGATGATTTTGATCTTGGTTGATATTGATGCTGGTTGATTTTGAGAATCGAAAATCACGGCTGATATTGGTCGAAAATTACGTGTGATTTTCGTGGTGATGATGGCTTGTGAAATTGTGCCTGTGATTTTAGGTGATCTTGATCTTGGAAGATTGCTGATTTTGATTTTAGCCAATTCGTCCATATAAAAGCTGACCGAAGCTCCCCGCATTTGGTGGAGTGTATTTCAGGATAATCATAGTCAAACTAAAGACTATAAGCAGATAAAACCCCGCTCAAATTCCTATTCCTATACAAAACACAAGCTCCTGGTGCAGTTAACAAATAACATTGATTATATAAGACCACGTAGTCCTACTGGCGTAAAACCTCATACGGCTGTCCCTTGTAATTTTTTAAATGCATCGTGAAAACACAAAGGCCCTTTAAAAAAATAAGCCTTGAGTCTTCTCTTGACATGCGGAAAAAACACGATCTCCCATACCGACGACATGTTGAACATATTACTAAAGTAAGTAAAGTAAGTAATGGGAAAAAATCTTAAGAGGACTCCATTTGATCAACATTGCTTAGTTTTGAGTTCTATCGATCCACTTCGTCGTCACAGTTTTAATTTTTCTCATTCATATTTTTGTGCCTTAGAAGGTTTTAGTTGGTTTCAGATTTTTAAAGCATTATGGATTATTTCTAGTGCATACTTGAAAAAAACATCATTCATAGCATCTTTAATTTCCCTACCAGTTTGCGGTTACATAACTCTGTCCGTTAAACTTTCGTCGTCACCGCTCGTCGTCCTTGCCATATCGTCGCACACAATTTAATGAGTCCGATGATTAATTGTGAAAAAGAAATTGCGAAACATCCTCCGAGACGAATGAGTGAAAATGAAAGGACCGTCATTCTATTTGCTGCTCGTCATTTTGTCCTTCCTTCAGCAGTGGCAGTATCATAAAAATGAGCAGCTCCCCATCGTCACCCCCCCCCCCTCCCTCAACACCAAACGAACGGGAAAGTAGTGAAAGTGAAAGTGTGCTGTATGATGGAGATGTGCCATGATCGTCGTTTTCTTTTCGTGTACCCGTAGAGCCCATCCTTTTGGAAAACAAAAAAAACCAGGCGGAGGCGGATGAAAATGAAGCACATCAAGTGAATTATACACATTTTTTACTGCTCAAATGTAGCCAAGAGGCAGAGCCAGAAGGACGCTTGCGGGGAAGAGACAAAGAAGTTTTCCAGCATCCTGGCCTTCCCCCAGCAGAACCGCTGCTGACACTTTTCAGGGTTTGTGTTTTTAATGATGACGACAGTGAAGAAGACAGATGTTTTGGGATGGGCGCGGGCAACGATGTAAAAATGGAAATGAACCATTATTCATAAACAACATTTTCGCCGTTGCTTCGTTTCATGTTTGGGGTTGCTCGGAAAAACAACACCGCCGCACAGTGGCGTGAAGAAGAGACGCACCGAGGGGGGACATGGAAAGTAATAAAAATGAAGCCGCGTTTTGCAGATGATAATGATGACTTTTATGGGCCTCTCCGCTTGGGTTGGTGCTGTTTTTCCTTTCGCAAGATCGTCTTCTTCATCAACATCCCTCTCGGGGATGGGGATGATGGTGTTGATGATGATGATGGCACCCAGTCAGTCAGTGCACATTTGCGTTGGACCTTGCCTCATTCGTCTTTGTTTGGGAGTTCGCGTGGGGCATAAATTAAATCGTTTAGCGAAAGAGAGCAGCAGCCGGGTAAAGTTTGGTGCTTTTTGAAAAACGGACGAAAACTTTGGCAATATTTCTTAGTTTGGTGGGAAGTTAGCGGCGGGCTAAACGGATGTGGCATCCATAATTTTGATGAATAAATATGGCTCGGTTCGCAACTATGTACCGGTGGGTGTTTCATGTTTCGGGGATTCCGAGAAAGGCTTTGCCATGGGGATCTTTTTCACGGTGAATATATTTAAAAAATATTTTCATGGACTTTCTCACGATTGTTAATCGTCTTTAAATCGTTCGGAAGAGTATTTCAACGGTAGCCTCTACAATTTAGTTGCAATGCGAATAAATGCTACATCTCAAAAGGCGATGCCCTTTTTGTGTTGATTTTGGCAAACGTCTGCCGAACCAACCAACCAGGCAGCACGTGCCATCCGGTTGCATCAAGGGATTTCAATTAGACCGTAAGTGGTGAGTAAATATTTTCGCCCGTGATTGTTTCACCCTGTCCCACGGGATACTGAAGAAACACGTGTTCCTTTTGTGACAGCTTCTGCATGTTGCAAAAAAATTACATCCAATATCCCACTTTTAAAATTTTAAACAACACCGACATCCACTACCGATGCGTCAATAAGATAACCGCCATATATGTCAAATACGCGGATTCCATTGCGTCAAACCGAACCCTACCTGACATCATCAAAGAAAATTTTCCCGACCTGGTCGGCGTTGTTCTGTGGGTATCCGTCCAATGCATTCGATCAACACCGTCGTTGTCGTCAGCCGACAATCGAAAACCCGGAATCCCCCGGCTAATCCGGCCGACCTCGTGGATAATCAACTGGGGCTGCGATTAAGCTCGAACTACCACGACAGGAGCAGCAGCGGCAGTAGCAGCGGCAGAAGCGGAGCAGTTAACTGGAAATTAAATTATGAAAATAGATCACAACCGATAAGATTTTCATGAACAATTCGGAAGCCCGTTCCCGGGGCTAGATAATGGAGCGTTCGTTAATTTTTTGTCGGCATGTTTTTGGTTCTCGGAATACAACTTGTCATCGTGGCTTAGCGATTTAGTTTATCAGACGAAAATAAACATTAACGAGCTTGCGTAAATCAGCACGTAATGGACACTTGATGACTTGATGGGCAATCAACGGAATGGGATAGGGTGGAGAGCTACTTCGTCTTAATCGCTTATTTCGGTCATATCCAATAGAAACCATAAACAAAAAACATATAAATGATTTCACCGCAAACAATTCAATAATTCGTCTATTCGGATACTTTACTGCAAAAGTTACACACTTAGAAAAATTCATGTGAATTTAGGTGCTCTGAGAGTGACATATACGAGCGTCAATTTTGACAAAAATTTGAGTCATAACAGACGCGAAATATAGCTCAAACAAAGATACTTTTCATCGAGCAACGAACTTTTCAGTCTCAGAGCACTTAATATTACATGACATGCTTGTTTACGTCTCATCTTTTATGTCATAGATGGATTCCAACGCGTGTAAAATTAGTTATTTCTAAGTGTGTACAATAGTCTTCAAGAACGCACGGTTCGATTATTTAAACCCATTTTTTTCAATAAGAAATGAAGCACCCCTAGGGAATTCGTTTTTTCTACCTTCATCCGTACGAGGAAGAAAAGCCAATGGCCTTTCAATGCGTCAGGACGGAATTGCAAATCATAAAATTAATTTTGAAACAAGTAGGTATCAATGATATTTATTAAATCCATAAATAAAATGGTAAGTGATTTAGAAGACTTCCTTAGTAGATATATTCTATTTGTATAAATAAATTCGTGCAAAAAAGAGAGCACGGGTTGTGCTAAGCATGTTATATCAAAAATCATATGGGGTCTATGAACATAAGATATTTTTCAAAGTTTGAGGTCGATTGGTTGGAAGATCGCAGTATGATGCGCTTCAAATCTGACATTTTTTTTTTGGTAGCGTGTTTTTCTTCCGCGGATTTGGAATTTTTTGCATATAACATTATTATTGTTTGTGCGGAGATCGAAGTAGGTTGCGCTGAAGAAGTGACGTGTTTGTATTTTGCTCCCGTGTTTAAAAAATTATGAAGTTTCTTGCGAATATGTGTTTTTGCGTATTGGAATGTTTGAATCTGCGAGTGGAACAGTTAGGGCTTATCGGAACGGGGATCGTGAGCCAACTTCTGGAGGTTCATCGACAATGCTGCAATGACGGTGCGTTTATTCCGATGCACATTTTCCTGAAACCAGAGCAAGGGGAAACATATTTTGTTATTATCAGGATCAAGGAGATGGAGCTCCATTTGCGAGAACAATTGATCTTAAGAATCACGAAGAGGCAGGCTAATAACAAATCATTCGGGTGAGATCCTTCCTTTTTATTTCATTTGTTTGCATTATAATTCTATTAGTATTCATTAAAACTTTACCAAATTATGTCCCAGGGTTTGAATTGAGGAACTCAGCTAGCTTGCTGGCTGCCGCTTTTGCTTACTGAGTAGATGATCGTAGCTCCTCCAAAATAAAACAATTCCTAAGGTCGCATCGCCTGCTTAAGCGAATCTTGACCCCAACTCCGTAGCATATATAAAGGCGGCGGTGAGCCGCTGGCCTCTCGTTAAGTAGATGGTACACCAACAATATCCTTGCTTTCCCCGTAACGGAGAAGATGGGGCTGGCCGGCAATGGCTATTGTCATGCTTTTCCTGTTCTGAATTCTGAATGGAAAGCTATTCAATCTACGAATTGCAAACGCAACGCAACGAATTTTTGACGTAGGACTATGTCTGTGATTTCTATATGGGGGTATTCTTTGTGAAAACCAAACATGGAACATTTAACAAAATTATGAAAGATTTGGAACGTTAATAGCTCAGCTGACCCTGGACCAATTTCAATAATTTTATCACCAATCGATCAGAAACATTCCTACGCATCGATGGCATTGCTTTCAACTGTTGATTTTCAACAAGAAACTTTTGAAAGAGTGGTAAATGTCAAGCATAGTCCAATGTACAAATAAAAAGTGATAATGTTATCACTGGTATCATGAAATAAACGTTCTCCCCAAACCCAGTCATCATAATCGAGTACCACTTGGTTGCAAATCATTCTGCTTTAACCTGAAATGATATAAAAGAGCGCTGCTGTCCAGCCTCATCTCATCATGATCAGCCGTTCTATGCTTGAACGTCAAGCAGTACAGTTCGGTCTTTGCTCGCTCTGTCGAGTTGTTCTAAAGTTTCTAGTTTGTTCCAAACATTCGCAGTTTAATCGCGTCGTCAGTAGTGTCGGTCACTTCGTGTGATGGGAAGACAGCGCTCCCGGAGCAGGCTCCGAGAGAAAACGAAGAAGAAGAACAGCGGTGAGAGAAGCTTGAGTGTACCTATTTCGAATAGGTACGCTACTCTTCCCACCGATGTAGGGAATCCCACCTCAGCCACGGTGAAGCGGTCTACGAAGAGGAAGAAAAATCAAGGCCAGTCCGATGGTGCGAGTGGACGGGACGATGCCACCGCGACGAACGTCAGCGTCATTGGTGATTTCGGCGACGCCGTCGACAACGAAACTGCTGCCAGCCCGAGTGCTGCAAAAATGAAGCTTCCTCCACTGGTGGTGAAGCAAGTCCCACTCAACACGCTGATTGGCGATCTTTCATCGCTGGGCGTTGCAGCTGAGTTTAAGCTCGGTAGGATCGGCACCAAGGTGATGCTCCGAACCAAAGCGGAGTACGAAGTGGCCGTGAAATATCTGAAGGATACCAAGGCGGAATTCTTCACGCACGACATCCCCGGTGAGAAGCCCTTCAAGGTAGTCATCAGGGGTCTACCAAATTTCGACCCCAAGATGGTCGAAGCCGAAATCAACCGGTACAAGCTAGCCCCAATCGCTGTCTTCCGAATGACAAGGAGAGATGAAAACGTGAAGACGTAGCCGGATTGTCTTTTCCTGGTGCACTTCCAGAAAGGGACGGTGACGCTCAATGCGCTACAAGCCATCCGATCGATCTACTCCATCATCGTACGGTGGCGGTCATCGTGACGTAACGCAGTGTCAGAGGTGCCTCAATTTTGGACACGGTACCCGCAACTGCAACATCAAGCCACGCTGCAGCAACTGCGCTCAAGAACACGCCACTTCCAACTGCCCTGCGGATGGAACCGTGGCGATAAAATGCGCTAACTGTGGTGGTGCACATCAAGGTTCTGACAGACAGTGCTGCAAACGCGAGGACTTCAAACGCATCCGAAAGCAGGCGTCAAGCAACAATCAACCAGGATGCAAGAAGGACAAAACCCCAGCATTCAGGACGGAGGATTTTCCGCCTCTTCGTGCTCCCCAGCAAAGGCAAGTGAATTCGCGGGTGCAACCCGCCCCCCTCAAGAACCTTCCGGTGATTCTGCTGGCCAAAGCTCTCCATCCCCCCTGGATTCTGGAGACAACCAACAGGGCAAAACAACAACCCCGATCTGTTCTCAGCGGATGAACTGATGGAAATTTTCGTCAACATGTCCGGTGCTCTTCGTAAGTGCCGCAATAAACCAGAACAGATCCAAGTGCTCGGCAAGTTCATCATCCAGTATGGCGTCTAAACCGCTAACTATCGTCACCTGGAATGCTTGCTCTGTAAGAGCAAAAAAGATTGAGCTTGCCGCCTTCCTCCGCAAGCACAGCATTGACGTGGGCCTTCTAACCGAGACCCATCTAAAGTCCGGCGACAGCTTCTGCTTGCCTGACCACAACATTATCCGGCTTGATCGCACCAGCTCCAGGGGGGTGGTGTTGCGGTCGTCGTCAAGAAAGGAATAAAATACCACACTCTGTCCCATATCCGCACCTCTATCATCGAGGCCCTTGGTGTGGAGGTGGAGTCGTCGACTGGATACGTCAAGTTCATCGCCGTCTACTGCCCTCGACAGTGTGCCGCCAGCAGTGGACTAGCGGCTAAATTCAAGAAGGACCTATCCACCATCACCCGTACCGGTTCCCGCTTCGTAGTTGGAGGAGATCTGAATGCTCGCCATTAGGCCTGGCGGAACTACCAGCAGAACCAGAACGGTCGTCTCCTGTTCGACCACTCACAGCATGGGCTGTACTCCGTTTGGTTTTCGGATGAACCAACATTCATCTCACCGGCGGGCAACCCATCGACGCTAGACCTGTTCCTGACAAATATCGGCTTGCCCAAGCCGTTAGCCTTGAACGAACTCAGCTCCAACCACCAACCGGTGGTGGCTGAACTGGGCTGCAACGTGGCTCCTGCTTCAAGCCTGCGCAAGGACTACCATCGCGTTAACTGGGCCCAGTTTGGACGCGTGGTAGACAGGCACATCATCGATAACCCGCCGCTTGACACCGTGGAGGACATCGATCGAGCGTTGGAGGGACTCCACCAAGCCATAACCGTGGCTGACGAGGCGTGCGTCCGACGAGTTCCTGTGAGGGGTAAGTTTATTGCCATTGATTCCCACACCCAACTTTTGATTCGCCTGAGAAATGTTCGTAGACGCCAATTTCAGAGGGCTGGAGATCTGGGCAAAAAACGTGAAATGGCTGATCTGAACAGACAGATTGCTTCCAGAATGGACTCACGAATGGACTTCCGAAGGAAGGCGTGATCAGAGATGTTATGCCTTGAACTCAGGCCTGCTGGGGTGAGAGGTAATCACGCTTACCACTACACCACCGGCACCGCTAGCCTACCAAATAAACGAACTAGTTAAAAAAAAAGCAGCAGCAGCATCAGCAGGAACTGCAGCACAGCAGTCGAGGAGAGCATTGCGGATTCGTGTAGCCGTGAAGGCCCACGCACATTAGATCCGGATCGGACGCGTTGCGGCAAAGTGACAGCTAAATCTATTGTCTAACTGTCAAATTTACGTCAACGCAACGCAAACGGATCGAATGTGGGCGGCCCTTGACCGAGGCTGGAAACCTCGGTCCGGCCACGACACATAGTATCCTAAGTCTCACCCTGAACATTAACTTTGTCATCTTTCACAAATTGGATATAAACTGAGAATTTTTTGTTAAGCGCAAGGAAATATTGTAGCTTACGAAAACACTTTCCAGTTGACTGCTGAGTAATGTGACCTTATCAAAACCAGCCTTGAAATTAGCTTCGTTTTAACGATGCACTAACAGTGTTGCTGCAAAACTTCATGTAACATCGCATTTCAACATCTGCTTACGAGAAACTAAAAAACCGGCGCCGGTAGTGTAGTGGTAAGCGTGACTGCTTTCTAACACCCCAATGGGTCTGGGTTCAATCCCAGCCGAGGTCGGTGGGATTTTTCTGAGGCATAAAAATCTCTGGTCACGTCTTCCTTCGGAAGGGAAGTAAAGCCGTTGGTTCCAGCCCATGTGTGTGTTGAATGGGTGCGATATCCTACGCAGGTGTGGAAGCTGCCTTCCTGCACATTAGATTGCCGTCAATGAATGGCAATCGATGTCCGTCGGTGATTGGCACTAGATTGCGGAACAGAGACCGACGTTAAATGAAGGAATGAAGAGAAACTAAAAAACGAACAACTAGGTACAGTCGTTACAAGAGAGTCATCCACAGCTCATGCACTGATTAGCTTTGTTTACCAACTTGACACCGAGAGGTTACTACGATGCGTCTTCGTCAGACCTACACTGTACCAATACATCATATCATATGTTCGAATGAAACCTCAGATCATTCAAATCGAAATATCGAAATCGCTTTTTCCAATGATAGCTGCAACCGGATGACGATTGTTTTGTAATCAAATGATGCTCTCTGTTTGTCAGCTTAGCTCAGCAAATGACGTACGATAGAATTATTCACATAATCGTTTTGGATGATTTGCGTTATGGGGCGAACCAAAACCATATGCATTTCTACTTGGGATGACAATCATTCTACAGCGAGCATTACGTATTTCAACTGAGGTCCGTTTGCTTCTAATATCAAAGTGCATCCTGTATTCGAGAGCAACCCACCAAAAAGTTGTAATTTTTCACTGTCAGAGTTTATAAATCATTTTTATACTAACTACCAAACCAAAAGGTTTTGTTGCGTAAAATTAATCGTCATCCGGTTGCAGCTCTCATTCGAAAAAGCGATTTTGATGTTTCGATTGGAATGATTTGAGGTTTCATTCGAACAGAGGATGACGTTTTGGTACAGTATAGAAGCGGTTTTATGTGGACTTCCTGTCACTCGTTCGTCGGTCGGATGCAGACATTTGGCGAGACTACCGACGGGAATAAACGGTATTAACATCTACCTTAGCTTCCCTTACCTTTTACACTAGTAAAATCTGTCCAACTCTCTTCCTGATGACCGTAAGGACGCGATCGGTGCCGGTATTAGTTTTGAAAATGATGATATACCAGAATTATTTAGCACACTGAAAATGGGTTGCTAATCATTGTGCAAATTTCTCTGAATCTGGCCAATCAATGAATATAAACTACTAATTTTACGACCATCAATGCTTCATGCTCATACCACGAAATCTTCTAATTCTAAAATTAAAAATGTATTGCCGTGCTTTGTGCAAAGCGTGAAGTACCTTAGACGGTACCAAAAACGCACTTGATCTTGATTCTTCCGTAATCCGATATCTACTCATTCTACATATATGCCGCGATTTGTTCGTAGACAAACAGGAGTATTTTCCGAGAATCAGTTCAATTACACACAACACTGAGTAATTGCATGCTCATTGCTCATCGTAACAACATCCAGCAGCTATGAAACCTTCGCAGCTTGAGTCTTAACCAACCCTGAGGAGATCGTTATCCACCATCCAAAGTGAAGAACGTCACACCGAGTGCACTATTTCTGCTCCGGATCGCATCCGAGCTACTAAAACTGTCGCTTGGCAGGCAAACTGCTGCACCACGACATCACGGCCAAGATTGCTCGACTTTAAGTAGCCATAAATTACTAACCCCGCACTAAGCGTACAAGACACTTGGAGCAAAACTTACAAACAACTTGACGAGATTCGCTGCTCGAAAACAAGCAGTCAATCCTAATCCTGGCTGCTGGCTGGGCGGTTTCCTGCTTCCTGCTCACGATTATATGACCCCTCGTCGTCACCATGCAATTCGTACGAACATATAAATTTTAGCCCGTTGTTGGGAGCTGTTGAAGTTGTCCCGATGCGTGAAATGTTAGCGTAAACTGTGGCTTAGTCAGTTATTAACCCAGAAGCTGGCCGCTTAAAATAAAATCTCCGGGCTTTAGATTTGAGCAGGTCCCCCGGCGGCCTCCATCTCCCTTTCTCTCTAGGAACTTCTAGTCTCCTCCGAACTGCTGCCGTTTGACTGGCATATAGCTTCTCGACTCGATTCGGTTGAAGGAAAATTAATTTCGCCAGAGTGATCCCTCATAGCGGCTGCTGGTGGCAAGGAGAAGCAGGAGAAGGACTGGGGAACCATTCGAATATAAAATCCATCATTAATTAAGCGAAAACCAAAAAGCACAACGACGCACCGAGCAGAAACAAAAACAGAAATTCATCTCTCTGGATTGGGGTTTCGTGTGCGCGGCGATGGTTTCTGCGACGTCGTCCACGTTGTGCGGTATTAAATTAAGGTGGATTACTGACCGCATGACAGCAGTGGGTAGGAGGTAGTTACTCTCAATTTTCAATTGCGGAGGAAATCGGGACAGTGGTCGTAAAATTTTAAGTGGTCATTTGGGGCATTTGCGAAGGGATGCCATTGCGACGGAATTTTTTGGGTGACGGATGACTTCGTATGAAGATGGAGGTTTTGTGATTGCGAGGTATTTTGACGATTGAGTTGTTTAGCACTACACGTGATTTGAACTGCCAATAGTGTTACTGACACAGCAAATCACATGAGAATTGAGACATAAGATGGTTGGCGGGCAAAGAACAGAGGACCCAAGGGAGATTCTGGAGAATATTAAGAGATATTTCTTAAGTTCTCACAGCTCTACGAATGAAAATGGTTGAAGGACAAAAGGTCGAAGGACAAAAAAAAAAGCGGGACTTCAGTGAAAATTAGAGGGCATCAAGACAGATCCATTAATTTCAAGAAAATTGCGCAAGTTTTTAAGAAGTTCTGAAATCTCCGAAAGAAAGTATAAAGAATATCGAAAGAGATTTTAAGGAAGTTCCATTATATTAAGCGAAGTTTCGTGTACTTGGTGGATGATCAGAGAAATTCAGAGCAGTCCCATAAATTTCTGGAAAATTGAAGATACTTTCAAGGAGTTCCGATGATATATGAAATATTCCAAGAATGTTCCGACATTCTCAGGGACATTGCAAGATCTTCAGGGATGTTATATGAATTTCTGGATAAATTCCGGATCATTAGAAAATTTAGGAAAGTTCAGGGAAGTCTATAGAAGTTCGGGGAAGATTAGAAAGTTACGGTAGCATCAACACAGTTTTCACAACTTCAGAAAAATTAAGGGAACATCGGTCTTTTGAAGAATCCAGAGAAGTTCATGAAAGTCTAAATATTTTAAGGTAAGTTCCGTGAGCATTCGGGTTGGTTCGAAAACTTTAAAGCAGTACTATTTACTTCAGGAAAATTGTGGAAACTTTTGGAAGCTCTGACGACTTTAAAAAAGTAAAGTGACGTTCAAGGATATCAAGTGAATCATTTGAATCAAATTTGACATGGCAATTGCAAAACTGCCCTATATATCGCCATGTCATGTCCCGTCGCAGATTGCATTTTTTTTAATTTGCGGTAGGTTTGTTATAATGTATGATACATTATTAATAAAAAAGCATATTTGTTATCTTTCCCATCACAATTCATCGTCGAAACTGTCATTCGGAACCCTTCACTGATTAATGTACTATTCGGATAAATAGTAACATTCCCGACTAGGGGAAGGGGAAGGAAAATCCGGAAGACACCATATAAATTACCACCCATTGTCAGTGCGAGAAAGGAAAGCACCGTGCCATCCTTTCCGTCTATTTGACTAAACCAAATAAACAAACACACAAAAGCCTAGAATGGCAACCGTCTGCCGACCGGTTCAACGCGTCCTAAGTGCAATGTTTACAATCTATGCCTGTCTCCTACTGTTCCTACGCTTCTGGTGGTGTGGTGTGACTTCTTTTGTGTTTTGTTTTCGGGAAGGCCCCCGAAAAACCCCGGGCGTGACAGTTTTATTTATGTTTGGACAATGGGTCTGACTGAGCAAATAAGCTTTGCTACCTACAAAGGGCTACTTGCCATCGAAGCCGGAAACCCCGGGAAGGGCCCAGCCCATTCACATTCCGACAAAAGAGGCGGCGGTGGTTCTCCTTGGCTAAACATAGGACTATTCACGTTGCACAAAAGGCTTTTGTGAGAGTGTTCTTTTTTTTATATTCTCCGGAAGATTTGCACTATCACGCCACCGTTATGCGGTAGATTTTGTTTATAAACGTTGCGAGTTTAGACAGATCGGCCGAGGGGTACCGAGGGTAATTTATCATCACTGTGCAAAGGCAAAGTTATGGGCTCATTAGTTGTTTTTTTTTTTCTTTCTTCACTGCCCACCGAAAAATTAGTCAATGTTTACCGTTAGGGAAGTGATAGGGTCATAAATTATGAGTTATATTGGCAATATTTCTGCTATGTTAACATTTGTCACCGATATCGAGGGAAATTTGACATTGGGACGGATTTTAATGGAAGCACGAAATTCAAACTCATTACTTTCAGTATCATTTATAAACATCACTCAAACGAGAATTTTCATCCGGGTTACTCTCTCCACCGCTTGCACTCATCTAAAACCCACATGACGTCCCCTCACCACTCAGCAGTCAGCAGTTGAAAGTGAAAATCGCACGGTTCCCGGTTTTTCGGCACATTTTTTATTCATCATCTTTCAAATTATGCCCGCACCTTTCGGCTGTCATCGTCCTCTGCCAGTCATTTATTTATCGTTTTTGAATGATTTGTGATTCAATTGTATTTATACCTTCCCGAAACGGTGCGCGTGCTTTGATTGATTACATTTGCGATTATTGCTGATGGGTTTGGTAAGCAAGCAGTTTCAAGGATGCATATTTAACTAAAATTTAAAACTCCAAGCAGTTAAAGTCAGACGTCACAACAGAGACATCGAACTTCAGGCATTACATTACCATATCTACGTATTTTTCTGAAGTAACTGAACATTAATATCCAATTTTTTTTAATCCATTCTGCTCGTCAATCTTCTCATTGGTACAACACAGCTACAAGGAAAAATATTGGAATCAGTTCATATCAAGAGATTATCGGTCACACGTTCACACGTCTGGTAGATGCTTTTGTCCCGGTGTGCAATGCACAGTGGTCCAGAATGGAAATTTAGGTGGAATGATATGTTTTGAGCCTGAAATTGAAACTTTAGACTAAAAGTCTCTTCTACAAAATTGTTCCTTATAGTTAGACCCTCAGTTTTATGACAATGAATTCTCATTATCATCGGTTTTTTGTTTGAATAAATTAAGGTATACATTTTTCAGTAAAGTTATAGCTGAGCTAATTTCAAGCAACTTTGTTGCAAATAACTTTTTTTTTATCTCTTAAATTGACCGATTTAGAGATATTTTCTTGAATTGAGTTAGGGTGTCTCCAAAAAAACAGTTGTTTTGTTCTAGTTTTCTTATCTCAAATTTCTCAGCAAAGGTGTTTTCAAATAACTTATAGATTTTTTTCTGCACAAAGCTTGTCAATATCTTTCGCCGAGCAAGAGTTATTGACGTTTTTCTACTAAAAATATGCACTTTTCAAATGTTTATATCTCTGGTTGGGGCAAACAAATAAAAAGTGTTTTTTGCGGTATTTTAAAGGGCATATGTTATTCTCAATAATATGAAAAGTGAAGGAATATTATTTTTTAAACTCGTATAAAATCAATTTGAATTTCTCTGCCACCTTGTGTTAATGACACACTTCAAACACCTTGTCACGCAGGCTGCAACCACATAAAAGATATTTTTTTTAACAATTCTGGCACCACTTCCAGGAATGTTCATTTGTAGACCAATCCATGATCTGATTTTATGAGATTTTTTTTTTGATTTTTTGACAGTATAATATAATTTTTATTGTTCTGTAACTCTCATTATGTAAAAAAATAAAGGGTTATGTCCTAGACACGACCGCAGTATGAAGTAGAACCACGCAAAATGGATGTTTGTCATGCATTATCGACTATTATACTTATTATTTTGAATGGGGCGGGGCAGAACGTATCTTTTTGCAGAATTTGGAAAAAAAGGATGGACTTTGGATGTTAATCTAATTGCATATATAGAGGTACCAGATATGTTTTACAGTCAGTTGTTGGTAATTTACCACTATTATATCATCGTATGTATGTCTCCTCTTAAGCAATTGTTTTGAAAATTTTGGCTTTTGTTTTTACTTAAAATTGTAGTTTGCTTAATGTATTTTTGAGTTGACGTTATAGACGGGGGGAGGAGGAGAGGGAAATTTTGCATATCCAAGTCGCATTCCTCATTATGTGACAGGTGATCACGCCGTGATCCACCTTTATCCAGTGCCACGCCGTCCGAAGAGGTAATGAGCAGAGGTAGTAGTAGTAAAATTTACGTTTATTTTCTGGGTTTTTATGTTTCAACATTTAATTTAACATTTCAATTGGTTAGCCTTTGGCTCTTCATATTTGTTCGAGTTAATTGGTTATTCTAATGTGATGATTGCGTTTAGCGCTAATTTACAGGATACCCTTTGTGGGATTGTTTTGGTTTGAATTTAAAAATTTGATAACCTACCTTCTTGAGCACCTAACTATTTAAACTAGGTTGCCAAATCACGAATGATCTGGTGGTTTGACAGACAGGCGACTCTGAACCTTTCCAGCGTGGAAGTCTTTCGCTCCTCGAGTGTTTGAAGACCGGCCAGGTGGTGAATCTCAGAATTACGAGTTCGCGGTGGACTGTTAAGGATCATTCTGAGGATCTTGTTTTGGATCCTCTGAAGCTTTAAGTGGTGGCACTTAGCACAACTCTCCCAGATTCGCATACCATACTCAATAGCCGGGAGAATGATTTGCTTGTGGACTTCCTGTTTATCAGAGGGTAGAGCGACCTGATCAAGATGTTACACTTGGTGGATGTCTTGTCCACATGGGATCGGAATAGCAATTTGCTATCGAGGGTGAGACCAAGGTAAACTACTTCACTCGACCATTGAATGGGAGTGCTATCAAGATGGATCTTGACGTTAGCAGGCGGAACAAGCTGAGGTGAGTACGAGTGTGGAAACAGAATGGTTTGTGTTTTAGCTGCATTGATATAAATCTTCCAGCTCTTAAAATAGTCGGACAAAACATCTAGGCCTGATTGTAGTTTACTCGCCAGAGCACGGATCACTCGACCCTTATAGATGATGGAGGTGTCATCTGCGAACATAGACAGGATACCACCACCCTGCAGGAGAGGAACGTCTGACGTGAAAATGTTGAATAGGATAAATAGGCCCAAGCAGGCTACCCTGAGGGACCCCTGCATCAACGTTGAACGTATCAGAGGGGACATTGTTCAAGTAGACCTGGAATGATCTGCCCGACAAGTAGTTTTTGATGATCTTCACGAGGTAGATCGGAAAGTTGTATCGATGCAGCTTGTACTCTAGACCATCATGCCAGACATTGTCCAACGCCTTCTCGGCGTCCAACAATGACATGGCAGATGTATTGGAAACGGACTTGTTCCGCTTGATGATGTTAGTAACCCGTGCGAGTTGGTGGATGGTAGAGTGGCCTATCCTAAACCCGAATTGCTCTTTGAGAAAGATGTTATTATCGTTTGAAAACACCAGCAGACGGCTGAGTATCAATTTTTCGAATAGCTTCGAGATGGAGGACAAGAGGTTGATGGAGCGATAGCTTTTGGCACTGGTAGGATCTTTGCCAGGCTTGTGTATTGGAATCACTTTGGCTAACTTCCAGCATGCAGGGAAGTAGCCAAGCTCCAAACATTTGTTGAAGATAACGGTAAGATGGTTGAAGAGGTTGACTACACCATCCATAACCACAGCCTTCATATTGTTAGTGCTTCTAATAGCTGCTATCACCTCATCAGCCGATATTCTACTATGATCATGCACTATTACGGGAGTGTCAGCGACTCTAGTCATTACCTCCAGTACGGCAGGCCCATGGGGGCTCACCATGGTTTGGCCAAGATTATGTGAAATCACAAAATGTTGGCCAAGAGCATTGGCCTTTTCAACTGGGGTTATCAGTAGGGATGGGCCTAAGTGGTCAACAGAGGAAAGCAGAGGGATCGGTCTCGACTTATTTTTCAAAATTTTGGGCATCTTCCAAAATGGTTTTGCACAATCTGGGAGAGAGCGAATCTTTTTGGTAAAATCGTTATTTCTGAGTTCCACCATCCTGGCCTGGATAATTTTGGTTAGCCTATTGACATTGGTCTTCAAGTGGGGCAGCCCAGAACGCTGGAACTGCCTACGAATGGTGTTACGGAGCCTGATAAGATCTTTGGTTGGGCTGTCAAGTTTCAGAGTATGACTCACCTGTCTGGATGCTGGTACGTGCTGCTCCCTGGCACGGGATATCGCCTCTTCGATGGCTTGCAGACACTGATCGACTTCTTCGTACGACTCCGGTAGGACGTCGTAATCGATTGCTGTGTCCACACAGCGCTGATACTGCTGCCAGTTGACACGATGGTAATTTCGCCGGGAAACTTGAAACCTATTGGCCGAGGAACCTACTTCGGCCACCACCGGATAGTGATCCGAGCTCAGTTCCTGATAGGCGATAGGTTGGGAGATGTTATCGCCAATGTTGCTGATGAAGATGTCGATGGTGGCATGAGCTCCGGATCGACTCAACCGGGTGGGAGTGTCCGGACACAGAATGTTGTAGTGGGCTTGCTGAAGATCGTTGTTTCTGATTTCGCCGACTATTGAGCAGAGGCACGATAGCAGCGCTGTTTTATATCTTTTCAGGTTCAAGCAGAACTATGTGCAACCGCACCTGACAGGATTTCCCGTCGTTTTTTTTATGAATGGGGCGGGGCAGAAAGTTTCTTTTGTGCAGAATATGGACTTTGGGTGTTAATTTAATTGCATATATAGAGGTACCAGATATGTTTTACAGTTAGTTGTTGGTAATTCATCGAATGTATGTCTCCTTTTAAGCATTTTTTGTTAAAAATTTTGGCTCTGCGTGTAAAAAATTGTTTTTAATTATAAGGGGTTGTTCATAAACTACGTCGACGGAGTTTAAAGGGGGTTTGGCAATTATCCACAATCCATACTAATTAAAAAAATATGGACAGTTGTCTACGCAGGTGGGGGAGGTCAAGAATCCCAAAAAACTGTCTACGTAGTTAATGAATTTGTGGTTTGCTTAAAATTTATTTCCCGGAAAAAAGTGATCGTCAAAGTCCAAAGTTTTCGGGTTGTTGTTAATGGAGGGAGAAGTTGTTGTTAAGGGGGGGAGGGGGTTTTACATACATAATTTTCCAAGTCTCATTCCTCATTGTGGTGGTCATGGTCACGCCGTGATCCACCTTTAGCCGCTGACTTGGCCCTGTTTGCTGTAGGACCTAGTGCCACGCCGTCCGAAGCGGTAATGAGCAGAGTCAGTGTGTGTGTGTGTGTGTCTTTGTTTTAACGGGACTTTAACCGTAAACGGTCATTCGTCCCTGTTTGCTTCAATTAAATTTGGTCTTACAATCCGGTTGCTTTCAAGAACTCCAGCAGCTTCTGTTCAGTGGGTGGTGATAAAACTTCCTCTATGGTTGTATCTAGATTATAAGTCAAACGTTCGGTACTGTAGGCTCTAAAATCTAACAAAAGGTGGGGGATGGACAGTGGGACACCGCATGTGATGCAGTTTGGAGGTTCCTCTTTTGTAATTCGGTAGCTATGGGTAAGACGGTCTAAGTCTATAAAGAAAACGGCGGTCTTTGGGGTTTTTAGTATCTGGCCAACGAGATGTAGACTGTTTGATTCTTTTTAGGGCGAAACCTCGGCTATTGAACCATTCAAGATCTCAGCTTTCCCTGATTTGGTCTTTTACCCATCTGACAACGTCCATAGAAGGAACATCAACTGTTTCGGGATTCATTTCTCGACCAGCACCAGCCAATCGGTCCGCCTCTTCATTGCCTCGGATACCAGAGTGACCTGGGACCCAACAGAAGGAGACGTGATTACCTATGGAGGATGTTTCTGCTGACATGAGCCAAGGATGTTTCATGAAACTAGAGTCCATTTCGCGGAGACAGCTTGCTGAATCGCTAAAGATGACAGTTGGATTCTCAGACTGTGGAGGGTTCAAGTTGGAAGCTTTCATGAGGACATAAGCTTCGGCACTGAAGATGGAACAGGATGTAGGGAGGAAGGAACTAATACTGGTTAATGCGCTAGTGATACCATAGCCGACCTTTCCATTAGAAACGGAACCGTCGGTGTAGATGTGGAAGTAATTATTGTATTTTTCTGAACGGAGATTGTTAAAGTGTTAATGTATTTTTAACGGGGGATCACCTGCTTTTACTTTTCGGAGAAGAGAGATATCTATCTTAGGAGGTGGTTGGTTCCAAGGTCTGTTTTTGGTTTTGGGTAACACTGCAACTGGAGGGAGATTTAGTTTGGTAAGGGAGTTGAACAGATCGTTTGCTCTTGTTACTAAGGGGGCTTCTTGACTACCTTTCAGACTTAACCATCGAATAGCCTTAGTCACCACGCAGACTGTTATTATATAATGTTATATAATGTTCGAAGGTGAGCTGACCACACTCGGCCATTATAGCGGATAAGGGACAAGTGATGAAAACTCCGGAAGCTGATCGGAAAGCCTTGTTGTACAACGGACGTAGCTTTTTGGTTATGATATCGGCACCTCTGCTGAAAAAACCTGCATCGTAGAAGATTTTGGGCAGAAGCCAGCCGTTAACTATTTGCATGATGGATGTTCTATGTGCACATGGAATTCTTGTCCCAATCGTCCTAATGACCTGTAGCCGCCGCTCGGTGATTTTCCGAACAACGTCTGCGTGGTGTCTAAAGCTGAGAGTCCGGTCAAGGTAAACTCCAAGGATTTTCAGAGTCTGTCCTGCTTCTATTGTGGTCTGGTTTAAGGTTAGTTGGGGTAGTTTGCTAAGCTTTTTCCTATTGCTACTAATATGGAGGAGTTGGGATTTCTCAGGGGATATGATGAAACCTCTTTCATCAGCCCATTTGGCAACAATATTGACTGCGGATTGAATCCTTTTTCTGGCTAACGATTTGAACATATTGAAAGTGATGATGGTAATGTCGTCTGCATAAACCAGGATATGGACATTGGGGGGAATAGTATCAAAAAGGGAGATGAGAAAGAGTGTGGGTGCGATTACTGAACCTTGGGGGATACCGTTCTCTTGAGACCTGACCTCAGATCGGTTGTTTCCTATGATGTCTCTGAATCTCCTATCGTCAAGAAAACTTTGAACGTAGTGACCCATGCGGCCCTTGATTCCCCATTCTTCGAGCGACTTTAGGATGGGAAAACGCCATGCACGATCGTAAGTCTTCGACATATCCAGAGAAACACAGTCACCATGCATACCTCTTTCAAGGTATCCATCAATGAGATCCTCTAGCTCCGTAAGGTAATCATCCGCGGACTTTTCTGGACGGAAAGCAAACTGGCGATTGTCGAGTAAACCTTGGGACTCCATTGGGCCTTGGGACTCCATTTGAGTAATGAGTCGTCTATTTACCATCTTCTCAAAAACCTTCCCAATACAGTTCAATAGAGTGATAGGCCGGTAGCTGTCTGCATTATTCTTGTCTTTTCCGGGTTTAGGGAACAACTAGACCTTCTTTCCAGTAAGTGGGTATTTCTCCCTGGTCCCATATTTTGTTGAACATAGACACAAGGATAGTTTTACCGATTAGGGGAAGATTTTTGAGAAGAGGATAGCCTACGTCGTCTGGTCCAGCGGATGAACCACTTACCCGAGCAAAGTCTGAGATCAAATTGAAATCTAAATTTGATGTTGTGATTTCGCTGATAATGATTACACAGGTTGCTATTGTTTTGGTCGTTTTAACGGTTAAAATATCAAAATTGAGAGCACAAAAACCTTCCTGTGACATCACATTGAAAATTATTTCTGCTATCAGTGAGAGCAAACTGAAAACTCAATTTGATATCAATTTTTCCTGTTGATAACAAAACAAGTATTCAATTTTATTTTATACTAAGGCAATGAAAACAAACCCGCAACAACATATTTTTGAAGATCAAATGTACAGCAAAATGAAATCAAAATTGTCAATTGCGTAAACTGAGATCAAATTATGATTTCAGCTTGATGTTGATATCAAAATTTGATTTCAATCTGCAGTCATTTTGATGCTGGACTTTGCTCGGGTACCCTACTCAGAGCCCACGCTAGTTCCTCGAAAGTGAAGTCTTTGTTGTATTCCAGGACAAGATCAGTATCAAAGCATGGTTGAGAAGCCTCAGTGGTTGTTTTATGGGACAAGAACTGTTCAGAAAATATGGAGGAAGATGAGGCCAGGGAAAAGTGATCTGCGAGGTATTCGGTTATGGTGGATGGGTTATCAGTGATATTATTATTTAAACGTATTTTTATTAGGAGTCGACTTTTACTACCACTCTAACGGTTTACTTTATCCCAAAGTTCCTTTGATGTACTTTCCGGATTGATAGCGGAGATACATTTTTCCCAACTGTCCTGTTAGGTCTGACGGATGGTATCTCTAGCTGCATTTCTGGCTGTTTTGAATTCTAAATGTGTTACGGAGTTTTTACGATGTCATTTTCTGGAGGGCACGGAGTTTCTTACGACGAAGTTTTATATAGCAGCCCGCACTTCAGGGTTCCACCATGGTACCGATTTTTTCCCAGGAGAACCACTTGTTCGGGGAATATGATGTTTGGCAATATCAAAAAGAGTTTTTTCACGAACTCATCCGGAGAAGTGGGAGGGTTAGAGGTAAAATGATCGAACACTTCGTTCTGATACTTGTCCCAATCTGCCAATTCATATTTCCATCTAGGACGACAAGTGGTAACAGGAGTAGTTCTATTCAATGAAATGACAATAGGAAGGTGATCGCTACCGCAGCAATCATCGTGCACCTTCCAGGACAGTTGGGAAATGAGATTGTGTGAGGAAATGGACAGATCAAGAGCCGACAATTCACCAGATGAGGGATCAATTCTAGTGTGATGACCATCGTTAAGCAGAGTTAAACCCTGTTCGTCGATGAACTGTTCTAACATAAGTCCTCGGGAATTGTTAGAATTTCCACCCAAAGAGTAGAGTGTCCGTTAAAATCACCCATTAAAAGAGCAGGTGATGAAATTTTATCCATCATTTTAGTAAGTCGAGATTTAATTAGTATATTGGATTGCGAAACAGGCGAAATATAAATGGAGACTAGTGTTACTTTGGCTGGAAAATCAATTTCAATAGCTATTGCAAGAAGAGAAGAGGAGAGATCGATACGGCGATGAGGGATTTCAGAGTTGATTGCCAATGCTGTACCGGTTCTTTGGGGGTTATCGGGATTTTCTTTGATGTACAAATTGTATCCTTTAATGTAATTTGATGGAATGGTGGATTCAGGGACATTGGTTTCTTGTAGGGCTAATGCTATGGGGTTGTATTGTGAAATGAGAATTTGTAATTCAGAAAGTCTTCCTCGAATACCCAGTAAATTCAACTGTAAGGCAAGAGTTGACCTTGGCAGTGAAAGCAGAATGGCGTTGCCTTGCATTCATCGTCAAGGTTGTGAACTTGCGAGCAGTTCCTGCATTTAGCTACTCCCTTACAACGGAACTTCGTGTGTCCGTAAGCGTAGCATTTGTAGCAGATCATCGGGTCCGGTATGTAAATCCGTGTCTTGATCCGTAGCGCCCCGACTTTGAGGCAGTCCGGTACTGCTGTTCCATTGAGCGTCAGAATGACCGTTGGAGTATTCATTCGTTTGTCCTCTTGCATCCGAGTGATCCGCTTAACACCGACCACACCTTCCTTAGCCATCCATTTGAGCAGCTCGTCTTCGGGTTCGTCTTGGATTTCGCGACATGAAATAACGCATCGCCGCTTGTTCAAGATGGGGTGGAGAACCACCGTCACCGCCGTTTCATCGAACAATTTCCTCATCGTCAACAGCTTAGTCACCTGCCTTGCATCACGTACTCGCAGCACATACGTCATTCCATTCGCTTCCGTTGTCCTTCGATTTCACCAACCAGATCCTGCATCGATTTCCCCACGATGAAAGGGCTGAGCTTCTTATCGGCTTCCACCGCCTGCAGCGAGAGAATCTGCAGCTGGCCGAAACCGACACCGCGCATCCAATCCGGAATTGTAGGTTTGCCATAGTCCGGTCCAGGCGGCACTCCACCCCAAACTTCCCGCCATTCTTACGCTGGTTCACTAACAGTCACTGTTTTTCTGATTTATTCACTAAACAATTTACTAAAAACTTTCCGATAAACTCAGCAGCAAAAAAAAAACCGCCGCCGAAAAAGCCTTTCACACACACGCTCTACGAACGGAAACAAATATCAAAAGCCCGCTTGAAAATTCAATCAGGAAAAACTTGCATCCGCACTCCACGAAAGCTTGCAGTTGAATGTGTGCAGAGTCAGGAAAGCAACGCTGTTTTATATCTTTTTAGGTTCAATCAGAATGATTTGCAACTGGTATTCGTTTATGATGACTGGGTTTGGGGAAAACGTTTAGTTCATGAAAACAGTGATAACATTATCATTTGCCATTTTTCAATAGTTTTTTGATTATAAGTTGAAAAAGTATTTATTTCAGCAGATTTGTTAAGTAATATCCTATCGATTGGGGTGTTTGGATTTTAATTTCATCTATAAATGACAAAGTTACAAGCATTTAAAACCTAACACTATTTCACCACACATATTTTTTGATTTGTACCCCAGTATAGTCAACAAAGACGTAGTTCTACGTCAAAACCAATCTAACCTGTCAAGTTCGAAAAGATTAAAAACGATTGGTTTATTTTAGGGTTTATTGATATGAGCGATGTTCCAAGTTAGTTTGAGGATTCGATTAACATTTTTGTATTAATTTTTTTCTACATTATTGCACAGTACACGAGTTAAGTTTTTATCCTGGTTCGACAGGAGGAGGCGGCAGTTGCACGAAGCTTTTAACGGAGGTGTTCTTTTGCATATTCTGCTTCAGGACATCGTTTTAGGTGCGACTGACTCGATGAGGTCCCTGTTTGGGATCATCCAAGCGGAGTTTTGGTACTTCCGGACGTATAAAGGTGCTATTAAATAGTCGGTTCCACCCTCCTTCACCCAATTCGGGTACATAATCTTGAGCATGATCTCGGCTACCTTATCGTGCTAGATTGACTTCACCGTTGAGGCCACCAGATGCTCGAACAGATGCGTACAGCTCACCGTCAATATACCGGCCTACGAAAAATAGAAGTGGTGTTATTGCTGTGGCTGCCTAAAATAGTTTGCATTTTAAATGGTATGGTGAACGTAATGGTTGCCAGCTAGCATCATGGCATGGCAGCCAGGTGAACACGTAGAAACACCCAGAAACACTCTTAGACACCCAAAAACACACATGAAACACAATCAGCACAGGCACAAGGTAGCAGAGTGACTTACGCCCTGTGCGCGTGTTTTTTCTCGTCCGCGTTTTAGTTCGCCTGGAGTGTTTGTCCTACGCTTTAAGAAAATTTTCCATACGAATGAGTAAAAGTGACTCACAGATGAGTAAAAGTTAATCACTGAGTAAGATTTGTTTTCAGTGTACAACGCAACGAACATTCCTGTTTATCACTCGGCAGTCAAACGACGACTGCAGTAAAACTTTTTGACTTTAAATTTTGACTTTAAATGATCTATATTTCTTGAATTTGTGTGGTTTACATGTATAACTTATCAAGTAACACAGATGCGTCTTTAGTTCTTTTGAAGTTTCAATTATTATTAATTACAGTTCCTAGTCCTATCAGGCCTGTTAAGAGAATGACCACTTTGGTGGGATTGGTTTGTTATAAATTTGAAAAAGAGACTACTTAAAACTACTATTTACAACTAAAACTACTATATACACCTAACCTACTATACATAAATTACTTATCAAAGCATGTTCTGATATATTACATTTATGTGCAAATTAAGTCTTAATTTCGTTAATTCTGGAATCTATTTTCAGAATGCCTGCCTCTTCGTGTAAATTTCTGTTATTCTAGTGTCGAAAGGACGATCAAGTACCATCCTAAGCACTCTATTCTGAGCGACCTGGATTTTGTTCCTGTGAGTCTGTGCACATGATTCCCACACCGGAGCTGTTTAGAGGATCGCAGGTGCTATGATTTGCTTGTAGACAGCCAGTTTGTTCACCCTTGAGAGGCGGGATCTGCGGCAAATCAGCGGATACAGACACCTAACCAAGGTAGAACACTTGACTACAGTTTTCTCTACATGCGAACGGAAGAGGAGCTTTTCATCTAACAACATCCCGAGATAGGTTACTTCGGCGGACCACTCAACCCTAGTGCCATCCATGATAACAGTACAAAAGGGAGCCGGCTTCAGTTTGGGCGATTGTCGATGGAGGAACATGATTGTTTGTGTTTTGGAGGGATCAATTTTGATTTTCCACGTGGTGGCATAATCAGCAAAGGCATCAAGGCGTCGTTGGAGCTTGTTTGTTATTTCGCGAGGCATCCTACCCTTGAAGGTTATTGCGGTATCATCTGCGAACAGGAAAAACACGCAAACGCCACCGATGAGTTGAGGCCAGACAGCAGCGCTCTTTTATATCTTTTCAGGTTAAAACAGAATGATGTGCAACCAAGTGGTACTCGATTAAGACGACTGGGTTTGGGAAGAACGTTTATTTCATGAAAACAGTGATAAAATTATCACTATATATTCGTACATTGGAAAATTTTTGGCATTGCCATTTTTTCAATAGCTTCTTGTTGAAAATCATCATTCGGAAACATTTTGTTTGATGCGTAGCAATATTTCTGATCGATTGGTGATAAAATTATTGAAATTGGCTTAGGGGCAGCTGAGTAATTAATGTTCAAAATCTTTCATAATTTTGTTACATGTTTCATTTTCGGTTTTCACAAAGTGTACCTCCATATAGAAATCACAGACGTAGTCCTACGTCAAAAAATGATATTGAGTATTGAGTGGTACCAGCTTGTCTCTCTGTTCTCTCGATAACCATAGCGAGCAAGCTCGTGATTGGTTGATTATGGCTAAACACTTGGATCAATTTTCAATAATTAACCAACTAGCATCTTTATACCAAACAATGCTTACATTGAACCTGAATAAAATGGTGTAATTAAAATTGAATTTCATGTTATAAGCGCTCAAAACTTGACACTACTTCGTCACACATTTTTTTCGATTTGCACCCCATTATAGTCCAAAAAGACGCCATGGATGTTGTGGGATAAAACAGTTCCCAAAAGAATACCCCAAATAACCCAAAAAAAAAATCCACCGAAGAACCGTTGGGTGTGATGACATGGTAACTAGACTGATGCAAAATTGTGCTCAAACGGTTCCAAATTGGGCCCTGATTAGCCTCCCAAAATTTGAACTACTTTGGTAAGAAACTGACTTTGTACAAACCATTTGAAGTTTATATTGGAATTCCTTTGGAGAAACCATAATTTCGGTTCACATCTATTTGAAAATTCATCAGTTTACTCTACTTTAGAAAATAATACCTGAACTTGTTGAACATTTTATCACTTACAACTTTGTTCAAGACCACTTTTCGATCAAATGTAAGGTACACAAATTATTAATGATTCAAGTCACTGATGTCTTATGATTATGCTCAATCAACTGTTCAGCAGGCAACATTGGTGTTTATGGCGCGTAGAATAGAGGAAAAATCATGGCTACTATGTCACACTGCAGAATACAGTGTTGCCCACAATACAGTTGCTTAATCTTGCCATAAGATTATCAATCTCTTAAACAATTAATAACTATTTAATTTGACGTTTGGCTGAAAAACGATTTTCTGCAAAGTTGTAGCTGATAAAAATTTCCATAAGAATAGCAATAGAGTTTGTTGACAGTACAATATGTAATAAGGCTAGAAGACAAGGTACAGGAAGTTTTGTTTTCCCATAGTAATTTCCTTATAAACTTCAAATGGTTTGTGCCAAGTCAGTTTCTTATCAAATCAGTTTAAACTTTTGAAGGCTAATCAGAACCCGATTTGGAACCGTATAAAAATATTGATGGTCTTGAAAAAGGCCGTTGGTTTTCACTACATTTTTATGGGTGACTGATAAATTGAACAATTTCTACTTATTGCAATGTGCAAATGGCTGTGTTAGGGGTGAGTACCTTGCGGTCGAAGAAAATGTATGGAAAATTTCCATATTTCCTCAATGTTAACTATTTAAATATTTAACAATGTATGACATACCACACAAATATAATAACACTGATGAATCGATAGACGTACAAATCATCAAATTCCATTGATTATTGGCCAAGTTATTAGCATTTGAAGTCTGACCAATTTTCGTTGCATTTCCCTGGATTGGCACTCTTCCCAAAAGACGTAGTCCTACGTAAACAAAAAAAAGAAAATTATACGGTTTGAACGAAAACGAGAATATGGGTGACTATCTCGCCAATGTATTACTCCTCGTTGGTGAAGAAGTCGCCATCCTTGTCACGCTTCACTTCGATACCCAGGTACCATTGTACGTTACCCAGTGAGTTATTGCTGAACTTCTTCTGCAATGTATCAATGAACCACTTGCATTGCTTGCTCACTTTCGCACGCCACAATCGAATCGTCGACGTACACTAGTACGTAGCACAACGATAGTTCTCCTGTACGGACTTGGGTCCGAGTCAAAACGCCTGAATCCAAGCTTGAAGTACAGTGTGCTGTTCCACGACCTGGCCGCTCGCTACAGGCCGTTTAAGCTTTTCTGCAGCTTGTGCACTTTCCGTTCCTGTCCTTGCACGACGAATCCTAGAAGTTGTCGAAAGTATATTTTTTTAGGCCCGTCCAGAAACGCAGTCCTGACGTCCAATTGTCGTACTGTTATACCTTTGCTTCGCAGCCACAGCCAGAACATTGTTTGATGAACAACAGGTGCAAACATCTAATATATATGAAGATGGTGATGGCCCCCGTACATGGGAATTTGTTTGGGTTGTTTTAGCTATTTAGATAATTGTAAAAACAAAATCAAATCGCATGATCAGCGTCCGTCCAGAACTGCTGGCTAAATCCTTTGTTCGACCAGTCTTGTCTTGAAAAGGACAACCCCGCCATCAGCGTCACGTTTAATTTTGTACACCAACTTCGAACCAACTGATTTACGTCCACTAACTGCCACGTTTCGTTCGATGCAATGGAATTTACACTTTTAACGATCTATGCTAGCCATTGCTTGATCATAATTCTTAGGCTCTTCCTGGACACTTGACACTTCTGCCGATCATGAACTTTATATCGTCATATAAATTTCGTAGGCCATTATTAAAAACACGTCTCAAAATGACCCGAACAACTGACAACTGAATCCCGTTTGTGTTTTTGTTCATTTGACAGCTGTTTTAAACCCCCCCCCCCCCCATTCGGACACATGCATGCGCATGCTAGTGGTAAGCTCGATGAATACTTCGTTGGTTGGCTCCAAACTGCAGAACAGGAAGGAGGAATTTGTATCAGTGGCTGCTGGATCAATTCTGGTACCACTGCATCAAGGCAACATGTCAATTTTTTCAACCTGGTCCTGGTAACGGCATTGGAAAAGACCTATTAACTCTTCCATTTTGGGATTCAGACATGATCATTTCGGACCCAGCGCGTATTTATTAGGAATATGTTAAAAAGACTGGAGGCCCCTTTTACAGATGTTCGGGAATTTTGGAGGAACAGTCTATGTCCATCCTGTATCCAGATTTCCAAATTCATTGTTTTAGCACAAATACAACTGTTTCTGAAGAATCACGGTAGTCTAATTTAATGATTAGATCCTTCTCACCGTGGTTCTGAATCGGTCAAAATCTTTCAAATTTATTATTATGCCGCAACTATAAAAACTCATTTTAGTCATTTGCGAATTTTATGTGACCTCAGTTCATTCGCCTATCATTTCATATAATTTGCAATTTTAAAACATTCATCATCTTTCTTTCAACTCAGCTTTTTCCACGTCCACTTCCTTTCACGTTCCACCACAAGAGGACGCACTCCAACTTATCAGAGCATAAATATGCGAGTTGCAATATTTTCCTCCGTCTGCCGAGGTAGTCCCATAACCGCGACAGTAAACATCTTTTACGATATCCCCCCAATGAGGAATTCCATATTCCACTTCTTCCTTTCCTTACCAGAGGAACAAAATCTCAACAAATTCGTCTCCTCTTATGTTTCATTCAGCCCGCAGGTTTACAGCCTAATTGAAAGTTACGATTATGGAGCGCACTTGGAGACTTGGCCCGGTACCTACCTACATCCTTCCTGCGGGAGAAACACGTGTGCAATTGCAGCGACGACGCCGCCGACGACGGTGGTATTACCCACGTGCCATTCAATTGCACACTTTGGGGGTTACGGTCGCTCGTAAAAGGAAAGAAAAAAGATGCTCGAAGGAATAAGAAGACGGAAAACTACTTGACTAGTTCCTCGTCCGCTGTGGGTTGTGATGTGATGCGTTGACACCGCGGGATGCTGGAGCGGTTAAGCTCTTCCAGCTGATTCCAGAAGTTCTAAAATCACGCCGCTCACCAACACTAGCTTTGGGATGCGAGAGAGAGCCGGAGAAGTTTTCCGCGGATAGCGTTGCGAGTGCGTCAGTGTGAGTGTACCGCGAGAAAGGGGAGAATGAGAGAATTCTCGAGCGAATCGGGAGCTAATGACGCCATGTTATTGTCCGTTCTCTCCGTGTTTGGGAACGCCTCCGGCTCGATTTCATCTTGACAGGTTTGAATGTGGTCGTAGTGAAGCGTTCCAATGAGCGATGGGTGGAGCTTACGTATCGTTGCGGTGCACTGTCGTCCTGGTACACTGTAAATTGCCTTGTTCTCGGAATTCGGATGAGAAAATTTCCACGGAAAGAGTTTCCTAGAACGGAGCGGTTTTATTGGCACGGAAAATTTTCACTTTACAATTAGAGTTAACACTTTTGAGATTCTTGCGAGCTCCGCCTTCCGTTACAATTTCGGAGATATCGGGAGAGTGTGGTTCTGAGTTGCACACTGTCATGCGAGTTTCTTCCTGAGGCCTTTCGCTGTGTTGGTAGAGCGTTCATATATCTTCTTCCCGCAAGGCAATATTTAAAATTTACACCGCATTCGGGACGAAGTTCATAAAGCATATAAAAATAATAAACTGCTTCTACTGGGTAGCGATTTTTTTTTTCTCTTCGGTTGATTTTCCTTACTATCTTCCCGTTGACTGCTTCCGAAGGCAATGGCGGGGGGTGGTGAAGTACGAGGGAAGCTCTTAACGTTGACAAATAGGTGTGGTTATGATTCCTTTGCCTTCGGAAGGACGGGTAAATGTTGGGGTATAGCACTCGTCGTTTTTGCTTTGTTTTATTATTTTAGAGTACACTTTTACACAATTGAAAGCTTAGCGCAGTTGATCAAGCACGCATCTGTCAATTTTTTCTCGGTTTCTCCTGGCACTCACACATAAATACTCTGCTGATTTCCCGTGGATTGTTGATTTATTCATGCTGGTTCCTTTGGGGCATATATCAATCGTTGTCGGTTTGCGAGTTTCACCAAGATCTTGGACCGTTCTTCTCGAAATGCACACTAGGTGTCCAGACTCGAGGAATGCTTCTTCCAGACTGCATCTAGGATGACGCTCTCTAGCTACGGTGGACCACCGACGAGACATTGACTACCTTTTCTTTATTCCGGTGCTTCTTCACCGGCTGGATGTCACCAACAGGGAGTGAGTGAGCGAGTCTCAGCTGGTTGGTCGGTGCAAAAATCCCGACTTTTCGAACGGGACGACGACGACGACGACGACGAGAACGAGGACGACAGCAAAAGACTAAATCCAAAGAAGAATCCATCCGTTCTGACTGCCACCTACCGGCTAGAGGGGGCGCGACGATCGAACTGACACCCATCGTAGCCGTCGTCGGTCGGTCGCTTGGTCGGTAGGGTAGAAGGCGACTTCAGGAAATCCCACCGAAATCCCTGGGATCTAAAGTGTACAACAGCGGCTCACCGCATCGTTCGCCGCCGCCGGTCGGTCGTTCGGTCGGTTGGTCGTCCCAATCAGTCAGTCAGTAGTGTGCCAGCTGAGATATAATCTTCCTACACCCCGAGCCGAGAGTGTAAGCTCATAATTACGACGACGACGATGGCGGTGGAAGGCGATGATGATGGTGACGGAAAGGTTATATAGTACCTAGATCTCTACCATTTGACTGGCACTGACTGCGGTGTATGGATTTTTTTTTCATCTTCTGCCGAGTAGGAAGAAAATGTCATCGTTTTGTTGTAAATGGCAGGAAAAATGATAATCACGGACCAGATGTTATGCGACTAAGAAGGACCTTGTCCTTGTCCCGTCCGGAAGGGATTTGGGATAGTGGGTCAGCTGCATGGGATTAGATGGTTGGAGCGTAGGATCCGTTCTTGAATGAAATTTTCCTCCGATAAATCGTTGTTCAAGGTTAACGAACTTTGCCAGTCTTTCAGGACCTGCTCTTCAAAAGTAGGATGATACCGATCCACACACTTAGAAATATCTAATTTTACACGCGACGGAATCCGTCTTTGACATAAAGGATGAGACGTAAACAAACATGTCATGTACAATTAAGTGCTCCGAGACTGAAAAGTTCGGTAGTCGACGAAAGTTACGTTTGATTGAACTGAATTTTTCGTCTGTTGTGACTCAATTTTATGTCAAAATTGACGCTCGTATATGTCAAACTCAGGGAACCTAAATTTACATGAAATTTTCTAAGTGTGCAGGTTTTTTTGGTAACATATTTGCAAATTTTGGTTTTAAGATACACACTTAGAAATATTTATCACTTTTAGAAATAGAATCCATCTTTGACATAAAGGATGAGACGTAAACAAAGTTCAAAAGTATGTTTGATTGAGCTGAACCTCGCGTCTGTTATGACTAAATTTTATGTTAAAATTGACGCTCGTATATGTCAGTCTCAGAGCACCTAAATTTACAGCAATTTTTGCTAAGTGACCTTTGAATGCGGTAGACTGTGTCATTTTTCAGTGGAAACATGCATTTCCAAGAATTATGATATGAAATTCAGATCCAATGACCCAATGACAAGCAGGGTTACTTCAACTTACTTGCTATAAAAAATTTGTTTTTCTGAATTATGAAAACGTTAGATGTTATAATGATAATTAGTACTTGTAAGTTACAAGAAGAGGTGGTGAAATATGTGTTTGGCACATAAAACCTGTCAATATAGCTTTCAGTGCGTCACAATCAGTAATTTAACGATTTGTGAGCGCTCACTCTGAGTGAACGCTCGCGATTCATAAGATCGCTGATTGTGACGCTCTGAAAGCGAAATTGACAGATTTTATGAGTCAAACACATACTTTACACCCTCTTCTTGTTACTTACAAGTACAACATATCATTATATTATCTAATGATTTCATAATTCCGAAAAACATTGTTTTATAGTAAGTGAGTGGAAGCACCCCTGATGACAAGTGGAACCAAATGGATCTATGAAATAATTAGATTCTCCATGAAAATTCTAGTTCTTTCACTTCAAAGGAGAAGCTGAGATGAAGTCGAAATCAAATTAAAGTTCACTCATGTGGACTTTTAAAGACTGGAACGCCCAAAAATTGGTCGAAAAAAAAATCGTTGCTCTCAGTCAAAATTCATATCACTAAAATCTTCTTATTTAACGGCGCCGGTGGTGTAGTGGTAAGCGTGATTACCTCTCACCCCAGCAGGCCTGGGTTCAATCCCAGTCGGCGCCGCCGGGATGTTCTGAGGCATAACATCTCTGATCACGCCTTCCATCGGAAGGGAAGTAAAGCCGTTGGTCCCCGGTTCATGAGTTGATGGGTCGATAGGTAGGGTTCAGGTGTGGGAGCTGCCTTCCTGGCACGTCGGTAGCATTGGTGCTCAGCACGGAAAACAAGATCGACGGAAAAAACAAACCAAAGGAAAAAAAAGAAAAAAAAAAAAATCTTCTTATTTTTCATTTGGTAGTTCAATTCATATATTTAAAGGAAAAAACTTCAAGGGACAGCCCTATGGGGTTGTACGCAATCATGGTGACGTAGAACTACGTGATCTTATATACTAAATCTTATATGTTAACTGCAGCAAAAGCTTGTGTTTGGTGTAGGACTAGGAATTTGAGCGGAGTTCTCTCTGCTTATACTTTTTAGTATGACGCGCTTGACATAGATGGCTCACAGCTACTTACGAAGAGCTGATTCCGATCGATAGCGGTGCGGCTTCAGCCTCCTTCTATGGATGATCATGTGGGCTACGAACTGCTTGCAAGCAGCCTTTTGTTGTTTACTTGGGAACACCACCACTCACCACGTGGTGATTCCGGAGTCAGGATGGAATTCAACTTTGAAATCTGTGTTAGGGAAATCGCTTTTCGGAGGCAATCGGTGATAATTTTAAATATCATAGCGACAATTGCACATTAGTGCAATTTTGAATAGTTAAAGTTAAGTAAAGTTTTAAACTTAACAGATGCGAAGAAACATTTCTGATCGATTGGCGTTAAAATTATTGAAATTGGACCAAGGGCAGCTGAGTTAATAACGTTCAAAATCTTTCATAATTTTGTTACAAGTTCCATTTTTAGTTTTCACAAAGTGTACCCCCATATAGAAATCACAGACGTAGTCCTACGTCAAAATGTTCGTTTATTTTTTTGGTTTGCCAAATCCGAACTGTCGTGCCTTAACCCATTCCATTAAATTTTGCACAGTGGTCTCATCGACCTTATTAGCCGCCAAACACCAGTTAGATTTAAACTGCTGCTCGTTTTCCATGGATTTATTAGTTTTTTTGAGATTCCGTTTGACCAAGGCCTAATACCATTCGATAGGGCGGATTTCTGGGCTTTTGGGAGGATTGTGATCTTTGGGTACTACAACCACGTTGTTCGCATCGTACCACTCGATTGCCTTTTTCCCATAGTGGCAGCTTTCCAAATCCGGCCAGAACAGCACAGGTATATTATGTTGCTCTAGGAATGGTAGCAGCTGCTTTTCCAGGCACTCCTGGACGTAGATCTCTTGATTGATGGTTCCTTCTTCTTCTTCTTCGCATTTCAAACTTATTGCATATCGCATGATTAGCTTATTACGGGCTCTCAACTTAGTGTTCTAGATGCACTTCCACAGTTATTAATTGAGAGCTTTCGATGCCTGTACCATTTTTGCATTGATATGATTGTGAGGCAAGAGACCGAACCGGGAATCGAACCCAGCCACCTCCAGCATGGTCTTGCTTTGTAGCTGCGCCTTTACCGACTGAGCTAAGGGAGGCTGGTTCCCGTAGTAATGAATATGCCGTTTTTTAGACCACACGTGCATATGGCCTGCCAGACGAGATATTTTTCTGGAACTTCGATAGTTTGAAGGTTTTGAAAACCATCAGCCACCTTCCCTTTTCCTGATGCGGTATAAAACTCCTGTCCCGGAAGCTGCTTGAAATCCGCCTTCACCGTCGAACTTTGTGACCACCTTCATCTTCTTAAACGTCGACAACCAGGCTCGTTTCTTGATCCGCTGTACAGTAGTATGGGAGACATTGAGCTTACCAGCGACATCCCGGATGGAGAGGTTAGAATTCCGCTTATATTTCCCGCCACCTTCTTCGTCGTCGCTGCCACGTCCGGATTACGATTACCGCCACTTGCAGGCTTTCTGGCGGTCGACAGACGCTCTCCAAACACTTTTAAAACATTTGTCACGGTCGATTTGGCCACATCCAGCAATTTTGCCAACTTGGCGTGTGAAAACATCGGATTATCTTGCAGAGCGAGCAAAATTTTGACACGCTGCTCCTCTTGCTTGGACGTTACTTTGAAAACTGGAAATCAAACGGTGAAAACTCATAAAAGCAACCATTGTATATACACTCAACTTCCAAATGCAGCATTTCAGGTTTTTGTTTATGCATTTTTAACAGAAATACACTAATTTGAAGTAGACCAATTTTTGCGCGTTCCAGACTTTATAGCTAGCCCAGGGAATTCCAGGGAAACTCGCAAAGAAAACTCTAGATGACCGAAAAGGATAAACTACGGAACTCAGTGGTAAAAAATAAAATACTTTTATAACATGCCGTGAAAATTTCTTCAAATGGTTTGAAAATGTATTCGAAAATGCACTGACATTGCCTGTTGAACTTGTAACTTTTCTTCCTCCACGCTAGGCGAAACCAGCTAAGAAAATTTACCAAAACCATTAATTAATTAAATTAAATTAATTAAATTTCAAATCGACCCTTCGGTCAAATAAGCGAGGATGAGGATAGGTTAACAATGCCTGTGACTTGCATAGTATATTCTCCTCAGGGTGGGGGTGGTTTTCCCTATCACACTCAACGAACATTACCAGGTCCCAAAAACGACAAGAACTGAAATATATTGGATAGGATCTAGACTAAATGGTAACGCTTATCTACTCGAATGATTTTCGAGCTCGAATGATGTACAGTGGTTGTTTTATTGGGAAAATTCTAGCAGTTTATACGCGGAAATCAATCAATTCAATTTATTTCACAGGAAACGTTGATGGTTCATTGAATCTATCAATGAAAGGTTTATTTCAACCTGAATGAACTTTTATTGAACGGGACAAAGTTGTAAGCTTTTGCTATCTAAATCAGTTTGGGCGCCAACTAACTAGTCTGTTTCAATTTAAAAATTTGGGAAACAAGTGGGGTTTTTCGCTAGCTTACGGTTTGCGCTCCCTCGGACACTCAACCGGGAACTGCGACGGTCGTTCAGTGGTTTCGTGGATTCGGTACTCCTGTTCTACTTCGTCAGGTGGCGGCACACCGTGGTTAACGGAAAAAGAAGTCACTCCCACGGGGTAGAGATGTCCCGGAATAGATTGGTGGACGCTTCGCTGCTTGCCAGCCGAATCTATGGGCCTCTACTAAACACCCCTCTTTGAATGGACTTCACCTATTCAAAGTGTTTACACAATTAACATACTGCACGCTAAAGTTTGCCTTTCTCTTACTTGGTTTAGTTTTCGCAAGCTCACAAATTTACGCTTAAAAACTAAATAACTAACTGTTCGAACCGTAAAAGCTAAGTTGAGAAATTCAATAAAACATTCAATAAAATTTTAAATTCCACGAACCACCATTCACTGTTTTAAGAGTAGAATTACTCACGTTAAATCAAATATAAAATTTCAAATAACACGAGGTTTTAAATTATAATAATCACTGCTCGAGTTGAAGGTCTAACTTGTTTGAAGCTTCTACCAAAAATGAGATCATTCGATGCAAGGACAGTTCAAAGCAATATATTCAAAAGCCGACTTGTGGTAAACACCAATTGTCTAGATTTAATTTTTATTTATCGGCTATTTTACGGATCATTTGCATATAGGAAGTCAAATAGCTCGACCTTGATTGGACCAATATAGGTTGTCTGTGAAAAGCAGAAGCCTCCGTCCGTCTAAAGTTGGGCTACTCGCGAACTGGGTGTAGTTTGTACCTGTTGTGGCTAATGGATTGAAACTGCTCGAATGTTCTAAATGTTTGCAATTTGAATTGAATTTCGGTTCGAACGAAGCTCATGAATGTTACAAACTCTCACATGCATGTTTCTTTAATTTATGTGAACGAGCCCTGTTTTAAGCAAGTTCGCTTACATTTGTAACAGCATTCCAGTCAGTGATGCAAAATATAATGACACTCACTCGACACTCGTTAACGCATCAAACCGACTATCGTCGACCGAACGTTTTGTCACGCAGTGGGAGGTAGAGTTATGGTAAGCAACAATCACCAGTAATGATCGCTGCTCATAGGAAAAACGTAGCAGTCGCTGCTGACGATGTAAAGCACAACGAAAACAGCGAAGACTTCTGCAGTACGATTATGAGAAGAAGCGAAACGACAGAAGACAATGAAAACAATGCCTACGCATTCCAAGTTCGTCTCGGCAGGCGCGACTGTGTGAATTACAAACAAAGCAGGCAACATTAAACGGAAGCTGTTAGGCTCACTCACCAACACACTCACTTAAGCAAGCAAAGCAGCAACTGCTTCAAAACGAGCACAGATGAGTGTCGTGATTGTCCGGAATCGAGATGGGAAATGACAGGTGGGCAGGAACTCACCGTCTCGCAGTGTTGGTGAGTTCGTTGCCGTTAATGTTCACGAAAAGTTCACTATTTTGCCATACAGAAATTCAAAACAAAAATTTTTATCTGCGGATTTGGACGGACCTGTTTCATAAGACCGGTAGGTGTACGCTGGTCACAAATGCCGTGCCCAACTGATTTCCTATGGTCAAAAATTTCCAAAATAATAGACCTAGGAAATTTCGAATTCTAAATGTGCTATTTTATTAGCCATTTCCAACCAGCCCGTCAATTTCCGGCAAGCGCTTCCAATAATTTGATATTACGTACACGCAAAATTCAGCATATTTGTAGTTCAATGTCAGAATGTCAGCTCAATTGATCATAACAAAACATAGTTGCCAACATGCCAAAGTTTGCTAGTTTGCATGAAAATCGACCTATTGCCCTAATTAATGGCCACCACTGTATGTATATTTAATCAAAGTCGAGCTAGTTATTACGCTGCGTTTCCGAGGAGTCCCTTCAACCGAAGCGAATTACCCCTTACAGAGGGGAAGGGGTCTTGAACCATAATAAGATCTTTTCCCGGCCCCAAAAAACTCCTGCATACAATTTTTCACGCAGATAGGTTCAGTAGTTTCCGAGTCCATAA
The DNA here is from genome assembly GCF_037179485.1 of Ochlerotatus camptorhynchus. Lineage (NCBI taxonomy): Eukaryota > Metazoa > Arthropoda > Insecta > Diptera > Culicidae > Ochlerotatus > Ochlerotatus camptorhynchus. Next base: position 12,664 of record NW_027040911.1, on the reverse strand, counting down.
AAAATAGTGACATTTTTCTTAGATTTCAAATAGTTCCAGATGTTCCCTACAACATTGCCCAAGGTACCAAACCGATTGTACAAATATTTTTCGAATAACAGTTTTTTGAAGACAGACTTAACATATTTCTATAGGCCCTTTTCAAAATTAAGGCTCTTGGTGGAAAAAAGGAAGTTTCTACTCCTCCTGGATTCAGAAGAACGGACTATACACAGGATTTTCCACCTCTCCCGGGGACATCCAAAACCCCTGATGTCCCATTTTTAAGAACAGAAGCCCCTTCTTCATCTGGATTGTTCTCATTTGATAAAATTGTGGACGATATCCTCAAGTACCTCAATATTTCTGATCCTCTGAAAAGCATTGTTCTGGCAATGCTTCCTACTGTGAAAACCCTCTTGAAGCAATTGGCATTGAAGTGGCCCCTCCTTGCAGCAATCATTTCCTTCGATGGATAATTTTCCAAACGAGGTCGGGGATTTGATCACCGTTCTACAGTGGAATTGTCGAAGTGTTATTCCTAAATTAGACTCTTTTAAGTTTTTAGTTCACAATAATGATTGTGATGCATTTGCTGTTTGTGAAACTTGGCTGTCTTCAGATATAGATATTCCTTTTTATGATTTTAACATTATTCGACTGGATCGAGAGGATTCACGTGGAGGAGGGGTACTTTTGGGGATCAAAAAGTGCCATTCCTTCTATAGAGTGAAACTTCCACAATTTCCAGGTATTGAAGTTGTCGCATGCCAGGCTATTTTCAAAGGTAAGAGCCTTTGTATTGCTTCTGTTTATATTCCTCCTAGAGGCGATGTTAATCGAAAACAACTTTCAGATATGTGTTCGGTACTTTCTGCTCCACGGTTGATTATGGGGGATTTTAATTCCCACGGTACAGGCTGGGGGAACTGTATGATGACAACCGTTCTACTTTGATATATGACCTCTACGACAACTTCAATATGACAATTCTTAAGTTGACAATTCTGGAAGTAAATTGGACCTCACATTTAGCTCTAACTCATTATCGTTGGATTGCACGTGGAATGTGATCCAGGATCCCCACGGTAGTGATCACTTGCCGATCATATGATTTCGTTGGGTTTTTTCGATTGCCAGTGGGTTCAATCCGTCGGAATCCGTTAACGTCGCGTACGACCTCACCCATAATATCGATTGGACAACGTTCAAGACCGCGATAGAGGAAGCCGTGTCGTCGGTAGAAGGGCTTCCACCGTTGGAGGAGTATAACTTCCTCTTCAATCTGATCTTGGACAGCGCGCTTCGAGCTCAAACTCGGCCGGTTCCAGGAACGTCTTTGCGTAGGAAACCTCCTTCCCCTTGGTGGGACCAGCAATGCACTGAGGTTTATCGTAAAAAATCCGACGCGTTTAAGCTTTTCCGGAAACGTGGATCACCCGTGTATTTCGAAGCGTACTCGGCTCTTGAACGCGAACTCAAGAGCCTCATACAAGTTAAAAAAACGCGGATACTGGCGGCAATTCGTGGACGGATTATCGCGCGAAACGTCGATGAATACGCTTTGGAACGCGGCGCGAAGGATGCGTAACCGAACAACGAGAGCGAGGAGTACTCGGATCGTTGGATTTTCAAGTTCGCGCGAAAAGTATGCCCTGATTCCGTGCCGGCACAGATGATTCCTCGCGAAACGACGAATTCGGGAGACGAGATCAGCCAGCCTTTTTCAATGCTGGAACTCTCACTCGCGCTCCTTTCGTGTGGAATCAAGTTCAACTTGTTGAAGAACCTCCCAGACGTCGCTAAGAGGCGCATGTTGAACTTGTTTGGTCAGTTCCTGGAGCTCAATATTGTTCCGGATGATTGGAGGCAAGTGAGAGTTATAGCCATTAAAAAGCCTGGAAAACCCGCGTCAGATCATAACTCGTATCGTCCCATCGCGATGTTATCGTGCATTCGAAAATTGTTGGAGAAAATGATCCTTTTTCGCTTGGACAAATGGGTTGAGACGAACCACCTACTCTCAGATACTCAATTTGGTTTCCGTAGGGGTAAGGGAACGAACGACTGTCTCGCGTTGCTTTCCACAGAAATTCAGTTGGCTTTTGCTAAAAAAGAGCAAATGGCTTCAGTATTCTTGGATATCAAGGGGACTTTTGATTCAGTATCGGTTGAAGTCCTTTCAGACAAACTCCACACTTGTGGCCTTTCTCCATTAATTACTAACTTTTTGTACAATTTGCTGGAATGGAAAATGGAAATGGAAATGGAAAACATATGAGCTTTTCTCATTGAAACTCTACAGCTTCTCGATTTAGTTACACGGGTCTCCCCCAGGGCTCATGTTTAAGCCCTCTTTTGTATAATTTCTACGTCAGAGAAATTGACAATTGTCTAAGTGACAACTGCACGTTGAGACAACTTGCAGATGACGGTGTAGTGTCTATGACAGGGCCCAAAGGGGTCGACCTGCAAGGACCCTTACAGGATACCTTAGACAATTTGTCTACTTGGGCTATCGAGCTAGGTATCGAATTCTCCTCGGAGAAAACTGAGTTGGTCGTTCAGGTAATTCAGTTAGTTTTGATGTATCTATGACGCGGGAGATTTGTGGGATCCCAGAACATCATCGTTCCATGAAGGAGGTCGTTGGTACTGGGGTGCAGGTGAAGTCGCTAGGCTCGACTATTACCATCCAGGTCAAGGACCTGGACGAAGTGACGGAAGCGACCAAGATAGTCACGGCGCTCCGTGAACAGTGTCAAGTCGAGGTACCGCAATCAGCGATTACTTTGAGGAAGGGACTGTTTTCCACCAAAGTGGCTACCGTCAAGCTCTCGGCAGCTGATGCCAGAAAGGCGGTAGCCGCAGGGAGGGTGCGAGTGGGCTGGTCGGTCTGCCCCGTCAGTATTCCCCAACCGGTTACGGCTTGCTTTAGGTGCTTCGGTCAGGGCCATGTGGCCCGTGATTGTAAGAACACCGACAGGAGCAAGCTTTGTAGATGGTGCGGCTCGGAGGGCCATAAGGCGCGAGGTTGCCAAAAGCCGCCGAGGTGCACTCTATGCGCGGAGAAGGGGAATACCCCTACCAACCACATGGCAGGTGGCCCACGCTGCCCGGGGGCCAAGAGCAATGCTGCTAAGGCAAAGAGCAATGCTCAGCCATGTTCGAGGTAGCGCAGTTGAACCTGAACCACTGTTCGGCTGGCCAGCAACTGCTGTGGCAATCGGCAGCGGAATGGGGAGCGGATGTCGGAATCATCTCTGACCCGTACCGCGTCCCAACCGGCAACGGGAATTGGGTCACGGACGCGTTAGGGATGGCGGCGATATGCACGATGGGGAGCTTCCCCATTCAGGAGGTAGTCGTGTCCAACTCGAGCGAGGGATTCGTGATCGCCAGGGTTAATGGAGTATACTTAAGTAGCTGCTATGCTCCGCCCAGGTTATCTATCGAGCAATTCTCGCAGATGGTGGACAGACTCACTGCGGTACTTGTCGGCCTAAGACCGGTGGTCGTTGCGGGCGACTTTAACGCATGGGCGGTAGAGTGGGGTAGCCACCACACCAACCATAGAGGATGCATCCTACTGGAGGCAATGGCCAAGCTGGACGTTGTACTATCCAACACCGGCTCGGTCAGTACCTACAGAAGGAATGGTGCAGAATCCGTCATCGACGTGACATACTGCAGCCCGAGTTTGGAGGGCAACCTACACTGGAGGGTCGATGAGGGTTACACTCATAGTGACCATCAGGCGATTCGGTACAGTGTGGGGCCAGATGAGAGGCGAGTGTCAGGAGGAAATTCTTCCTGCGTTCGAGGCTGGCGGACGTCGTTCTTCGATGAGGAGGTCTTCGGCGAAGCACTGAGGCGGGAGCGAATAACCCCGGATCTGACGGGGGAAGAACTGGTAGCAGCACTGACAAGGGCGTGCGATACAACCATGCCTAGGAGAGCCTATCCCAGGCATGGCCATAGACCGGTGTACTGGTGGAGCGAGTCGATTGCTATCCTCAGGGCGTCTTGCCTTCAGGCGAGAAGGAGGATGCAACGAGCTCGTACGACTGAATCTCGGGAGGAACGCCGTGTCGCTCTTCGAGCGGCTAAGGCAGCCCTCAATAAAGAGATCGCCAGACGCAAGCGCGCGTGCTTTGACAGCCTATGCCAAAGCGCCAACACGAACCCATGGGGGGATGCTTACAAAGTGGTCATGGCAAAGACCCGCGGCGTGACGGCACCCCCGGAGAGATCACCAGCGGTACTGGCTCCGATCGTTGGGTTCCTGTTCCCGCGTAGGGACGTAGACTCCTGGCCGCGGATCCCAGGCGCGGATCAGGGAGAAGTGTCTAGAGTGACGAACAGTGAACTTGGCGGTATTGCCAGGTCGCTGCTGGTGGGCAAGGCCCCGGGCCCAGATGGGATCCCGGTTGTGGCTCTGAGGGCGGCCGTTGCGGAAAATCCAGACATGTTCCGTTCTGTTTTTCAGACTTGTCTGGGCGTAGGCGTCTTCCCAGATGCGTGGAAGTGGCAGAAGCTGGTGCTGCTTCCGAAGCCAGGAAAACCCCCTGGGGACCCGTCAGCATACACACCCATCTGTTTGCTGGATACCACTGGGAAACTGCTTGAGAGGGTCATCCTCAACAGGTTGTCGGCCTACACCGAAGGTGTAGACGGCCTGTCAAGCAGCCAGTACGGGTACGCCATCCGCGACGTCATCCAGACGGCAGAGATGGTCCATCGGAAACGAAGGGGCATTCGTTACTGGGCGGTGCTAACCTTAGACGTGAAGAACGCGTTCAACAGCGCGTGCTGGGGGCGATAGCCCGCTCGCTACACCAGCTCCAAATTCCCAGAGGGCTGTATAAGATTCTGGAAAGCTACTTCCAGAATCGTGTGTTGACGTACGACACTGAAGATGGCGAAAAATGCGTAAGAGTCACCGCAGGAGTGCCACAAGGCTCCATCCTGGGCCCGGTGTTATGGAACGTCATGTACGATGGACTGTTGAGGATAAAATTCCCGGTAGGCGTGAAAATTGTAGGTTTTGCCGACGATGTCACGCTGGTAGTCTGCGGGGAATCCCTCGAGGAGGTAGAGCTGACAGCGGCCCACTGCGTCAGGCTTGTGGAGGAATGGATGAGAACCAGGAAACTGGAGCTCGCCCATCACAAGACGGAAGTGGTCGTAGTCAACAATCGCATGTCAGTACAGCATGCGACGTTGACAGTCGGCGGAAGCACAATTAGGTCTGTGCGCTCTCTGAAACTCTTCGGGGTTATGCTCGATGATAAGCTCAGCTTCGGCTGCCACGACGAGTACGCCTGCAAGAGAGCGTCTATGGCTGTGGGGGCATTATCCCGTATGATGTCAAACAGCTCGGCAGTGAATGCCAGTAAGCGCAGGCTCCACATGGGGTCGTAGTATCTATCCTCAGATACGGCGGCCCTGCGTGGGCTGCGGTACTGGATATTGACTGCCACAGGCAGAAATTAGAGAGTACACACAGGCTAATGTGCTTGAGGGTGGCCAGTGCTTACCGCACTATCTCGAGAGAGGCCGTCTGTGTCATAGCAGGGATGATGCCAATCAGCCTTATCATTAAGGAGGATGTGATGTGCTATGACGCGAGGACCGTTCGAGGGGTGCGCAACAACGCGCGAGTTGTGTCGACCGCGAGATGGCAATTGGAGTGGGAAAACTCCACAAAGGGAAGGTGGACTTACCGCTTGATACCTTCCGTATCAAGCTGGGGCAACAGGCGCCATGGGGAAGTAAACTTCCACCTGACGCAGTTCCTGTCAGGCCATGGCTGCTTTAGGAGCTACCTGTATAGGTTCGGACATGCAAGTACTCCCATCTGCCCCACATTTGCTGGTGTCGAGGAGACCGCCGAACACGTCGTGTTTGCCTGTCCACGTTTCGAGCCAGTATCGAGCGCTATGCTAGCGATATGCGGAGCGGATACCAGTCCGGATAACATCGTTCATAGGATGTGTGGTACCACCGAGAACTGGAGCGCGGTGGTGACTGCGGTCACCCACATAGTTTCGGTATTACAACGACAGTGGCGAGCCGAGCAGCAGTTACCTACTGCCCGACCAGATCGTTAGAGTATTGCTAGAGAGGCGCCATAGCGCTACAGCGGCCCCTCCCACGAAGTAATGCCTTCGGGCGGTTCCGGGGAGGTCAAGGGCCAAGCGCACAGGGCAAGGTTTAGTGGGTCGGGAGTGAAATTCTCCCATCCCAACACCCTGAGTTCCTTATCAGGTGTCTGTGAGCAGATTCCCCCCAGTATAAAAAAAGGGGTTGGATGTGGGTCGATACTTCATTCGTATGATGTCTCGCCTCATGTCCAATAACTACTCGTTAAACGCTCACTTGTTCCGTGTTGGGCTGGGGGACAGCAATCTCTGTGAATGTGGACAAGGTTATCAGGACGCAGATCACATTATTTGGTCTTGTGCTGAGCATCGTGGAGTCAGATCCGAGTTGTATGATTCCCTTCGGGCTCGAGGTAGACAACCTAATGTTCCAGTTCGAGATATTTTGGGTAGACACGATCTGGAGTTTATGAAACTTATATATGTTTTCTTAAAGAATATTAACCTTAGATTGTAAGTTTGACTTACCTTGTGTTTAGTTTTTGTTTTGTTTGTGTGGTTTTTTTTAATAATTGTATAATTACACTGTGGATACCAAATTGAATAGGAATAAGTTCATGTTTAGGAATAATGAAATATTTGTATCGTTAATCATAACTCAACCTCCTTCTCCCTCTCCCCATCCATAAAACTGTATATCTCTACTAACCTCGAGACGACCACGAGTAATCGGTTCAATTACTTTAACTCTAGCTTTAAGACATCTATTATGTATAACGTAAATGATAACTTGGCTCTGTAAAGTTTATTCGATTGAGCCTGTACAAATAAATTAATACAAAAAAAAAAAAGATACATAAGAAAACGAAAATTATGGTGCATGGAAAAAGTTGACGGGACTTTTTTAAATTAATCTTAATTTGAAGAAATAAGGCAAAAGCAGAGTTACATTTTCCTCGTGCGTACAAAAATGTGCTGCCGAGACTCTCAACAAACCGTCTCCCGTCGCAACGAAAACAACATGTGACGAGAGAGAAAGAGACACGCGAGAATAAGATACGAGCGATTAACAAATGCGACACCCAAAAATCCTGGCGTGCGCAAGGCTCGCGCTGATCTCATGTGCCTCATCTCATGTGCTACGATTAATGCTAGAACAGCAGAGCTCTAAGTTCTGGAAGGTGTAGGTAAACGAAATACAGGCTGTTGAAACTTGGTTGCTTTGACCGACATTTTTTTATGCGTTACCACAAACCATTCCTATTTTAGAGGAAAGGTAGCATATATTTGCAGTGCTTGAATTCTTGAAATCCTCTAACAGCCAAAGCCATTAATTTGCCGGTCAATTAGAATATTCTTTTAGCGAATTTGTTTATTATCGGGGTTGGAACCAGTTCCAACCCAGTGCGAAACCGAACTTTTTGTCAGTGCGAACCTCAACCTGAGCTAGGTTTTAAAAACAAACGATCAAGCTGACGTTAAGAAGAAAACAAGTAGACCCAATCTTGATACCCGATCCAGGTTGGAACAGAATAATAAACAAATTCGCTATTTGTTTATTTTTTTCGGTTCAACACTTAAATGCACTTGCATGACTAACACCTTTTGACACGTTATTTTCAAAATGTGTAAAGGACAAAAATTCTACAAAAAGTGTATCGGTATTTGACCGTGGCAAGACGTTCACAAATTTTCAACGTAATTTAACCATTCATCGGCAACATTTATTTTGAATAGATTATATCGGAATGCTACGAATGCAGCAATGTTATGATAAGCCAATGGGTCGAAGAATTTTATGCAGAACATTTTTTTCTTGATGTATTACCTATACGCTTTCACTTTTACTTTGTTACCATTACGTTAAAAATGTTCAGATTTTTTAACGTGCCTCATGTGATCGAGTATTCAGATAACTATAATGCCTTTGCATACCAACAGTGAGTATCGGTACCAATTCCACAAAGCGACCACCAAGCGCCACCATCTACAACAAACGGTTGACCCGAAAGTCGTACAGCCATCGCTACAACCTGCACCAGATAAAGGTGGCTGTCAAATACGAACAATCGTCGCCTACCTCGCATAACTGATTCCAAACGTAAACAAGCCATAAGAAACCTACAGGGTTTATTTACGTTTGGAACCAATTTCATACAAGAATGATCAGTAAGTTGATTTGACAGCACGTCTCCCCCCAGATCAAATCACCATATTTCCACCAGCATCGGCGCAGCACCGGAATATGATTCAAAATCTCGTCGCATCCGCTCGCTGGATTTCCAGATTGTATGGTTTAAATTTGGAAAATACCGTGTTGAAAGTTGATCTATCCATTTGAAACAATATGATATTCAAAAACTTAAGCACATTCTTAAGCACATTCTTAAGCACATTCTTAAGTCACCTTTTTTTTTTAGCAACTCTCTAATTCAGATCAGAAGAACATCAGCCAGTGCTGGTCTTTTTATACTTCCTGACTGTCTAGGGAGCATATAAGAACTTATCAAATTCTAACCCCTTAAGTACTCATCCCATAGGTAAAAAAGTCAAGATCACAGGTATAACTTTTTTACCTATGGGAGAGTACTTAAGGGGTTAGATTTTGATAAGTTCGTTAGTGAGAATGACACTGATGAAGACTGCACATTGTAGTCGAAATACGTATCTGTCATGGATACCAAAATTAACTAAGCGGAATTAAATGGAAGGATAACCTTTTTTTTGCTAGCAACCCAATTTCATTACTTCATTACTTATGCATCGTTTCCTGAACATCTACAAAATTTCCATAGGTTTAAGAAAATTTACTAAAATTTCAAAGTTCGATGGTCCAAAATCTTCATCTTCAGGAAAACTTCATCAAAGTTTGCTGCACGTTTACATTTTTCTTTGATTTTCCGCAAAATTCCGTTTTCCGCTCCGAAATTATAAAAAAGGTCCCTGAAAAATAAAGAGGTTCCCTGACATTAAACAATTAACTTCAACGGAGATCCCTAAACTTGTCTAAAGTTCCCACTTCTACGAAGTTTTGTGAACTTTTCCATGATCTCAGAACTTCAAATAATTTCACTAAATTTTGCTCATGCATCAATCTCGGTAAATTATAATAATAATAATACCAAATAAACATTCAAAATCAGGACAGTTTTCTAGTGAAAACAGTTAACGGAACATTAGTGTCAAACGAAGCATAAGCGTTATTAATCACATTAGCGACAGTATGACAGTATTCAGTCCATACTGTCAATTACGAGCTGCGAGGTGTATGAAATTTAGTTGTCATATAAGTTTTTCAGGTGCGTAGAAAAAAAGTAGCCGAAGTAGTTCGATGAAACTCTACACGGAAAAAAATCCGATTCCATTTTCATGAATAAAAAATCATGAAATCATAACAATGATTCATGATTTTGTTATAGAAATTCATGATTTCATAATGCAGCGGAATCATGACCGCTTTAAGCGTTACCTAGAAAACCGTGTTCACCGCACTACATAGATATCTCTTATACGCCTTTTGCCTTCCATTTTATACAAGTACTGATAGTCTAGTTGTCAAAGTGTGAGTTTAATGATGGTAAGGTTCTTGGTTTGAATCCAGTATATTGCCTAATTTTATTTTTTATATGTTTCGGTTTAAAAACTAAAAGTTAAAATTATGAACTTAGATCATGATTTAACGGCGCCGGTGTGAAGTGGTAAGCGTGATTACCTCTCACCCCAGAAGGCCTGGGTTCAATCCCAGTCGGCGCCGCCGGGATGTTCTGAGGCATAACATCTCTGATCACGCCTTCCTTCGGATGGGAAGTAAAGCCGTTGGTCCCCGGTTCATGAGTTGATGGGTCGATAGGTAGGGTCCAGGTGTGGAAACTGCCTTCCTGGCACGTCGGTAGCATTGGTGCTAAGCACGGAAAACAAGATCGACGGAAAAAACAAACCAAAGAAAAAAAAAAGCTCATGATTTTAACTCGGTTAATTCTTGATTTCGGGAATCTTGGATGTGTTACGCAAACGTAGCTCATGATATCATAAATATTATTCATGGTGTATTTTCATAACATGAAAATACGCTATGTTCATGAAATCATGAGTATTTTTTTTTTTTCATTTCGGATTTTTGATTTGTTCCCATGTACGAAGTTCACTGAAGTTCGGTGAGCTTCTACAAAGTTTGGTGATCTTTAAAAAAAATCTGCACTTCAAGAAAGCTTCCTGAACTTTAAAAAAGTTCCCTTAAGTTACGCGCAGTTTCTTGAAGAACTACAAAATTCCTTGCAAGTAGGAATGCATTTCGTACCCTGCACAGCAAAAAAATAATTTTGGTATCAAATCAAAATGGATGCATTTCAATCGTTTTAACACGTATGGTATAATATTACTTGCCAAAACGAAAAAAAATCATTCATACAGTGCATGAACTGACAGTATGCTGCTTTTACTGCATTTGTTTATTTTTGTGGCCATAAAAATTACATGAGATTTTCGACAAGATTGAAGTGCATCCTCTTGGATGTAATATGAAAATTTATTTTTTGCTGTGTGATGTAGTGGCTGTAGATGCATTGTCAGACAGCACCCGTAAATCAACAGAGAAAGTGGTAGAGGTCCAGCATGAAGAAGTGATGATAATGGACGTTCACTTCGGAGGCCGATAAAGCATGCAAAAACGAAGCCCAGCATCCTCGGCAGATGCGTTGCAAACAAAAAAGGAAGGAAATTAATTTAGATCTCCATTTTAATATTTGTTTAGTCCTTCGACTCCGCAGAGCTTTCAAAGATATTGAGCCTACTAAAAAAACGTTTTGGAAAACATGGATTTCAATTCAGAGTGTGACAAATATGTTGGATTCATCCTAAAATTTACAATCCAGTTTTCTTATTTCTTACCATATTTTCAGGTTGACTACTACTTAGGATGAACACACCACGCTTTTTTCTAAATATATTAGTATATGTATATATATATATATATGTATATATATATATATATATATATATATATATATATATATATATACAGCAATTCCATAGAAAAAAGTTATAGTGGGTCTCAGAATTTCATGAAAATTGGTATAGTTCTTCCTTATCAAAAAATATTAGACTCGTATTTTTTTATTGCGCCATTAGGGTGACCATTTCCGTGTTAGGGTGGTCCAAAAAATATTTTTTTTTCAAAAATGTCTTTTTCAAAAATTTATAACTTCTGAACCTCTTGACCGATTTTTACGATTGACCCTTCAAATGAAAGATGTTTTAAGGTAGTTTTAGGGAAAATTATGAAACACTCTGAGATATTCGATTTTGTAGGTAAAAAATATGTTACAAATGCTTTTTCTTGATTTTCACTGCGAGGGTCTTCAACAACTTCTTATTTTAGTATTTTTAATTGAAAGATCATTTAATTTTACATAACATATCAAAAAATTAGCGATGTCGGAGAAGCAGTTTTGGAGATACAATTTTTTTTTAATAAAAAATTATTGTTCCGCAATATATGCACCACACGTGCATGGAAACGATGAAGACGCAAGGTAGTTCACAATGCGTCTCCATCGAGTCACAGCAGCTGTGACTAATGAAATCTATGAGTAACTTACAAGCTGGGTGCAACATTCAGTTCAGCCTGGAGGCTGTCCATAACCCAAGTAACAATGTTGGTTTTATGAGGGTTTTGTAGACCATGATTTAGACTACTAGCATGCTATAAAACCGCGATAAAACCAGCAATGTTACTTGGGAAACCACGTAGACCAATTTTTAAACATTGCAGATCCTACCTCCCCCCTCGTATACTTTACTAAAATTTTAAAATATTTTTACCGAGCGTATACTGTGGCTGGACTCCCCTCCCCCATTGAAGTCTTCGTGGCTTTAAAACAGGTCCCAGTTTGACATTATTAATTTTGGTATCAAAATTCTGGGAGAAGTGCTTAAATGCTACAAATAATGACGAGGTCGAAGAAAAATAAGTAAAACATGAAGCATTTATTTTCTTTAATTACAATTTCACACATTTTTCTTCCGTTGATAATGAATACCGTTTGACAATAATATACTTTTCGTTTTGAGGCTTAAAACTATGGAATGACTGTGTCCCCGAAATTTGGTTCACATGTATATAACGGTTTTTCAATTTTCTCTCCATTTTATTGTAATCGGATTCCGTAAAAAACTGATAGTGTATTTTTGAATCTGGCTTAGAAATAGCCCATGAGTAAAGTTCTTGGGCCGTTGTTATATGGTGGCCTTGCAAACTCGCTTTCGCAGCGTTTCGTTTTAATACTCCTCCCAAAGCATCACAAGGGCCCTTTCCATGACAAGTTGCGAAAAAATTCCACTCGGAAGCAATGCCAAAATCTTTTTGCTTGTTGCATAAATTAAAAGCGGTCATCTTATTTTTATATTGGCTTCCTGATCCATCTGAGAAAAAGTAAATCTGTTGTAAGCTTGGCAATTTACATTTTATGAACGCTAGACAATGCGTAAGAAATAAACGAACTGCGACATGATTATGTTTAGTGAAATAAGCAATTGCAATAAAACTAGTAAATTTCAAATCGTTAGATTCTTCGTCTTTAAAA